>NC_139624.1:44030659-44330659 GCF_964638095.1 Poromitra crassiceps
GCAGAACGAAATGAAATGTGAGTTCACGTGACCGGCTGGTTTACCAGGCTATGTTGTTTTAGCATTTGCCGATGATATTGTACGTAGAAGTGACACTCACCAGATCACAAGCAAGGCAGAAGCTTTGAACTTGTTAGCTGGCTTCCCTCAGGATGGCCTCCCTGTTGCTGTGATTTTTTTTTCTAATTTCCCCCCATTTTCTCCCCAATTGTACTTGGCCAATTCCCCCTGCTGCCCCGGTCGCCTTCCCACTCCCTCTGCCAATCTGGGGAAAGCCGTAGACACACCCATGCTTCATCCGATACATGTACAGTTGCCAGCCGCTTCTCTTCACCTGACAGCGGGGAGCTTCACCCGCAGGACGTAGCACGTGGGAGAATCACGCTATTCCCCTGAACAGGCGGCCCGACCGAGCCGGGGTAGGCGCTAGTGCAGTGACCAGGACACATACCCTCATTCCGGCTTCCCACACGCAGACACATCCAATCGTGCCTGTGTGAACGCCCGACCAAGCCGGAGGTAACACGGGGGCGTGAACCTGCGACCCTCATGTTGGCTGTTGCTGTGTGATTAAGGCAAGTGAGCCGGACCAGTGTGTGCCTTAGGATGGAGGAAGAGAGCACCAGAGATGTTCTGTAACAATAGCTTGGACTAGAGTTAAAGTGTGCAGCTCTCACAATTTCATCTGTGCCTTTTCTTTGCCACAAACTACAATACAGTGCCACAAAGCACTTCTGCTATTCTTTATAGTTCATTGTGGTACTTTTTGTTGATTATTAGTGAGTCATATTGTACAAATATCAACTGTTATACAGGGTATACCGTAAATGTAATGCAATTGTACATGGTGAACTGGAGCTGTGAAAGAATGACCCTAATTTCTGGTGATGGGAATAAAAGTGTGAAATGCTTCAGTGCAACATATCACCAGGGAGGGGTGTGTTCAATCTGAAAACGGTGTGCACCATTTTGCTACAGTTTCCGGGTGGAACATCATGAGTTTGGGTTTATACTGAGAAACTGACCTATATGCAGTATACTGTATGGTACAGAGACCGAGCGAACCCTTTAGGGGAAAACATGATATTGCTCTCCTTATTGCGTGAAGGTCGTTGCCTCAGTGTCATTTCCGTCTGCTCACAAACTAAATCAAAATGTCTAAAAGCTGCTGTGTGGTGGGATGCACTACCAACAAGCTAGAACCCTGAACTAAGCTTTTATAAGCGGTTGAACAGTAAAACCAAACCTAAGAAAAGTGTCGCCTCAACAGATTCTCAATGCAGTCTCAGATTCACGGAGGCAAAATCCACTGACACCTCCATTTACATCGCCCTTTCCCCTAGCCTGGGTAAACCCAGCCCCCACGTGACCTGCTCTCAAGAGTTCTCAGTCACTAGTCTAGTGACTGAGAACCAGAGGTCTGAGAGCAGGTCACGTGGGGGCTGCGTTTACCCAGGCTACCTTTACCCCCCATACATGTAGCAATCACATTGCCACATACATGGAAAACCGCTACAGCTACCTCTCCCCCCAGTTGCCTGTGGCTTCAAACGTGTTGTGTCTTTACAAGGGCCTCTTTGAAAAGGAGATGGGAAAGCAGTGATTCGCCTATTTCACTTCCCAGCCAATTCATCCATTTTGTGTCTAAAAGGCAGGGAGCATTGACTGCAGAGAGTAACACAGGTGCAAGCAAAACAAGGGTTTCCAACTTCCACTCCATTTAGGTGTTCCAGTGTTACTTCCTGCCTTTTAGACACAAAATGGGTGGGAAGTGAAATAGGCTAATTAAGGGGAAAGGAATGGATATGAGGCAGAAAATGAGGAAGACCAGAAAGGAAGGGGGCATCACAAAATACAAAACTCAGTCATAACAAAGAACTATAATGAAACTAAATCAAAACAAGACAGATTGGATCACACTGGATTAAATGAGACGTGAGCAGTGAGAAGTGTGGGGAGAAGTCATTCAGGACATTAATGGCTCAGTTGACTCCAGGCAAGGCCGGATTAACCATAGGGCAACCGGGGCAGGTGCCCCGGGGCCCTCGGGGTGAAGGGGCCCTCCAAATTTTTTTTTTTTTTTTTTTTTTTTTTTTTTTGGTTGGTCGGGCTCATGTTGGGCTCCACAGAACTATGACACAAATCTAAGACCAATCAGGACAAATAAAATGTGTTTCCAAGAAGATTAAGTCTGATGATTTAGTCTCATTGGATGCCTGTGGGCAAGTGGTGACCAGGGGTGCGGGAAGTGGGGGTGCTTGTGGTGCTGCGGCACCCTCTGCTGTTTTGTATTGGAAATGTAATGTCAATTATTTTTTCATCATTGTAAAGCCACAGCACAGTGAAGAGGATATTAATGTGAAGATTAGCCTCTTCCTTTTGCTCTCAGAGTGCATCAGATTCATGCATTTTACTTTAAAATGTACAAAATTTCTTTGTCCAGGGGGGGCACAGCCCCCCCTAGAAACCCCCCAGTCAGGCTAATATCTTTATCCTGCTGGTGCTACCTCTTTGCAAAGCCTAGAATCGCCTATGAGTGAGTGAGAAACTGAATCTCAGAAACGGAATAATAACATAACAGTATAATACTAATGTTAATTTAAAATGAGATATTCCTCTAAATATGGCGAAAAAACATCCAAACATCCGGACGATGGGTAGGGGGGCCCCTGGGAGCTTCAGTGCCCCGGGGCCCCTGGGGGTGTTAATCTGGCTCTGACTCCAGGAGATGGCACTATAATGCAATAATGTGGATGCCGACTCCCATTAAACACCAGAGAAGAAGAAGATTGACCTCGCCTAAAAATAAGACTGCTAGTCTGGGCACCTTTCACCCCGCTTTTTGTCATGGGGCGTAGCTACACAATGTACACAATCTACAAAAACATGCAATAATATAAACGGTGTTGTGTTCACGTTCATAGCTCATATAATATAATGTATCATATCGTTAATTTCAAGCTCAATTCTTACCCAGAGAAAAGGTACAGCACTGAAAATGTAACAAGCAATAGTTTTTTAAACATCTTTATTTTAAAAGATGAAAAACCCCAGGTGCTTTAGTCGCAAGCTTCAATGCTCCTGGCCAATCCCGGCGCCACAGGGCGTGGTTATTGCTTATCCTATGTGGGGTTAGAAATCACGCCGTTCGCGTACGTGTGTCAAATTGTCAAGTTAGCGTAAAAGTTGACGAGCTAGAAACGCTGCCCTTCCTGTCTAGGGCGGGCTCTAGGCCGGAACCAGGTAGGGTGACAAAATCAATTGTGAACGGAAGCCAGGCTCTTTCTCGCCGAGAAGAGCCTGGTGACGCGAGGTTAATGTTGGGGTGAAATAGGCAAGCCAATAGTCTCTTAAAACAGACTGTCTCATCTACATCCGGCGAATGCAGCTATATACAGTCTGTACGTTACACCCCCAGAAAATGCACAAGGAAGTTGGGAAAAAAAACCTTCAGACAGGAAAGAAGTTCGACAGAATCCGACCAATCACGACACGTGGGTCCACGAAAAATGCGGCATATTGGATTCTGATTGGACTAATGAGCGGAAGACCCGCCTTTCTACTTCCCATTCCGGTTGGTGCATGATTCTCCCTAGTGTCCTCCCATATCTATGGTCCTC
This sequence comes from Poromitra crassiceps, assembly GCF_964638095.1. Taxonomy (NCBI): domain Eukaryota; kingdom Metazoa; phylum Chordata; class Actinopteri; order Beryciformes; family Melamphaidae; genus Poromitra; species Poromitra crassiceps. The sequence goes on from NC_139624.1 coordinate 44,034,280, forward strand.
CCCTACGAAGTACAGACGGTATGGCGGAAGCATTTGAAAATTGCGGAAGCCAACTCGTCTGTTCTAAGCAATAGAACTGGATAATGTCAGCGTGACGTCACCCATTGGGTTTTGATGGAACAAAATGAGGCTTGAATCAAAGAGGAGGACAACGAAGACGTGAGAAAAGTGGTGAGGGATGTTTTAGGAAAAGTTGTGCCTGGGCTTGATGAATATCTGGAGGATGGTGTTGACATCGCCCATCGTCTTGGCCCAAGAAGAAAGGATGGTTCCCACCGATCCATTATCATCTTGTTTGCTCTCCGACGGCTCCGCGATGGTGTGTGGAAGAGCGCCAAAGGCTGCAAGTTTCTGCGGGATAACAAACTGCGGCTCACCGAGGCACTGTGCCCTGAGGATAGGGTCGCCAGAGAGAAGCTCTGGCCGCTTGTGAAGAAGGCAAGGGAGGAAGGGAAGAAGGCTTCTTTCCTTGGCCCTTTTGCTCTGATTGATGGAAAGAAAATTGACCACTTGGACATTCATTAAGTCTAGGCTCGCACATTTGATGGATTGAGATGCTCACATTTCAATGACAGCGGAGCCATTCCCACCATTTTCTCGACGGGAGAATTAATTCAAGTGCATCTATGTTTTTTTTCCCGTTTTGATTGAACTGTCAACTGTATTCAGAGACTGGTTGGCCAAGGGCGTAATTTATGGGGGGCGCCTCGGGCATGTTCCCCCCATCATTGTTTTTTCTCTCTATCCGCTCTTTTTCTTTTTATAAAGCAGTACTGCGATCCCTGAACTCTTTTCAACTCTTGGGCAGCTATTCTAAACCAAGAAACACCCAGTAATAAAATCTGAGGTATGTAGCATCATCTTTATATGATGCTATAGTTTGATACAGCAGGTTTGTTTTTTGTTTTTTCTACTGCCTTATAATATGGTGGCCTACAAACCAAATGTTTCTATTACTGTGGGTCTTATAGCTTGTATTATTTGCACATACACACAAAAAAGTCTATTTGATGAATAATTTGAGTTCACAAGTGTATAACTTATTTTTCTACTAAATTGAAAAAGGCATATGTTACATGCTAACAGTTATATTAAGGGCTTGTTCTGAAGCATACTTAACTGTTTCATAAAACTAAGTTAAGAAACTATACCAACTTAAATAATTATATGGTACCAGGATCTATTCCTCTTAAGTCACTTTATTTGTTCACCATATCCTGTTGGTTGTTTATCACTCCCTCTTCAAAGGAGTCTAAAACACACCTTCAAGTTCTTGTTATCTGTTTACTTGAGAGCCTGTGATTTTTCTTCTGTGTATTTTTTGTCTTTTTATGGATTCTATGTTAAATTCTTTAACAGTTATGTCACTTAATGTCAGGGGTATACGCAATGCAATTAAGAGAAAAGCCACCTTTTTATTTTGTAAGCGAAGTGAGGCCGACCTAATACTGCTTCAGGAAACACACTCATGTGAGTCAGATGTGAAATTTTGGAAGGGGCAATGGGGGAATGGAATTCACTGTAGCCATGGGACCAACCACTCTGCTGGAGTCTCAGTCCTGTTGCATAGATTTAAAGGAGATATTCTAGAGGTGGTTCCTTCAGACGATGGCAGATGGATTGCAATCATACTTAAGCAAGATAATTCATTTTTTATTGTGTGCAATATTTATGGCCACAACTCTCCTTCCTCCAACAAGGTGTTTTTTTGCCAGATAACCTCAAAACTAAATGAGCTCTTACTTAAGTATTCAAACTCTTATTTAGTTTTATGTGGGGACTTTAATGAATGTGCTGATGACGCAATAGACAGGTTTCCTCCAAGGAATTGTCAAGGTTTGCAAAGAAATAATCTTATCTTAAAACTATGTTCTGATCTCTCTCTGACTGATACATGGCGTTTTTTAAATCCTGATATACAAGATTTTACTTGGTCTAATAAGAGTTTATCTTCTAGATCCAGAATCGACCTTTTTCTGATTTCTTCATCTGCTCTTCATCTTGTTAAAGATGTTTCTCATTCTTTTGCACCCTTGTCAGATCATAAGAAAATAACTTTGAAGATAGGTGGGTCACAGGATTCTCCTAAATTAAGGGGCTATTGGAAATTCAACAATACCCTCCTTAAAGACAGTTACTTTAATGACAATGTTAAAAAAGCAATCAATGACATATTTAGTGATAATACAGATTGTGAAGGGGAATATAAACAAAAATGGGAGTACTTTAAATATAGGATTAGATGGCTTGCAATAAAGAGAAGTAAGGAGTTAAAAGCCCTTAAAAGTAAAACAGAGTCTAATCTATTGAACAGGATAAATATCATTATATCTAAGACTAGCATTTCTACTGAAGAGGAACTGGAATTGAGGGAAATACAACAAAAAATTGATCAAATCTATCTGGAGTTGGCAAAGGGAGCATTTATAAGATCTAGAGCCAAATGGCTAGAGGATGGAGAAACAAATTCTAGCTACTTTTTTGCTCTTGAAAAGAGAAATGGAAAAAGAAAGTCAGTAGCGGCTCTTAATATCAATGGAACTCATTGTACAGATCCTAAGTTAATTTCCAACTTTGTCTCTTCCTTTTATGGTGATTTGTATACCTCTAGATTCAATGACCATTCATGTGAAAATTATATCAATAAGGTAAAACAACATATTGCTACTATTGATGGGGACCTGAAAATGATATACTCTAAATGAGATTAAAAAGGCTCTCTTCTCAATGAAAAAAGGAAAGGCGCCAGGTGTTGACGGTCTTTCAGTGGAATTTTATATTCATTTCTGGGAGCTTATTCAAAACCCTTTATTTTGTATGTATAAGGAATGTATCAATCAGAGAGAGATGACCACAACCATGAAACAAGGCATTATTTCCATTATCCCAAAACCAGATAAAGACATTTTGTTAATAGACAATTGGCGACCTATTACTCTTCTAACTATTGACTATAAAATTGTGGCCTTGGCTTATGCGAACAGACTAAAGACAGGACTTAATAATATTGTTGCTGAAACACAGTCAGGTTTTCTTCAAGGCCGGCATATTAGCAATAATATCAGACTTATATTAGATTTATTGGACTATGCAGACTCAGTACATTCAAAAGCCTTTATTCTTTTTTTAGATTTTTACAAGGCATTCGACACCATTGAACACAAGTTTCTTATGGAATGTCTTAAGTTGTTTGATTTTGGAAAAACCTTTATGGATACCATCGAGATGTTTTATAAAGGAATCAATAGCTCAGTAGTACTTAACTTGAATACTTCCCAAAGATTTGATATAAAACGCGGCGTTAGACAAGGCTGTCCTTTTTCTCCTTTTTTATTTATTTTAGTTGTTGAATTATTATCTACAAATATTGCACATGATCCAGAGTTTAAAGGCATCACTATATTTAACAAGGAAATAAAAATTTCACAACTTGCTGATGACACAACTATTTTCTTACAAGATAAAGATCAGTTGCGGAAAGCTATTCATCTGGTTGAGCAGTTTTCATTAGCTTCAGGTCTGAGGCTTAATGTATCTAAATGTGAGTTGTTGCCCTTACATGATTGTGAAGATACATTGATAGAAAATATTCCTGTAAAGAACACAGTTAAGTACTTGGGCATCTATATGACTAAAAACCTTGTAGCGAGACAGCAACTGAACTTTAATGGAAGGATTAAGAAAACCAAGAATGTCTTTAACCTCTGGCTTCAAAGAGACTTAACATTATATGGCAGGGTTCTTTTATCTAAGGCCGAGGGCCTTTCTCGCTTTGTTTACCCTTCTCTTTCTCTTTTTGTTAACGAGCCCACAGCTACGGAAATCAATAAGTTATTTCTTAATTTCATCTGGAAAAACAAAACTCACAAGCTTAAAAAGGCAGTACTTTCTAACAGCAGGGCAGATGGAGGTCTAGAGGTCTTAAATTTTCATGACACTTTAAACACTTTTAAAGTTAATTGGCTTAAAAGATGCCTGGAAAACCCAGATTCTTTGTGGTTCTTCATCCCCAACCATATATTTGAGAAAATTGGTGGTCTTCCCTTTGTTTTAACATGTAATTACTCACCTAACAAACTTCCTGTTTCTTTGTCTAAGTTTCATCAGCAATCTCTTCTTGCTTGGAGGTTATGCTTCGTCCACAACTTTTCTCCTCATAAAACACTCTTATGGAATAATGAATATATAACTATTAGGAATAAATCTCTTTTTCATCCCAAGTGGTTCCAAAGAAATATTGTAAACATTTTGTCAATTTTTGATGAACAGGGTCTTATACTGCCCTATGAGCCTTTTATGACTAGGCATGACTTTCCAATTCCTTTTAAAGAATACAATTCTGTAATCAAAGCCATTCCCTCTGGTTTAATCCATCTTATCAAAAGTCACTTATCTGTTGGTGGAGATAACACCCCAGCGGTACCATCTATTTTGCTTTTGAATGGCATCAACATAAGGGATAAGAAATGTGATAATAAACATATTCGTAATATTTTCCAAAGTAAAAACAAAATAACCCCAAGAGGAAAGTTTTTTTGGAACTCACACATCGAAGATATACACTGGGAAAAAGCATGGCTTCTACCTCACAAGTTTTGTATTTCTAACAAAGTCAAAGAAGTTCATTTCAAAATTTTACATAAAATCTATCCAGTAAATTCTATAATCTGCAGATATGTGGATGTTGATAGCTCTTGCTCCTTTTGTGGACAAGCTGATGAAACTTGGATCCATCTTTTTTTTCAATGTAACATTACAATGCGATTCTGGTCCGAAAGATGTTATTTGTTATTATGACAATACAAGTAACAAATCTCTAAGCTATGTTGTAAATTTTTTTATTTTATTTGGAAAATTCTTTATTCATAAACAGAAGTTTTTAGGTACTCGGCCGGCTTTCCCCATCTTTTTGATTGAATTCAACTCATTGCTTAATTCGCTTGCTCTTGTAAACAATAAAAAAAGCAACAGGTTCTTAGAATATTACCGAAACATATTTGATGTAACCCCTGTAAATTGATTTTTGCTAATGTCATTTTGTCTGTCCTTATTTTATTTTATTCTAACATGTCAAGTTGTCTTTGTAAACATTAATTACGGTAGTGTATTGTATTGTTCTATGTCTTACTCATTTGTTTGTTTATAGCTCTTAAGTATGTTGATGTGTGATTGTCTGTCTGACATATTTTGTACATCTATATTGTTAATAAAAAAAAAAAAAAAAAAAAAAAAAAAAAAAAAAATGAGGCTTGAATCTCCCGCTTCCTGCTCATCGTTGATTGGTTGAATGGATTAACTTTACACGGAAGTACGGGCAAAGAACTTTTATGGAAAGAACTGAAAGCTCCATATTGCCCCATTGCAACATCAGCGCCCAGCAGCCTCCGCCATTTTTTATTTTTGGAAGCGTGACAGCGCCAAAAGAACCTCGCACAGGCTCGCAGTGGTCAGCTGCGGTAGCGCGGGCCCCTATAATCAGCCTCTCTAAACAGTAACTCAACGGGAGAACACTCTAAATTTCGTGGATTCACATCTTTTCTGGGCGTACTGCAAATCTTGACTGAAGTGGTGTAGTGCAGGGATGTAAAACAACAACCATATTGTGGAAACTAAGCAAAATGTTTCGTTTTCTTTGTTTAGTTTTTTCAAGATAAATAGCTAATGCGGCTGTCGTCCACTCCGTCAGAAGTGTGTTGCCGTGGTTTTAACCTCGGGTCCTTTGCATTTACTATTTATCTTGAAAAAACTAAAAGAAAAAAACGAAAAATTTTGCTTAGTTTCCACAATATGGTTGTTGTTTTACATCCCTGCACTACACCACTTCAATCAAGATTTGCAGTACGCCCAGAAAAGATGTGAATCCACGAAATTTAGAGTGTTCTCCCGTTGAGTTACTGTTTAGAGAGGCTGATTATAGGGGCCCGCGCTACCGCAGCTGACCACTGCGAGGCGCATTCTGTTTCCAAAAATGGCCGGAGTTTCGTCTCTTTCCTTCCATGCTCTTTGGTACGGGGAGAGAGGGCTGTTAAACACTAGTAGAAGAAGAAGAAGGAGGAGGGGGCGGCTGCCCCTAGCGGCTGCCGGGGGAGTTTCCGAATTTGTCTCACAGGCTTGAACGACTGCCATCTTGTTGTTCGCTTCTGTTTGCTAGCTTGCTCGCTGGCTGGCTGGTTGCAGTGGTGAAATGGTCCAGGACAACAAATATAATAACTTTTAGTCCGAAGGTATGGGCGAGTAGGAGTCCAGCCAGCCGACCACCGTCTTGTCCGGGGCCTGGCCAAGAGACCATGGTGTGGTGTGATCCTGGTGTGAGTCTCCAGCCTGCTAGCTGCTGCTAAGCCTCCACAAGGTAAACTGCTATTATACTTATCTCTGGGCAAACTCTAAAATTTATAACTGAGGTGGATTTGGTCGCGCACTTGGTGCTCTGCTATGTTGGACTCGTTGGACTGTTTGAGTGATGCTCATGTTTGTAAGCTAACGCTAGCTCGATTAGCATCGTGTGCTAACGTGTGAGCACCGTTATAGCCTACTTTAACTGAAATTTGGTGGCGTTATGTTATATAATTAATATAACACGGTGTCGTTTGTTTCTTCAAGGGATGGCCGTCGGAGTACCATGGTGGAGCAGGAACAGCACAACAGAACAGAGGCACATTGTCCCTTGGTCAAATTATTTGTGAAAATGAATGCTACGTTTTGATTCCCATGTGCATATTACTGTGAGAATATTGCTGATCATCAGTTGTTCAACCTAAGATATTGCAATAACATAAGCTAAATGCTGACAGATTTGAGACTTTTGATATATTTACTTTGAACCATTTGGTATGTATCTGCCAGTGTGTTTTTGTCAATAAACATTGCCAACAAAGAACCTTGTTGTGTAGGCTATGTGCTAATTAAATCATGTACCCGAATGTACCGCAAATCTCATAGAACAAGCCCATTATAGTTGTCTGGTCAGAGCAGGCAGGTTGTTAATAAGATGTGATATAAAGATATTTGATGTCGAGTGAACCAGCTTTGACCAAATGACCAGGAAGAAGAATGAAGATGGAGAACCAACCGACTGCTTCAAATCAACGAATGATTTATATTTATTGAAATATGGTTAGCTGTAACAATTCGACAAAGGCTACACCATGCAACATATATTTTGATATCATTCAAACTTAAAGAATGGTTAATTTTCCACCATGGTAGGCTGTACTGCTGTGAAATGGTTACCTATATTTGTATCAAGTGTTGCTTGGTAGATTATCTATATATGCCTAATTTACCAGTAGACATATTAGTGCAAGACCTTAGGCTATGTTGAGTTCTATCGATCTGATAAAGTATGTTTTAAAATAAGGATAACAAATTGCTGAGCTTGGCGGATGCCTCAAGACAAGTATGTATCATTTTTAAATGTCCAATACCATACAGAAAAGCAAATTGAACAAACGACCAACAGCATTCATGTCTGCAAAAACTTGTTATGTTATGTCACGTTGACATATAACCTTATGACGCTTACTGTATAACATGGACAGACCATTTAACGTTAGGCTACTTTACATACCGTTAGATAACGTTAAATGGTCCGCCATGTTATGAGCGTCACGTTACATGTATGCCATCTATACAGTTACGTGTGTCTACTAACATTATTAAAATATCATAAAGTAGCGCTATTTTCTGATAATTTGCTAAAGTATGACTTGCTATCTGCTAGCCATACTAGCCTTGTTTTGCTAGGTTTTCTTATTCGTGTACTTTCCGCAGACTAGATGCCTTTGCGGCACATTGCTGCCTCTAACGGGCGGAAGTATTACTGTTTCCCAATATCCAAAGTATATCGCCTATTTTCCTCGGAATGGGGCTATAATTAAAAAAACTGGGGCCTTGAGAGCATGAAAAATACTTGAAATTGTTTTTTCAGACCATAAACTCATTTGTAAAGTGTTTATTTAAGACAGAGACCGAGAGAGAAGTTGGCTCGTTTCACATAGAGTTGAATGGACGTTCAGGGATGATGTTACACAAGCTGCGCCCCCCACTGGCCATTTGAGAGTATGGCAACTTCCGCATTGGCCTCAAAAAGAGACATCCATGGCTGTAATGGGGACTGGTTCTAAGAGACTACAAGCCAATCGGAGGCAGAGTAGGGCGGGTCATCCCGGAAATATCAGAACGAATAATATCGCGCGCGCTTAGTCAAATTACCAACACGAATTGGTGAGCTCGTTATACTATGATTTGTTCAACCGTCTCAGTGAGTGCGTTTTCCGACTTTTCAAGCAATGCAGCCTTTAGACATATTTACCAACATTAATAACTACGTTTACTGACATCTGACAGAGAGCTAACTAACGGCTAACATTTAGCTAACTAACTAACTCGCTAGCTTTTTGTTGAACGTCAGTTACGTGTGCTGATAAGCAAGACCACATCACACTAGACAAGACGTTTTGAATGGGGTTGTCAGGTTGGTAAGGGTCCAACTTACTAGCTACAAACTACAGCTAGCTACAACAATAACAACAAAGCGTGTTGACAACCGCTAGCCCCCATGCAGCTTATTGGCTGCCTGTGTGTGTCTGATTGTTATCACTTTAGGCCGTGTGGTGATGTAACAGAATCGTTTAGTTTATTAGTTTAGTTGTACAGGGACAATGCACATCAATCAACATTGCTGCAAATGTGCCAGTTTTAGCTGGGTAGCTAATTTTCAACAGTCCCCTGGGCAAGGTGTTGATGGATATCAATAGATCTTGTTAACCAGGGTTGCGTTACTTGGTAAATTATAATTTAACATTCTAATTCATAGTGAGGAAGCCATGGCGAGAGAGAACCGATTCTTCCATTTGCTGCAGCCTATCCGTGAGCTCACCAAAAACTGGGACATTGATGTGGCTTCTGAACTGAACGATTATCTGGAGGAGGTATGAGTTCCTTCCTTGTTTTCACAATGATATGAGTGCACAGTAATACACAATCACATAGTGATGTTTATTGTGCCATGTTTGGGGAGAATACTACATCTGGGCATGTTTTATGGATATTAGATATTACAAATATATAGGCTCTTTTCACAGCAACCTTTTGAGGTGGTAAATCAGGCACCCGAAAATGGAACGGAACCATAATTAATTGTATTGGTTACACGTGCTTTACCTCCTGCTTTACCACCTAAAAACGGCTGGGTCCGAAGGGCTTGGTCCTGAGTTTCCCTACCATTAGAAAACAGTCTTGTCTTCCTGCCCTGATAGTTGGAGGAAATTGACATCACATTTGATGGAGGGCAGATCAAGCTGAACTTTGCAGAAGCCGCACTTCTAATCCAAGGGTCCACATGCATCTACAGCAAGAAGGTATACTGCAATAAATCCAATCCATGCAAAACAAGTCTAATCCTTATTAGACTTGTGTTACATATCACTGTTATCCTCTCAGGTGGAACTCCTGTACAGGCTTGTATTCAATACCCTGGACTACATCAATGACAGAAACAAGAAGTAAGCTGTTATATTTGTGTGGGCACAGAATACACAGATTGGCAATGTTTTGGGGTTTTTATCGTTGAATTCAAACATATTTTTGCATCGGGGACACATTTTGTCAGGATTGGTGCAGAAGTATTAGGCGCGCTGTTTTTCTCATGCTGTTCTATTGACAGACGTGCTAAACAGCCAGCGGGCTCTCCGGAGAGCGATGAAGAGGGGGCGTCAACACACCATGATGAAGATGACGGTGCTGTGGTAAGAACTAGAAGCTACCTTGCATTTCTGGGTCCATTTTGTGATTTGGTGGTGGTTCATGTGTGTAACTAGCCTAATGTAGACAAGGCGTCACTTTGGCATATTTCCCATGCAGCTACATCACAGGTCCATGATATATAACTGTATAAGAGTGGAAATTGTGAGCAAAATAGTCTTCTGTTTGTTTGCTTTCAGTTCAAACGTTTGGACTCTACTACTGCTGTAGACAAATCCACTTTTGATTCAGATTCCAACACGGTCAGTATATCCCCCAGAAACACAAGTTAAATGAGATTTTATACAGTAAAGTCAAATTAAGAGCGACTGGAATAGCTTGTTGTGATTATAATTAGTATAGATTAATTGTGTTTATCTGCTATTGTCCACTGTATGTTCAGTCTGTGCACGTGATGCCTCTCCCTCCCAAGTCTCTCATTCTTCCCGAGACCCACGAGAAGCAGAAACTCCCTCTCATCAGGTGAGTCTCATGTCATGCCGTGGCTCAGTAAATAATAATAATAATAATGAACACGTTAAAATATCTTAAATACAGTAACTAGAGGTCTTATGTATCATGGTGGTGCGACATTGTTAGTCTGTCTGTAGATTCATTCTTGTGAACACACACGGTAACTCCAGAACAACACATGATGGCAATGTCATACGTACACCATGAATTTATTTATTTGTTTATTTGTGTCATGCGCTCCACGGTGCCCAGCCCTCGTGGGTTTACAAGATGCATAATACAACAATAAACATCGCAACAATGGTACATTTAAAATAACACAAGTTCGCACCATGCAGGTTCCACCTATAGAGCAGAGTAACTAATTAGATTTTGGAGCACCTTGCTGCATAAACTTGCATGATAATGAGAAAAAATATTCATATACATACTGTAGTAAACTACTATAACTTCTTGATGCTCATGCATGCTACTTGAGTTCATACATATGTGTATACTAATGAATGCATCCATTCACTTAACCTCATGGTAAATATGGCAGCATATTAGGCAGCTCAAGTGTGTGTGTATATATATATGGGCATTTCAGCCTGCCTATTTTTGACTCCTATGCGGAAATTGCATTATTTCAAATGGCCAGTGGGGGTCGCAGCTTGTGTAGCACTCCTGGGAACATCCATTCAACTATATGGGAAACGAGCCAACTTCTCTCTCGGTCTATGTCTTAAATAAACACTTTCCAAATTAGTGTATGGTCTGAAAAAACAATTTCAAGTCTTTTTCATGCTCTAACGTGCTCCGTTTTCCAAATGATAGCCCCATTTCGAGGAAAATTGACGACAAACATTGGATAATAAGAACAGTAATACTTCCGACCGGTAGAGGCAGCAATGTGCTGCAAGGCATCAGGTAGCAAGTAATAGTTGAGCAAATTATCAGAAAATAGCGTTACTTTATGATATTTTAATAATGTTAGTAGACACACGTAACTATATAGATACCATACATCTAACGTCCAGAACATGGCAGACCATTTAACGTTATTTATACCTTTAGCTAAAGCCTTAAGCCTTCTCTGTATTCAGACATTCAGACCATTGAATTCAGCACAGAAACCGGAGTACGTTATAACGTTTTAAATAGTCACGTTATAAACAACTAACCAACGCTGGGGGTCCATATGGAAACAGTGTTACTCGAAATGGTTAAAAGTTAAATCAATTTGGTCATTCAGTGCCGTTTTACTGCAATGTAAAGTAAGTAGCGTTAGCCGCTACATTAGCCAAAGTAGCTGACTACCCATAATGCATTATGGCGATAAGGGAGACAGAGCAAATTTGGAAACTCCCCCGGCAGCCGCTAGGGGCAGCCGCCCCCTCCCCTCGTACTTCCGTGTAGCATTCAAAGTCAATGAGCTATGTTGGTCCATTATATATAGGTCAATGATATATATATATATATATATATATATATATATATATATATATATATATATATATATATATATATATGTGTGTATATGTATATATGTACCCCCCTTCCCCCCAGGTAGCACTAAACTGTCTTAATTTAAAGTTGACTTCCTGAAAGTTCCAGATAACCTACTTACAAGACTTTTATTTATTTATTTTCTGGTCTGCGACAGCATGAAAGGCGAGATCCTGGCCAGCCATAAAGACTTCCGGATCAACACCTTCATCCCAGGCGAGCAGGGTCTAATCCTCCTCACCCTGGGTTCAGCTTGCATTGAGCACAGAAATGGCCCAGCTGAAGTCCCGCTCCCTCAGCAGCAAGGTAGGTGCACCAAAACTCTAGTTCACTGAGATACAGTAGATGCTGCTACAAATCCTTACCATAGGTTGTGTTCAAGCAATAATACACCGGGATTTGGGGAGGTTGTCCGCTGGTCAATTTAAACTTTAACTGATGAGAAGAGAACATGTTCCTGACATAGAGGTCCCTGGTAGATAGTTGGCCCCATGCGAACACCTTAACATACACTGCGTTACTGTAGCCTCCATGCTAGCAGTTTAGCATACATTATTTTGAGTGATAGCAGCCGTCTATTGACATTTCATTTAGCAACATTAGTCGACTAATAACGTTCACTGGATTATGGAGACAACCTTTCAGTCTGTCTCTCCATTCAGTTTATATTGACACAGACTCACTGTGCTACATCAGAGGTGCAGTCAGTTCTGGTTATGGTAGTACTCTCTTGGGCATTAAAGGTGTGGCCAACGTCCATGACGGTGGAGACGATGATGGAGAGGACAACTTTCTGCCGATACAGGACAATGATGTGGAAATGGACCAGAGACCAGACGAGCACATTGACAGACACGGGGTAGGTATATCACTCACACCAAATTAACAAATGGCAAAAGATATATGATAAAACATATAATTGATGATTTATGATAAAAATAAAAATGCATAAACCTTATAAATTGACCCTTAACACAGACATTTGTCCAGTGCATAGAATAAGTATACATCCACAGACATGTTGAGGGTATGATGTAATGTCGGACCTGTTAGTATTACAATATGTATCGTATCTGCTTTACTAAACACAGCTGGACTTCATGTCCCTTGACAATAATTTTCTGTTTTGTTGATCTGCCCATTTTATAACCTTCATTAGCTATGCTCGGTGTACACGGTGGCGCAGTGGTAGCGCTGTCTCCTCACAGCTAGAAGGTCCTGGGTTTTGATTCCCGCCTGGGACGCTGTCGGCACTGAGGGGGCGTGTCCCCCCTCGTGTCTTCAGTGCCTACTGCCCAGGCGTGATATCTCGTCAAAAGGGCCTTTCTGTGTGGAGTTTATGTTCTTTGTATTTGATTCCTCCATACGATACAATGTTTGAAGTTGGTCCCCGGGCGCCGTACACAAGAAAGCTGCCCACTTGCCCCCCGGAGGAAGGACAAGCCTGGATGGGTTAAATCAGGGGTGGGCAAAAAAAAATTCCAGAGGGCCATACTGACTTACATCAAGTAAGCGAAGGGCCACACATTGTACATCATACCTGCCAACACTTTTTGCAGGAGTCTCCCTATTTTTAACCCTCTCTCCCGTTGTGATTGGTAATTTCTTGTTAATCTCCCGATATAATAGTGATACAAATCCAGTGACTGTAGCAGATGAGATTTATTAACATAATTCTGCCTTTTATTGAATTGGGGGGGGTTGTTTAGTTTTTCTTTGAGGACCCTGGGGGCCGGATTGAGATAGTCCAGGGGCCAGGTCCGGCCCTGGGGCTGCATTTTGCCCATGTGTGGGTTAAATGCAGAGATTATATTTCACCAGCCACCGTCAAGCATGCCATGAGTGTGTTGTGGGTTGTCGTGTGACAAATAAGACGGGTTTGCCCGTCCAGTTTTTCTTCTTCAATCAGAAATAGGCGTGTTTTGCAATGTTTGCTTCTAAATTGGTCTCAAATTAAATCCCAGATCGGCATTAAAAGAGCTTAAAAAGTTTTAAATTTGGCGACCTCCAGATGCCCTGGAATACCTTCTGTTTCTCCCGTGTTCTTTCCTAGGACTCTAGTGAAGGCAGGAAGCTTCGAGAGAGACGGGCCGTCGACGCTGACAAACCGAAGAGGGAGGAGGAGGCAACACATGCTGTAAGCTAATGTTTCTTTTAGGGTTTGATAATTACCACCCTCCAAGCACCAAATGCCTGTAAAATTCACCTTGGGTGGATCAGTAAGGGTCATCCATCACACTGGATGGTAACATTTTGGGACCATAACATGGGATGTATTGAGTTCTCTAACACTTCCATGGTGAATTACAAACTTGATCCATTGTGAGTCTGTCGGCAAGTTTGAAATTAACACAATACCTGATTCTGTATATGAAAAGTAAGAAAACAATTGGGCACTGGGTTCTAATCTGTTCTGTATCAAGAAATACAATTGTCTTGTTGGCTTGTTTTGTTTCAGGTGAATGTGTGGAACTTGACTCTTGACCCTTATGCTGTATTGGGCGGGGACAAGCCACTTAAACCGGGTAAGGAAGCACTACTCAGCCACAGGTATACATCAGAATGCAAGATGTTTTTTCCCCTACTATGGGATCAGGATGACCACGCCCCGAACTCATTTGATTGGTCGTCGCAAACTGCTTCTTCCTGAAAACGTGCGGCAAGTAAAAAAGACGTGGTTAAGAATAAAGATTAAGGTTAGGGTTTTTGTTATTTAACCACGACCATACCCAAACCCTAACACCCCCCCCAACCCTAATCTTAACCACATTTTCAGGAAGAAGCAGTTGCAGTGACCAATCAAATGAGTTTGGGGGCGTGATCATCCCGATCCCATAGTAGGGGAAAAAAATCGCACCATCAGAACGGCAACATGGCCCCGCTCCCTTTTCTGGGGAAGACACTCGCCATTAACTTGAATGTCACATCGCAGGACAAAACATCGGTAGGAAAAAAACAATCAATTTTGTTTATCAATGACACCATGACATGACAATATATTGCAACTTGGCAGGCCATAGACTGTGAAAAATATTGAAAATATTAATTTGGTCCATCTTAACACATTCACTGCCAACAGTTTTTTTTTTTTACTGTAGGTAGCTTCTGCCAAGGTTTTTTTTTGAGGATTCTGGCTCATCTTTCAAGAGTCGAGGATTATTTTCTGTTAGGATTTTGTGAACACAAAATATCTCAAAAGAACTAATAGAATGTGTGCTTTCTCTGTCTAAAAGAGTTAGTTTGTAGAGTTAGTACGGTAGTTATGTAGGCATTAGCAGTTGAATACAGCATGGTTTCAGCGTCTGAAAATTTAAGCTGAGATAAATGCCTTTTTGTGAAATTCGATAGAACAGTCACTTTAACCATTTATTTTTGGCATCAGTAAGACGTCAGACATCTAAACAATAGTTTTGAACAGTAATTTCCTCCATAACAGCAGGAAACCCCCCTCTCCTTCAAACTCCTCCCTCCGTGTGTGTTCTCCTCCTCCCTCCGTGGCTGCAGCGGGTGTGTCACAAGCGAGTTTCTGCTGTCTGTGCTGCCTGGCTGCCCCTCGTCGGGCGAGTCTGGATGGGCTCGCTCATTTCTTGGGGTTTCGGTTGAGAGATTTGATGAAGCTTTTGCGATTCTGGGCTTATTTATGCTGCGTGTTTCAAAGTGTGTTGCACCCAGTCTATTTTTGGAACCCCCCACCGTTGTGCGCCAGCGCGAAAGCGTTTTCGCCAAACCATTCTACAGTATGAGAATGGTTTCCTCGCGCTTTCCCCTGCAGTTTTGGCTCGGCTTTTTCTAGTCTGGAGAGCACTGTCGCCACTTAGTGGGTCGGTGGAATGGGTTGTACACGTTCGGTGGCTCCCATATTTTTATAGGAGATGTAAAAGGGTTAGATCCACGTCCCACCGTCAACATTTTTTTTTATTTTTTTTTGACGAGATATCTCGTCCACGGCAGTCAACCGCTGGTTTCTGCTTGACGAGATATCTCGTCCACGGCAGTGAACGTGTTAAGTTATGTGACTCATGTCCCTTCTGTGCCCTCACAACTGACCTAGTCACAGCCCGGTCAGTCTCTCATGGGTGGCTAGCTCCATTTAAAGTCGTCAACTTATGGTTTATACATGGTAGAATATGAGTTGAGACGTTTGATGGAAATGTATGTTTTATGAATACTGGTAAGCCTGTCTCTGAATGGGCATACACATACTCCAATAAGAGGCATTCCAAATATATTTAAACACTTAGAAATGTTTCGCCCATGATCCTCTCCCCCCAGCAGAGTGAACCCCTTCCAATAGATGAGATTTGACATCCAAGTGCTTCTTGGGGGATAATTATATGTATGCCGAATTGGAGAGTGGCATCTACAGATTTGTTTATCAAGGTTTGTAAATTATGTTCTGGCGGTATCTACTTTTCTGATAAGCAAGGCCACATTTAGTTGCCAGATTTCTGGTTTCTTTCCAGCTTCCTGCAAAATGGCAACAGACTTTTGACTGCCGGGGAAGAAGCTTGGAAGCAAGCTAATATTATGCCGCTAGTTACTACTTGCCTTATGCTATATCCAGATTCCAGCCCACTGTCAGGGTCCCTGCGGAGGTCTTAAGGTATTAAAAAAGTATTAAATTTGAAATCATCAAAATAAGGCCTTAAAAAGTATTGAATTTTGTGAGTTTCCACCAGGCAACATGCATCGATGTCCACATTTACACTGTTACCCCTACTCTAAAAGAAAAAACATTGGAGATCAGTTTTTTCTGATTTATTGTTAGTGAAACCAACAACACAGCAACTCTTCGGCATATCAATATTAATTTAAACCGTTTTAAATAGTTGGAAGTGTTTTCGGCTTCTTGTACAGTCTTTTCCAATGGCGAGTTTCCCCCTAAAAGGGGGGCGTGGACTATCGAGCCTACTACAAAATGATGTGTTGCCGATCTGATGGATGCATTCTCTATAAAAGCTAGAGCGCAGGTTTATAGACTTGTGTTGACTCTTGGCTTCCTAGGGAAAAGCTACAAGGTTCCTGGAGGTCTGGATGATGGCGGAAAGAGGAAACGGAAGAGTCCTGCTCCACTTCAGGACTTTCACAGTTGGTTCACGGGAGTATGTAAGGGACTGCGTTTGTGTTTTTATGCTTCTTATTAGACTGTCTAAGGTAAGACCGATGGTATGATGTTTTGGTCCTGACTTCACATAATTGTTTCCTTTTGTTGCAGTTGACCCCCCTGAGCACAAGTTAAAAAATGGGCCCACGTTTACAGGTAACGACTCTGTCTCACATGCTTTCCTAATAATACAAAACAAATAATCGTTATTTGTCTAGTACCAATAAGCAGAGTTTACAAAGGACTTGAAAAGAAAACGCATAAGGACATAAAAATCCGAAGCCCATTCAAGAGAAAATGGGTTAAGGGGGGAAATCAATTAATTAAATGAAATGGGAATAGCACTGCTCAACAGTCATGTGACATTTCTTGCCCCAGAAGTGAATTCCCCTTCATTTTCTCCATAGACATTTCGAAAAATCCTTGTGAGAATCGTGAGTGACCATAAAACATTTCACTTTCAGCAAAAACAAAAAAATGCCGGGGAAAAAAGATTGAGAATCGACACTCACGATTTTCTGGAAGACTGGTTGGCTTGGTTCAAGCCTTAAAACTCATTATACAAGGATTTTTCCAAATGTCTATGGAGAAAATGAATGTGGAATTCACTTCTGGGTCAAGAAACGTCACATGATTGTTGAGCTCTATAACAAAAATGACAATAGTTTGAATGTGGGAAAAATCTAAACTCTTACATAAAATTTCCAAATGTTTAAATTATTTACCATGAGAAAGGTAAAAGGATTTTGTCAATTTAGAAAATCGAACAAAACTGGTTTGTACAGTTCGTGGTTCTTCTAGAAAAGGAAAAGTTATAGAGAAAAGTTTTGGAAACTGAGATGAACATGTCAACTTAAATCATATTTCATTTGACCTCATTATGCTTTATATACAGTATGTGAAAGTACACTTGAGACTATTCAATACATTTTTTACATTTTGTTTGCAGACCTGAACTACATTTATTTGAGTAAAATGAAAGGGAAGTTGAAGACCAGAAAGAGGATCTTGAGAAGAGCGGTAGGGGAGTTTGCATGTACCTATCGTCAGATACAGTATGTACTGTATGTGGTGCTGTGTGAGGCAGCTAATGATGCAGCCTGTATCATCTCAGGGTCTGTTCGTTTCTGATGAGGAGCTGGAGAAGACATTTCTGCAGCCAGAGGTGGAGCAGCCCTACCAACCCCACCTGCAAGGTAATCCCCCATGCTGTTAACATACTTCTTTTAGGCTCAGTCCAAATGTCTGGACCTCACCACACTTGCGGACTCATGGACTTTGTGGGGTGATGAGGTCACCAAATCCTCACTTCATCAGTCCAAGTGGACTTTCTGCAGATTTCCAGAGAGTCCGCTTGGAGTGCAGACTTCACCCACACGTCACTGATTTAATGACCCACAATTCATTGCAATATGGATGTGACATTGTACCGGTAGTTTTTCCACTTGCCGAACAAAAAAAACTATTCTGAATTTGTAAAACAATTAAAATGTTACTTGAACCATGTAGGCCAATCATGTTATATTATTCTATGGTTTATCCGTATATTAATTACTGTAATTTAGCCTGGGCTAGTACTCACCAAACCAAACTTGAGCCCATATACCGTCTGCAGAAACGAGCTCTAAGAATAATAAGCTCTGTACATCGAAGGCACTCCTCCCAGCCTCTATTTCTTCATTTAGGTATCCTCAGTGTTTATCAAGTGAACCATCTCCAGATTGGATTATTTGTTCATAGTTCCTTAAAAAGAGACATTCCCCCTTTTTTTCATGACATGTTTGCATATGGTTACCAATTTCATAACTACTCCACACGCAGCTCTAGTCTCCTCAGACCACCCCATTCCCGTACTTCTCAATCCCAGTTCAGTATACTCTACAGAGGGTCCAAGATATGGAATTCTTTGCCTTAACATCTTTTGGATTTCTCTTCACAGAAGTTCAAAAGTGCATTGAAATCACTTCTCCTAGCTAATAAATATTTTCCATATGGGCTGCCTATACAAACTGTGGTCTAATGGCTGTCTCTAAACATAGCTTGTTTTATTTTTGTTGTCTTTTGTTCATTTTCTTGTCATTTTTTGTGAGTACCGTAGTTTTTTTACTCTTCTTACGAAAACTTGAAGCTATACAGCAGGGGTGCCCACACTTTTTCAGCTTGGGAGCTACTTTTAAAATGACCAAGTCAAAGTGATCTACCAAACATATTTATTTATATATATATACACTGAGTATACAGTGGAAAACAGTGGAACAGTGGAAACAGTGGAAACAGTGGAAAAACAGTGGAACAACAGTGGAAACAGTGGAAAAACAGTAAAAAAAAAAAAAAAAAAAATCCCCTCAATGCCATGCGATCGACCACACTACCTTCGCGATCGACCGATCGACGTATTGGGCACCCCTGCTATACAGCAT
The DNA here is from genome assembly GCF_964638095.1 of Poromitra crassiceps. NCBI lineage: Eukaryota > Metazoa > Chordata > Actinopteri > Beryciformes > Melamphaidae > Poromitra > Poromitra crassiceps. The sequence goes on from NC_139624.1 coordinate 44,053,507, forward strand.
ACAGTAAGTGCCCACTTTAGTGTTTAGCGTTTATTTTGTGTGTGTGTGTGTGATACTGATGAAAATCTGATGATAATACGCTACCTGGAGAATGCCACACCTAAGCCCCTGGAGGGTTTTTAGGCAATTCTCCTGCACATTCAATGCTGATTATATATTTTATTTTTTTGTAATTGTTTTTATATGTGTAAATCAACAACAACAACAACAACAAATAATGTTCATCCACATCATAGTCTCGCTGGCCAGCCTCCTCTCCCTTCTGTCCGAGGAGTCTGGCGCCGCAGGTCTCCATAACTGGGATAAACCCTCCCCTGCTCTACTCTGCTCTCCCATTGAAGCGACTGTTTCAGTCACTGCCGGATGTCCGCTCCCGGCTTATTACAAGCTTTGTCATTGGCTCCGACCATGTCAATCAGAGCGGCGTCCGCTCCCTCCTCCCTGTGTGTTGCTGTAAATAGTGCCCTGCCACCGCAGTGAAAACAACAACGCTAACTAGAGCTGGGTATTGGTTCAAATTTCAAGAATCGATTCGATTCCGATTCACAAGGTTGCGAATCGATTAATTTCGATTCGATTCCGATTCGATCAATTTCAATATTGATTTGGTTAGTGATACCAAAACGTGTTTTTTGAGCTGTACCCTGAATTACATGACTGTCCAGTTATGTAACACAGGGGTTCCCAACCAGCCAAGTAGATACATGGGAAAAAAAAGTTACAGACTTGTTGTCAATTTTAATGGTTTTAGTTACACATTTACTCACCAGGTGGTGACAAAGGGTAAATAACAGCCTTTTCATCTGTCAATAAAGACACTTTCACAATTATGCACAGTGATTTGATTTCAGCCTATACGTATAATTTCTAAAAGTAGATATTAATGATCAAACATTTCCATTCATGTAGCCTACAGTATTTATGTTTTTGTTTCAACTACAAACATAAATAAACGTCAACTTGAAACTATGTTTCAACTACCACACACAGCATAATATTTTAGCCTGTTTATATATATATATATATTTTTTTCTTTTCTTTATAAAAAAAAAAATCGATCTCTGGACATATGAATCGATAATCGAGGATCAAAATAAAAATCGATTAAAAATCGGAGAATCGATTTTTTGAACCCAGCCCTAACACTAACTAACTAGCAAGCGAATGGGAGAAACCTACACGCTAGCTCGTTGCTACACGCTGAAAACGGCAAGTTGGATTGTTTGAAACTATTTTCCAAGGGCACTGCCGCTAAGCGCCGCCCATCGCAATCCCACTATGGAGACCTGCGGCGCCAGACTCCTCGGACGGAAGGGAGAGGAGGCTGGCCAGCGAGACTATCCACATCATGACACAGAAATATGTAGTACAGGTCTTAGAGGTCAACTGCATTTTATTATTGTGGTCCTTAGGCCTGTCTATCAGCGGCTTGTTTATAGCTTTGTAGTCTCTCGCCCTCGCAGACTTGATGTGATGAGATTGAACACGGTATGTATGACTGAAGTCCACAAGTCTGGAGGGTGGACACTTGGATTCGGCCATTGTATTTCCTGCACACTCTGCCCCCTAGTGCCGAGTAATGGTCTAAAGGAGGGGACAGGACATGGGAAGTGTCTGACATTTAGCAGTAACTACTTCAGAGAGTTAGATGGCCAGTGTAAGATGATTCATGTTTATTTGCACCTTTGATAAAGGTGACGACAACTCGGACAATGAAGACGAGCCCTTTCCTGATGATATTCCAGGAGAGTTTGCAGGTGGACAAACACCAGGTAAAAATAAGCTGTGGTACTCAAACTTTGACTTCTAAAGGCATGTTTTAAGATGTATATAAAATACTCTACTTTGAATAATGTGTCTGTTTCCCACACACAAAACGTTAAATTATCCGATTAAAATCCTTACAATTCCCCCTCCGTTCCTTCTGACTGATTAAAGAATTCCAAAGCAACCATTCAGGGTTATCTAGAATGTAACTAGCCAATCACAGCATACAAACAAGGGCTTTAAAGCTTCTGGCATACTCTTCGCGCCCAGCCAAGCGCATAGGGCGCGCGCCGATTATGACGTCATCGCACGGGGTGTGTCGGGGGGCGAGGCCTGAGCGCAGCGCGGCGCGTCCATGGAGATTTTTCTATCAGCGCGTCGGGTTTTGCTGCCTGTGCCTGTAGATCTCCGTGGTAGGCTATCAGCGGACATCTGCTGTGATTGAGTCCTCACCATCGTACAGTCGCCTTCAAAGCATGATGTTCGATTATAACGAACTACCGTAAATTCCGGACTATAAGCCGCGGCTTTTTTCCCGTTTTTTGGCCTTTTTTGGCCCCTGCGGCTTATATAACGGTGCGGCTTATCTATGGATTTTTTCAAAAAAAAAAAAAAAAATCTCTCTTTTTTAGCACTCTTTCTAACTATAAATCCACTTCTGTTTTAATTTCCTCTCTTGCCCTCTTTTAACAACATAACATAACATAACATAACACAACACAGGTAAGCAGAAAGAAAAAGACGAAGCAATCACCGCCATGAATGAGGAAATGACTCACCTGCTGGAGGCTGGAGATACACGGCTTGGGCTAAACTTTTACTCCGTGAAACACTATCGATTAAGTCCGACATCGCTCAGAGGTTTGAGCAGCTTGAAAACAAGTTTGAAAACGTGCAGAAGTCCATCCACTCAATCACTAAAGAAAATAAGGCAATCGTGAACAGAGTTTCTAATGCGGAAAAGCGCATCAGCGCACTGGAGGACAAAAACAACACAGTGAGTCCGAAAGTGGATAAAATGCAAAAACAAATCGAAACACGCAGGTTGATGACTTAATCAGCAGGAGTAAAAGAAATAACATTCGCCTGATCAATGTAAAAGAGGGAGCTGAGATTGGTGACATGGACGCTTTCGTGGCAAAATCCTGTGTTACATCCTGGACCTGAAGGAAGGCGAGAAACCACCAGAGGTGGACAGGGCACACCGGGCGCCTCGGCCACGTCCAGACCCCGGCCTGCCACCGAGGGCCATCTTCATCTGCCTACTCCGCTGGCCCGACCGTCAACTCATCCTCCAGGCTGCGGGGAAGAAGCCCCTCACCTGGGAGGGTACGCGCTTTTTCGTCCGGCAGGACCTCTCCGCGTTGGTGCAACAGAAACGCGCATCATCGAAAAGGTTAAAGTCAATGGATATCGCTTTGGCGTACTGTACCCAGCGAGACTCGTCATAACCATTGATGGACAGCGGCGGAACAAGAGCTCAAAGTGAAACTGCCGAATATCTTTTGAGTTGGACTGGTCAATAGTACTGTGAGTAACTAAAATAAAAAAATAAAAAACGGAATTCTCTCTTCTTTAGCACTCTTTCTAACTATAAATCCACTTCTGTTTTAATTTCCTCTCTTGCCCTCTTTTCACCACACCGCGGACACTGTGTGCACTGTAAAAAAAAACAAAAAATACCATTAAAACACCCGCGGCTTATAGTCCGGTGCGGCTTATATAAGAAAAAAATAGTCAACTCTGAAGGTGCGGCTTATACACCGGTGCGCCTTATAGTCCGGAATTTACGGTAGTTGTGTGCCTGAGCCTTCCCAAATGTTGAGGGTCGTTTTTTAGAATTTAATACATAGAATTGGGAACGTTACATTCAATTTCATTCAGACTGCCTGGCGCCTGGAGCTGCGCACTGAGTATGTTTTGTTTTGGCCTGCGCCGAGTGCGCGCGCCCTCCTCGGAGCCCCGCCTCCAGCGCGTGCGCGAAGAGTATGCCAGAAGCTTAAGTGCTGAATACTGGACAGTAGGGGTGTAACGGTACACAAAAATTACCTGTCGGTATAGTTTTGAAGTCATGGTTTGATTCATTTTCGGTACAGTAAGGGGAAAAATTGCAAAACATAACATTGCTTGTTTATTATAAACTTTTGTCAACATCAATATATATATATATATCAGTGGAGGTTCAGCTCCACTATAGGAAGTGAATGATGATGACATCAAAATTCCACTTTGCTGTGATGACCTGACAGTAATAGATATATTTACACGACGGTAACAGCATATTATATGCCCCTTCTTATTTTTATTTTTATTTTATCAAGCAGTAAGTTAGCTCACAAGCCAGGCAGTTGTTGCATTGTATTACACAAGCCAACAAGGGTTTAGATCTGTGGCCGCCCGCAGATTTCTGTCTCCGCAAACACTGGGATACTGCAACGTCTCGGCTGCACGCGGTTACAGACGGCATGGATGTATTGTGCAAGTACCGTAAATTCCGGACTATAAGGCGCACCGGTGTATAAGCCGCACCTGCAGAGTTGACTGTTTTTTACATACCGTAAATTCCGGACTATAAGACGCACCGGTCTATAAGCCGCGGGACCAAAATTGACTATTTTTTTCTTCTATAAGCCGCACCGGTCTATAAGCCGCGGGTGTTTTGATGTTTAATTACCATATGAAAGGGTTCGTGCACAGAGAGGAATGTCGGGAAAGCGATGGCTGTTTGGGGAAGCTCCCATTTATTAACATTTCAACAAAACAAAACAAAAGTCAGGTCACTAATCCCCAGACAAAATCACACAACAATAGGCTATATGTGCAGCAAACCTGTAACCAGAGAAGTCAAGTCACTAATCCTCGTCTTCCTCTTCTTCCTGCGTACTGAAACCACCAAAGTCCTCATCTTCAGTGTCGGAAACGAACAGGTTCAGGGTGGCTTCGTCAACCACTCTCCTCTCTCCTTCATTGTCACTCAAAACCAACGAACTCCTCTTCATCACTGTCGGCATCGAACAGCCTCTGAAGCCTCTGACGGCCCTCAGCGCCAGCTGTGGCGGCGTCATCCTCTTCATCCCGCAGCAGTCCAGCGTTTTGGAACCCGTTGGTGATTGTGGATGTTTTCACACTCCTATAATATTCCGTGCTGAGACAGTTCCTCCTGCTGCACCGTCCAACGCCTCACCATTGACTCATCGATGCCCAGGTTACGCGCGGCTGCTCTGTTTCCCTCTTTTAATGCGAGATTGACTGCTTTCAACTTGAAAGCTGCGTCGTGTGAATTTCTGCGTACCTTCCCCATGGTAAGTGAGAGTGTTGCTTCTACTGCTCGTTCTCATGCTGTCGAGAACGAGCAAAGCTTTTTTTTGGTGAAAGAATCCTCCAGGGCGCTTCTTGTTAACAGTCCGAGTGAGTGGCAGGTCGAACGTCAAAGGCACTTCATCCATATTTATGATCTGCTCCGGTTCGATGGAATATTCCTTGATCTTCCTTTGTGTGAATTCGCCGAAGTTTGTGATTTTCTCCTGGTAGTCGGGGGAGGGAGTTGATGGCCGAGTGGCCGTTTGCTTACCGTAATTACCATATGTAAGTGGTCACGCACAGAGGGGATTGTCGGGAAAGAGATGGCTGTTTGAGGAAGCTCCCATTTACCGTATTACCGTAACATTTCAACAAAACAACATAACACAACACCACCGTTGTTTATTTTTACAGTGCACACAGTGTCCGCGGTGTGGTGAAAAGAGGGCAAGAGAGGAAATTAAAACAGAAGTGGATTTATAGTTAGAAAGAGTGCTAAAAAAGAGAGATTTTATTTGTATTTTTTTTTTTTTTTCTGAAAAAATCCATAGATAAGACGCACCGTTATATAAGCCGCAGGGGCCAAAAAACGGGAAAAAAGCCGCGGCTTATAGTCCGGAATTTACGGTATATAAGCCGCACCGGACTATAAGCCGCGGGTGTTTTGATGTTTAATTACCATATGTAAGGCTTCGTGCACAGAGGGGATTGTCGGGAAAGAGATGGCTGTTTGGGGAAGCTCCCATTTATTAACATTTCAACAAAACAAGTTGCATATTTGCATAACGTATTCAAGTGTTACCATTTAGTGCAATAGTAGCTACAGAACATGTACTGTGCTGTGTAAATTTAGGGGTCCTTGGCATGAAAAAGGTTGAAAACCACTGATCTACATTATAGCCTACAGTAGTACCATAACAAAAAACAAAGCTTACAGCGCTTGACGAGGCAATATCAATGGCTAAATTAAATGTGTTTTTTTTAAAGTGCAAAATAAAGTGCCTGTAACACGACAGTAAGCGCGTAAGCCTAAAGTTGCAGTAACACGGCTGCTTAAAATATACGGTAATCAGCCTACCAGAAAAGTCATTAATCCTCGTCTTCATCTTTTAGGCTAAGGTGCAGTACACGGCTGTAACCAGAAAAGTCAAGTCATTAATCCTCATCTTCGTCTTCTTCCTGCGTACTAAAACCACCAAAGTCCTCATCTTCAGTGTCGGAAACGAACAGGCTCAGGGTGGCTTCGTCAGCCACTCTCCTCTCTCCTTCGTTGTCGCTCTCAAAACCAACGAACTCCTCTTCGTCACTGTCGGAATCGAACAGCCTCTGAAGGCCCTCAGCTGTGGCGGCGTCCTCCTCTTCATCACGCAGCAGTCCAGCCTTTCGGAACCCGTTGGTGATCGTGGATGTTTTGACACTCCTCCACGCTGTCAGGATCCACTGGCAAACTTGAGCCTTCAGTCGGATCTGAACGGCACCTCGGCCGTCTGCTCTCTGTGTCAACACCCTGATGCCAAGGTTACGTGCTGCTGCTCGATTTCCTTCTTTCCTTCTTCTTCTCGCCGCCATCCTCGTAACACAGCCAGTTCTCCATCTTTTGAAGCATGCATGATGTTAGATTACAACGAGCTAGTTGTGTGGCTTAGCCTTCCAAAATGTTGCCGTTAGTTTTTTAGAATGTAATACATAGAATTGGGAATGTTACATTCAATTTCATTCAGACTGTCTTTCAGGCTCAATCGCTGCCAATTTTCCCCCGGAGCGAGGGAGGAGGGAGGGTGTTTTACCGTAGTGGCTGAGAGAGCGTAGTGGCACAGTGCTCCAATCAGGTCGCGAGGCACATTTTTTGCAACATCATCCAATCAGGGTCTCGCTCTCGTAATGTCTGTCTTGCTCTCGTTCTGCCTCATACCATCATCCATAGATTTTGGAGGTTCCCGAGTGGCCGTTTGCTGAAAAAATCCATAGATAAGCCGCACCGTTATATAAGCCGCAGGGGCCAAAAAAGGCCAAAAAACGGGAAAAAAGCCGCGGCTTATAGTCCGGAATTTACGGTAAGTCAATTAAGTTCAAGTTATCCGGGCCTTCTGCTAAATTCGGCATGCAAATGGTCCACCAAGCAGCGCTCTTTTTTCGTATTGTTTCATGCTGCATAGCCTGTCAAAATGCAAATAAAAACGGCGACCTTAAACTCCCACATTTTTAAACTGAATTTGGCCGGTACATCTACGGCTGACAGCGAGCTAATTTTTAGAGAAAGAAATCGATTGGGACCAAGCATGTCAACCTAGCATGTTGGGAAGGGGGGGTAAATAACGCTTCAAAGTTGATAAGTCGTAACTTTCCCCTCCATGCAATTGAATGTAACGAAACTAGTATGTTGGTATTAAGTTGATGACAGTAGCTGATAGTCACTCCCCCTGTCTATATGACAGCTACTGTCACCAGTACAGTAGTGGAGTGCTTTTGATTTATTTATTCATCAAACCTTTTACTGACAAACTAACTGTAAATGGCTTACTTTATTTTGAGGTGCATTGCATTGCTCAACCAGAAATTATTCCCAGATCAACTCTGTTTCTCCTGGGCCTAAAATGCACCAGATGACAGCTGTTTAATCTAGGGATGCACCGATCCACTTTTTTCACTTCCGATCCGATTCCGATACCTGAATTTGGATATCTGCCCATACCGATATTATGCCGATACCAATATTTTTCTTGAATATACAGTATAGGCAAAGATTTGGCCAATTATTATTATTTTTTAAATATACATTGCAAAAAGCAGACAAAATTAAGAAAATATACAAGGCAAAGAAGGATACTATTATACATGGGCAAATTACGGCCAGCGAGACCATAATTCCAGCGCGGGCCTGTGCGGCCCACGCTGGAATTGTATTTTTTTTTTCTTTTTTTTATTCCGATCCGTGAATTGGTGCCAATATCGGCACCCGATACCGATATTGGCCCCATCCCTAGTTTAATCCATCTTGTTTGTTTAAATAATGCAGATTGTTTAATCCATCTGCATTGAAAATGTGCAAAAATCCACCAGCTTCTCACAACAGTTGTAGCCTATAAGCCAGTGGTTTTCAAAGGGGGGTCCCCAGCAAAAAGGGGGGATAATCTATTTTCACTATAATTCCATCCATAAGTAACACAATCTAAGCTAGTGTAGAAGTGAGTAACTAAGTTAATAATAACCATAACAGTGACGTGACGTCACTCATGTGAAAAATAGTTTTTTTCCCCATTGATTATTACTGTAGTTCACAGCCCTTTGAGACCAATGCATCCCTGGGTAATGCCTACTGTCGCTAATATTAGCCGCTAGTTAGTTATGTTATATGGCAGTAAAATGCCACTGAATGACCAAATTGATATAACTTTTAACCATTTCGAGTAACACTGTTTCCATACGGATCACCAGCGTTAGTTTGTTGTTTATAAAACGGCTCTCTCAAATCAAGCAATCTGATTGGTTCACAGCCATGGTATAAATACCGTATACCACTCTCATAACCCATGGCCATTGATTATTATTTGAAGAGCCATGACGCATGATGGCGCAACTCTCTTACTAAAAGGCTTTGGTTACCTCAAATGACAATGTAGAAAAAACAAAATGGCGGAGACAGCTGTCAGATCCTTGTGAATCAATCTTCGCTTATAACTTTACTAATACTTCGCAGAAAATTGTGTTTTGTACAAGAATAGACGTGGGCTAATGTCTTCTTTGCAAAAAAAAAGGCTGTTAACCCCGCATTTCTAAATAAGACGTAACGTTAGTTGGTGTCGGGCTTTGCAGAAAGCTCTCAGCTTCTCAGCAAGCGCCAGGATTGGCCAATGTCAACTTCAGTCTCCAGAACAATCCAATCAAATCACCCACACGTCTATCTTCTTGCTAGAGGTCCCGCCTTACAGTAGTGTGTCAACTGACTCTATCAGAATGCCATGCCAGTCGGACTTATAGTATTATTATTATTATTATATTATCATACTTGGAAACCGTTTTATAAAAGCAATATAGCACTCGAGCTGCGTGTGTTGTGGCATATATCCCGCTGCTCAGCAGTTATCCCACGAGGCCGCAGCTGATCAGCGGGATATATATGCCACAACACACTGGCTCTCATGCTATATTGCTTAATTATAACGTGGCTATATTCATAACGTTTTCTATCTCTGATGCGTTATTTCGAATCCCACATAGGTTATGCTGGCGCAAAGCGTGTGGGTTTCAGGACGAAACCGTCTCGAGCCACTAACGTCATCTTTAGAGCACAATATTCCTGGAATGCAAGTTTAACTAAACGGTTACATGTCCTCTGCATTCTACATAAAATTAAGAGATTACGGGTTGTTTTATTTTTTATCTTACATACTTATTGGCCAAGATATGTTAGTTTATGGGGGAGGAATTCTGCCAGGTAAGGAGGGGAGTGTGGGCGGCCATCTTGCCTGCGGGGTTTTCGGATCGAGTGGAGTGCCGTTTTGCAGGAAATCTGGGGGGGTAAGTCCCGCTTTAAACATAGGATGGAACAGTTCCGGAAAAATGGGTTGACTATAATGCAATGCCCCACAGGCCTGATTTTATCTTCATAGATTGAAGATTATCAGAATCAAAATCAGCTTTATTGGCCAAGTATGCAAACACATACAAGGAATTGGGCTCCGGTTAGCTTTGCTCTCAAGTACACACAGAGTACACAAGTACACGCATATATAGAAAAAAAAAAGGAGAAAGAAGGTTACACATAGTCAAGGCGATCAAGGCAAGAATACTTTGTTGGACATAAGCAAAACATTTACAGTGACTGCTATATACAATGTGGTGACTGTGCTATATACAATGTAGTAAAGTGGCTATTTTAAAATATGAATATATTAGGGAGTGTACAGTCAAAGTGTACGTTAATTGTGCAACAACGCTACATAGGTTTGTGAACAAGGCTTATACACATATTGCATTTTTAAATATGAATATATAAGGGGATGTACAGTAGTGCAACAACGCTACATAGGTTTGTAAACAAGGCTTATACAGGGATTGCATTTTAAATATGAATATATAAGGGAATGTACAATAAATGTGTACAGTAAAATGTGAAACAATGCCACATAGTTTAGTAAACAAGGATTATGCAGATATTACACGGTACACGGTATAGTTGTATGCCGTTCAATGTGAACGAGGCTTGAGTTGACAGTGAACACAGTGAACATAAATTAAGTGAGTGGCTGGTTTAAGTGGTTTTAGGTGTTCAACAGAGTAATGGCCTGTGGGTAGAAACTGTTTTTGCATCTATTGGTTTTGGCGTGCAGAGCTCTGAAGCGTCTGCCCGAGGGGAGGAGTTACAAACAGGTCGTGGCCAGGGTGAGATGGGTCTGTGATGATCTTTCCTGCCCTTTTTTGAAGTGAAGATTATATTGTAAGGATATCATAAAATCATGAATATATGATGTACAATTGTATGGTATAGATAGTATTCGATCAGTATCATCACGGTCGCTGCGGTCACATTGTTGACATACCGTCCTGCACACACAGTGCTTCAGCTGACAACTAGTAACTAGGGATGGGCATTTCTAGCAAAAACACTATTCGAAATTCGCTGGCCAAAGTCGACTAAGGCTTTATTAATTAATATAAAAAGCTTCTGCTGTGGATTTTTAGCTCAAACAAGCATTGCACCACTGAAGTAAAGAACATGTTACATGACATTGACATTTTCGAAAATAAAAAACAGTTTTGACAATCATGAGTGGTTCATTAAATATTTAGTAGGCTCAGGTCTGAGTGCCAAAGGGGTGCCAAAGTCACCCCCTCTCCCTCTTCATGGGATTTAATCCGCCATTCATTTTTCCATAAACCTTGCTTAAAATGCTTATAAAAATTGTTTTACTTGCTCAAACCAAGCGATTCGACTATACTTAGAATCAGGGGAGACAATGCAACATTTCGCCCAAAAAAAAAAAAACTTTTTTACATTTTGTTTTTTTGAATTTCGACTTTCAATAATAAAAGTCGACCTTGATAATAACAACGATTTGAAAATTCGAAATTCGATGCCCATCCCTACTAGTAACAGCCTTATTGTTGTTTCTGTTGCGTTAAGGTCTATTACAAAATAGCGATGGCGATGACAGCAATACAAACCCCAGGGTTGTTGTTTGTATGCTGCCGTTAATGCCTGTAATAAGCAAAAGAAAAACGAGGTGAACAGACTTTGCTGTGAGGAGCTGGCAGAAAGTTTCACCTGTTTCACCTGCCTCTCCACTCTCCTGTGCTGACGTATCCTCAGTCTCGCTCCCTTCACGTCTGCGGACGGTAGAGATGGCATAGAAACAAACCACAGGGCTTTATTGCTATCATTACTACAGCCATGTATAACACAGGCCACCATCCTAACACAACATGAACGATACAGGTAAGGTAACGCTAACGGCGGCTAGCTTCCTTGTCCGTATAGCGTATACACTCTCAAACTATCGTCACACAAACTTCCATAAGTCGATTGGAGGACTCGGCTGTTCAAAACGCTCTCCTACCTGTCTCCGACGTCCGATTGCTGATCCAAAGATATAATAATCCTCCTACGGAAGCCAGTAGTTTAGGCGGGGTGGTTAAAATGATACTGCTGCGTTTAAAAGCAGTCTTTCTACAGCCTGTGCCGTATTTAGGAGAGGAGAAGCTTCCTAGTGCCGAGAGGAACCTTGGGATTTTGAGTATTTCATGACATGTTTTGCTTCCCAGGTGCGCTGGATTTGATGATTTGATCACTGTGCCGCCGTCTCCGTGTGACTGGTCACCGCGTGCAAGTGGTGCACCATGATAGTGAGATCAAACACACCCTGCTGTTTCACTTGCAGAAACCCAAGTCCGAAGGAGGGCTGGCCTTACCAGTGTTTAGCCACTACTACTGAGCTGCCAATGTTAGGGCTTTAATGTTCTGTCGGCAAGGGACTCCTGGCGACTTAACGCTCGGGGGCCCCCCTGTGGCTGAAAATGCCACCTGTTCTTTACCAGCCCTGTTATTTTCTAAGCCAGATAAGCCTGGGACTTTACAGCATTTAGGTTTTGTTGTGAAAAACTCCCTCAGAATTCTAAACCAGGTCAGGAATGTTTTGGGTCTGTCCATAGACCAATTTGTTTTAATCACTCTTTTTTGCCTCCGTGGTCGGACAGAAACTATCATGCCTGGAGTGAGAAGGGGCTAGTTTCCATCAAAGACCTTTACATAAATGATAATTTTTCATCCTTTGATCTACTGAAGAGGAAATTTGAGTTGCCTAACACAAACTGGCTCAGATTCCTGCAAATCAGAAATTATGTTCGATCCAAGATCCGCGCCTTTGAAGCGCTTCCAAATGAACATGCCTTTTTTGACGTTTTGCTGAGCCCACCTCACTCCAAGCATCTTATTTCTAGATTTGTATGTCTGTTTGATAACCGCACCATGGCCTCTACTGAGAGAATTAAAGAAGCATGGCAGGGGGAACTTTGTATTGATCTATCTGACATTATATGGGAAAATAGTTTGTCTGTGGTACAACTATGCTCAGTTAATAGTAGACACCAGCTCATTCAATTTAAAGTCGTTCATCGCCTTCACTATTCTAAGCATAAGTTGCACAAGTTCTTCCCGTCTCACCACTGTGCGACAGGTGTCAGAGGGCACTTTGTGTCATGCCCTCTGGTTCTGCCCTTCACTGATGGGATTCTGGGAGCCGGAGGCAGGACTCGCCCATCTTCGGCTGCTCGGTGACCTCTCTGGGCTTCCCCACAGCTGTTCAACAGTCTGGGGACAACTGTTGCCAAAAGACTTATCCTGAAAGAGTAGAAGTCCCCCTCTCCGCCTCCTTTCCAACTGTGGTTGACGGACATAATCTCGGTCATAACGATGGAGAGGCTCAGATCCCTGAGAAACAACTCACTTCATAAGTTTCTAACTATTTGGGACCTGTTTCTGGCCTACCTCGACCCCTATATGGACGCTATCACCACATTATTGTCTGTTTTTTTTCTTCTCTCTCTTTCCTTTCCTGTGTCTGAGCTTGTTCGTTTGTTTTGTTTGTATTTTGTTAAAATTGAAATTTGAAAAAATAAAATACAAAAAAAAACACACACACCCTGCTGTAAATTCTGCACAGGCTGTGGAAAGACTGCTTTTAAATGGGTTGTTTCACACAGGAATATAATTTTAAGCCCCATGCCTAAACTACTGGCTTCCGTAGGAGGATTATTATATCTTCGGATCAGCAATCGGACGTCGGAGACAGGTAGGAGAGCGTTTTGAACAGCAGAGTCCCCCAATTGACTTATGGAAGTCTTTGTGACGCTAGTTCGAGAGTGTATATGGAGAACATAGCGGAACATTATGGGGCTACTCTCACATAGGCTGTCACTAGTTGAGAGCTGTGCTATGTCAACAACATGGCCACAGCGACCGTGATGACACTGATTGAATACTATCTATACATGCATAGTATCTGAAATGCATTTTATGGTAATGTTTATATCATTCTGATTGTCAAAAAAAAATGTGAAGACCTGAGGAGTACTTGGGCAAGTTATTTGTTTGTTGGTGTCGGATAAACCACCAATTTAATCCCAAAACAAAAACATTCTGGGCAAGTGGTAAATTATCACATCATCTCATGGCACCAGATTTCTAATGAAGTGTGTTCGGCTGTAGACTAGTGATTCACTGTATTTTTGTCTTTCTATGATTCCAGAAGCCCAGATGGATGCACTGAGTTATGAAGACCTTGTGAAGCAAAGTGTGGTACGCATTCAGTGTCTTATAGAAACTGGCTATCTTCTGTCACATTACATTACCTAATGATTTAAACCGGGTATCTTCTGTCACATGACATTACCTGTCACGTGACATTACCTCGTGATTTTCATTCGGTGTCTTATAGAAACCGGCTATCTTCTGTCACATGACATTTAGAGATGAAACGATATGAAAATCATGATTATAGTGACCAAAATTATCACGGTTATCAGTATTATCACGGTATTGTTCAAATGTGCTGAAGATTTCCAAAAAGTGGTGTTAAAAAGTGCTAATACACTCACGGAAATCATTTCACCAAGTTTTATATTGAAAACTCAGAGCCAAAAAGGACTGATACACTCACTGAAATAATTTCTTCAAGGCTGCACGTCTGCATCTGGGAGACGGTTGCCAACTTTGGTTGATGATGGACAGTATTTACCATGTTTTTCAAAGCGCTGTAATCATGGTAACACGGTAATCACGGTACGTATTTACCATGTTTTTCAAAGCGCTGTAATCATGGTAACACGGTAATCACGGTACCATGGTTTTAAAGATGATAAAAAATTTGAAATGGTACGGTTATCAGAAGGAATTATATCACGGGTATCATTAAAACCAGTTATCGTTTCATCCCTAATGACATTACCTCATGATTTTCCTTTGCTTCACTACGTCCAGATTGAGTATATTGTATGAGTGGTAGACATTACATCATATCCAACAGAGTGTTAACAAACTAGATACGATTATTTAGTTTTGAAACTGTCAACATTCACTTTATTAGTCACTTATTACAAATAAAATCAAATGTTGTATTACATGACATGTATTACATTGTAAAAATGATCTCACAACTATAATAAGGTGGCCCTGGGCCGCCTTGCTCGATTGCTCAACAGTTGAGCAGGTGAGCACGCCATGCTATAAATTATTTTGAGTCATGTCTAAATCTGCAAGTAGTATCTGAACTAGTTTCTAAGTAACTTAAGTTAAACCAAACTACATTTGTCATGAGGGAAGCTTTGCCGTAACTTTACAGTTTCTTCAGATGTGCAGTAACTGGTAGCTTATGAAACTATCCTTTCAAAGAAGCTTCCCCAATGGTGCATATAAGTTATAACGGCTTGTTGATGAAACTCTTTGCAGGAGCAGTTCCTGGTGGCGTCGCAGGGTTACGCCCAGGAAACAGAGATGTCAAGAAGAGTCAAGGACTGGGAGGACAAGATCCGTACTGAACTGGCAATACAGGTACAACACTGAGTCTGTTGTACCTGAGTCTGAATCCTCTGTACCTGTAGTGCCCCGTCTATTCATCTCAGGAGGAGGAGGCTGTATTTTGGTTGCATTCTTTTTACATTGAATGTAACCGTAACACACTCGCTATATTTGCAAATTCTGTTATACTCCCTTTGATTATTGCTAGTTTTGTGAAGCAGATATAATAATGTGATGCAAGATGGGGGGGGGGGGGGGGATTGGGCACTGTGTTCAGTTCTTTTTCTACTTAACATTTGTTCAAATTGTTGATTACATGAGTGTAATTCTATTCTACTCTTATGTTAAAATGCTCTTTGCTGTATCATTATTTGCTGCTGTAATAGTCCAATTTCCCTGGGTGGGCTACCCAAATTTAATGAGTTATGTGAAATGACGTGAAACACTGACATCTGTCCCTCTGTCATCTACGGTCTCTGTCTCTAGGAGGAGCGTCCAGTTTGTGACATCCATGACTACGGGGACAGGATTGTAGCGGCTTTAAACGGCGTGGGCAGCCGCAGGTCCTTTGCCTCCATTGTCTACGGCTTGGACAACTTTGAAGCTTGCAAGTACATGCTGGCCTCACTGCAACTGGTAAATACTACAATATTTATCCAATTCAAGACGCCTTACATGAAATCTAACATACTGTCTTTGCTATCATATGGATTGATCTGCCCCTCTGTCATCTACTTGATCTCTATTTCCGACTTGGTTAAAATCGTAATATTTGCTTATGACACCACTGTGACGGGTCTGATCTCCTGTAATGATGAAACGGCTTACAGAGCAGAAGTCTCCTCACTAATTGAGTGGTGCGCCCAGAACAACTTAAACCTCTCCAAAACCAAGGAGGTGGTTGTAGACTTACGCAAAAACAAAGTCGAGCTCCAACTTTTAGTCATAAATGATCAGGCTGTTGAGATAGTGGAGAGCTTCAAATTCCTGGGGACCAGCTCAAGAAATTTAAGGTATCAAAAGCAGGGATGTGTCACTTTTATCAAGCTATGATAGAGAGTGTGCTCACATTCTCTATCACAGTTTGGTTTGGTAACTGCTCAGCTGAGGACAGAGGGAGGCTGAACAAGGTCGTGAAAACGGCATCAAAAATCATCTGTAAAGATCTGCCAAGCATCTGTGACATCTATGGTGTCCGCATTTTAAAGCTGGGACTGAAGACAGTTAGGGACCCCTCCCACCCAGCCAATGCTCTCTTTGCCCGCCTTCCTTCAGGAAAAAGGGTACGCAGCATCAAGAGCAGAACCACTCGTCTGTGTAACAGCTCGTACCCTGAAGCTGTTAGGGCCCTTAACTCCTCCTCAGCTGTTCAATTCATGACCCCAATCTAAACATAGTTGTAAGTATAACATTGTAGTCATTATAATATATACGTAGTAGTAATTATAAAACGGCTCTCTCAAATCAAGCAATCTGATTGGTTCACAGCCATTGTATAATTCCAGTAACCGAGTTCAATAACCCATGGCCATGGGTTATTGGTTGCCATGGCAACTCTCTTACTAAAAGGCAGCCCTGCGCTCGAGCTCCGTGTTGGGCTTTCCAGAAAGCTCTCAGTTTCTCAGCAAGCGCCAGGATTGGCCAATGTCAACTTCAGTCTCCAGAACGATCCAATCAAATCACCCGCACGTCTATCTTCTTGCTAGAGGTCCCGCCTTACAGTAGTGTCAAAACAAAAAGCTACTCGCTTGCAGCCAGACGCATGATGGCGCAACTCTCTTAGGCTTTGGTTACCTCAAAAACAAAATGGCGGAGACAGTTTTCAGATCCTTGTGAATCGATCTTCGCTTATAACTTTACTAATACTTCGCAGAAAATGATGTTTTGTACAAGAATAGACGCGGGCTAATGTCTTAACCCCTCTCTCGCGCGCCCTCACTCTTAACCCCGCATTTCTAAATAAGACGTAACGTTACTTGGTGTCGGCATACGGCCCTGGTGTCGGCCTTTGCAAGAAGCTCTCAGCAAGCGCCAGGATTGGCCAATGTCGACTTCAGTCTCCAGAACGATCCAATCAAATCACCCGCACGTCTATCTTCTTGCTAGATGTCCCGCCTTACAGTAGTGTTTCAACTGACTCTATCAGAATAAAATGCCAGTCGGACTTATAGTATTATTATTATTATATTATTATACTTGGAAACCGTTTTATAAAAGCAATATAGCACTCGAGCAGCGTGTGTTGTGGAATATATCCCGCTGATAAGCTGTTATCCCACTCGGCCTGCGGCCTCGTGGGATAACAGCTTATCAGCGGGATATATTCACCACAACACACTTGCTCTCGTGCTATATTGCTTAAATATAATATAGTAGTAGTTGGGTCTTTCATGCACCAGACACTTTTTATGCACCACACTTTTACGTTTCTACTATTGCACTTGTCACAAATAAAAAAGTAGAGTCCGCACATTCCTTAAAGATGTCTCCCAGTAGATTTATTTCAGATGATTCGGTCTCACAACCACCTATACAACCTGCAATCCTTGGGTTTTATGAAAGGCGCTATATAAATTAAAGTTATTATTATTATTATTATTATTATTATTAATCCATTCATGTCTCAGTGGGAATACACTTTTTTTCCCTTTCTGTCCTGGTGCAAAATGTCTATGAACATTGGCAACTGAGAAGTTAATAATTTAACTTCGCATTTTGTACAACAACAATAAAGAAGGTCGTGAGACGAAACATCTACTGGGAGACATCTTTAAGCAGTGTACGGACTCTACTTTTTTATTTGTGATTGTTGCTTCTTAGTCCAGCACCTGCTGTTTTGAGTGGATGTGCGCGCTCTACTTTTTATCTGTACTATTGCACTTGTGCCTTTTTTCTGCAGAGTTCCTTTTGCTCTGTAAAACTTACTGTACTATAAAACGTACCATATACTGTACCTAACCGTCGTTTTTACGGAATATATTTTATTTTATAAATTTTTAAAGAAATGTAGTTATATTGCCCTTTGGATGTGTGATTGTAAATGGTAAATGGCCTGCATTTATATATTGCTTTGGGCTTTACAATCAGTAGGTACATTCACCCATTCATACACCGATGGCGGCAGGCTACAACGCAGGGTGCTGGCACACCATCAGGAGCAATTTGGGGTGCAGTATCTTGCCCAAGGACACTTCGACATGGAGGAAGCGGGAATCGAACCACCGACCTCTTTTATCCAAAGCGATTAGTGGACGACCCGCTCTACCTCCTGAGCTACAGCCGCCCCATTGTTGTCATTACTTTGTCATTACTGTCTGTTTGTTCTGTTTGCCTGTAATGAGCACTCGCCAAAGCAAATTCCAATCAATTTTAATTGATATGGCAATAAACTATTGAATCTTGATCTTGATGTTGTGGAACTTGGTGTGACGAGTTCTCTGCGCTGACCCCCAGGCCAACGACAACACAGTGGAGGTGGACAGCGTGGAGGGGTTGGAGGAGAGCCTGGACACCATGGGACTGACTCTCCTCAGCACACACAAGGCCACCGACCGCTTCAAAACTCTCCAGACCTCCGCAGCTGGAAGCGCTACCTGACCTCCCAGACAACACACACCTGAACCTGGCATTTATTGGACTGGACTATGTATATTGTGGGTGGGGTGCGGTGGGTGGAATTGTGGTGGTTGCACAAGGACAATGTTGAATAAAAGATTTCTAAGGTTTTATGTTTCCACAGTCAGTCTTTAGTCCAGTGATATGGATTACTATTTTAATTAATTCAGTGTATACATTACTATTATGTGGCCTGGTTCCATGAATTGCTCAAGTGACATCGTGATGACATCACGATTGCTCGAGTGACATCACTGATGACATGACAATTGCTCCAGTGACATCACTGGTGACAAATCTGCTTGAGCCAGAAAAACTCGACTTAGCTGACACCTAGACGACAGCTAGTCTTCCTGGGGTCCAAGACAATACATGGATTACATGACAGACACGCAATGAATAAAATAGGCTACACAAAATAAAACAAAAACTAAATGGAATAAAATAAAAAGTAAAGAATGGAAAAGAAAAAGGCAAATCTAAAACCATGTGGTCAGCTAGCCCTCTAGCTAGTCCGTAGACCAACATTTTAATATAGCCTACAGTTAGCACATTTTTTGCAAAACAAACAAATCAGACAAAAGGAGCTGTGATAAACATCAGGATAGTGTGTGAGACAAGAGTGTAGGTGGCAGGCCCGGCGCTAGGGGCGGGCCTGACCGGGCCGGGCCCCCCCCATTCAACAAACTGGCCCCCCCATTCCAAATTTTTTTTTTTTTTTTTTTTTTTTTTTTGCTAAACGTTTTTCTGTTTTAAAGTTTAAGATGGAATCTGGCTGTCATTAGGCATTGATTAACTGAATGCTATTGCTAACTGTTACTTTGAACATCCATTTGCAATGATTCTGGCTGGATATTAACTATTGTAAATTTGTCACAATGAATGCAATTTGTGCACAATGTGTAAATACACTTAATATTAATTGTTTAGGCCTAATTATTTGTAAAGTCACAACACATTAGAGATGTGTGTAGTTCTTCACAGATTTAGCCTCTTCATTTTGCTCTCAAATGCACCAGGTTGACGAATTTTACTTTAAAATGTACAAAATCTTCTTCTGGGGGAGAATCCCCCCGGACCCCCCTTGGGTAGCTTGGCCCCCCCAAGCTAGTGGCAGGCCCCCTCTGTAACTTGGGTCTGGAGCCGGGCCTGGTAGGTGGGATCTGAGTTTCCTTAAAATATGCCTTGCCTTTCTTTTGATGGAACGAATATTACTTGGAAGACAGCTCCATGACATAATAGCCCTGATTGCTTTTTCCATGTAGTTGGATTTTGGTCGGGGTAAAGTCATGTGTCCACCACTTGCTCTGGTGTATGTATGTAGCCTATGTGATGTGTGGTAGGCTACAGCCCAAACGGAAGAATAATAAGACTAGGCCAATATGAGATATTTTAATTTATCTACCCAGATACAATACTGTGACTTGATTGACCCTTTTCCTCACGTGTCCACTAGGTGGCGCAGTCTACTTTAGCACACTATTGTGGAACTGAATTTCTGCCTCACATATTTGAATCATGATTATCCAGTGGTTTCATTCCAATTTCATAAATGTTTACAATTTCACCCTCGTTTTAAACTCCTGTCAACTTAATCTGGGTAGACAGGTTGTGTGTGTGGGGTTTATTGCAAAAAATAAATGGTATTCGTTGTCTTTTGGTTTTTGATTGGGCTGCTGTAATCAGTCTGGATTGGTTATGATCGGATTATTGTCATAGAGAGATAATCAACACTAACGAGTATCTTTGATGTGTGAATTGAACTCGTAATCAGGTGGATAAAAGTGGGCTATTCCACCAATAAAAGCCACGACCCAAGACGAATGGCCAACACTGGTTCTCACACCTGAATGGAACCTCCCTCCCTCGTTGGGTGGAGTTTGTCCGCCGCTCAAACTCTTGCGCGATGTGCCACTTTGGCCCCATATTATTACGCACGGGGAGTTCACCAAGTCCGCACGGAAAATGACTTGTCTCAGACGGGGAAGCGACTGAGCAGTTCTCCCTCTCACAAGTATCTGATTCATAAATAATCCTACATGTGATCTGTCGCTGTGAGGGCGATGCGGCTGCTGCGGAGATGCTGGGTAAGTAACCCTAACCCCCCCTCCCCCCATTGGCTATCTTTCTTTACAGCAGTCCCAAAGTATCAATTTCATGCCATTGAGTAGGCTAATCTGACTATAGGCTAGGCTACCTCCCCTGGCCTGATTAAAGTCGTTACTATATAATATTCTTATGTGGATTTATTAGTGGGCTTCTCAGGCTACTTTACATTGGTATAGATAGATAAATATGCATAGCGAGTTAGGCTACTTACAGTAACCATAATATTGTACTCTAGTTTTTATCTCAATATTCCTATGATAGCCTACTTATATTGTGTATCTGGTGGTTACTCAATTAGTTTATAGTGACCTTGTAGGCTACTTTATTGTGTTTTCACTGTAATATTTAGCCTATAGGTTAGTTAGAATATAAAGTTTTGCTGTGATAAATCTATCCTCTCACTTTTATCAAACCATGGAATGATCAGTTGCTTTCTTTGTGAGAGGGTTATTTTACCTTGTTTTTGTTTGTATGCTTTGTTCTGATTATTATTCATATTAATTTCTTAGGTGTCTCTACTGACACAATCCCCCCCCCCCCCAATCTGTTTTCGGTTTTAATGTGTGCAAGTGCAACAACAACAAAACTAGAGGGTCAGCTGTTAAGTCTACTGTTGCCTGTTTTGTTCAGATTTCATCTCAGTTTGTGCGATTTGGCTCCAGACCACAGCAGCGCACCATCCTGTTTAGTCCTTATCAGAATTGCTTTCGAAAGGAATGTGCTGGCTAAATAAGCCACTTGACAAATCACTGCTGCTGCTTTGGGGCCTGGTTTCCAGCTCCACCAGGAGAACTGGTCCATCAGGGCCTGCGATGCTGTGCTGTCCCCTCCAGAGAGACAGGGACAAAGCCTGGCACACTGGAAACATACACAAAACAGCCAGGACTTCCAGCCGGCTCAGCTGTTTCTTGTGATTGTGAAGCACTTCTGGTTGAGGAGTCCGTTGAGTGTCGGTTGAGGTAGTGTAGACTGTTTGTATTTGCATAACAAACAGAGCAGCAGAAGGTGAACTGGTCTTGTTTTGTGCTGAGTAGACCCACAGGGATGGGTCTAATTTCATATTTTTCCAATACCTGTGCTAAAACGATACTTTTAAAACGGTACCGGTGCCTAAACTGATATTCTTTTTTAAGTGTATTTATTAGTTTAAAGAGGATTTCAAGGGGCACGCTCCAAGCAATGTTAGTGATCTTTTCACCCTTCACACTCTATTGTATATCTCTATCCCTCTGTTCTCCAGGCTCTGGTCTAATCACTCTGTTGTCTATCTCTCTATCCAGGGGCGTTGGAAGTACTTTTAGGTAGGGGGTGCTGCCACCGATTCAACATTGGGGGGGACGGCTGACGGCGGCCATTGGGCGGCAAAAAATTTGGCCACTTTGTTGCCAGATTAGAGGAATATTAATATTAAGATTAGACTGTTGTGTCATTATTCAGTCACCTTTTCTCACTCACCTCCATGTCACCACTTGCTCCCACTGCTGTGTTGGAATCCTCATTCTCTCTCCCACCCTTTTTGGACTTTTAGCCATATTTAGAGGAATATTAAATTTTAAATTAACATTAGGATTATACTGTTGTGATGTCATTATTCAGTGTCTTCTCCTCTTCTCTGCAGCATTACTCAATTTACCCTCAGGACTCAGGGACTGATAGCCTACCTGCTATTCCTCCGATATATCCAGGGCCGGATTAATAGTACCATGGGCCCCCGGTGCTATTCATTTTCTAAGCTATTCATTTAGCCTTTTAAGGTAGTCATAAAGATTATATCTTCCAGACTGAAATGTTATAACAGAAGTGGAGTATTGGCCAGAATTACATGAACATTTGGACACTTATTCAGCGGGTATTTTGCATGTTGCGTTCAGGTGCACTGTAAAAAATTTTTTTTTTTTTTTTTTTTTTTTTTTACATCTCTTGCCACCAGGGGGTGCTGCAGCGCCCACCGCACCGTGCTTCCAACGCCTTTGTCTCTATCCCTCTGTTCTCCAGGCTCTGGTTGAAACGAGAGGATTCGATGATTCTTCAGAGTGAGACCGGACGTGCTTCTGGGTTTCTCCTAGAGAAGAAGACTGGGAGCCCTCCATGAGATGTCCAAAGGCCAACTGACTTCTGACCCGGTTACCATGGACGTCCATCTGCAGGCCAGTCCTCCGCTCCACTTCCGTGTCAACGGAGCAGCCACGAGAAACTCCAGGCCAAGTGTGAGTAGACTAGAGGTCAACAGTCACATGACGGTTAGGAAACCATTGCGGTTCATCAGTAATTGACTTTGGGACAGTGTTAAGGGGCCACGCCCACTTTCAACCAGCTTTGTATCATTACAAAATCAGTATTATATGTAAATGAACAATGTTTAACTTCCCCCCATCTTGCCGCCCATTCATTCACAGAACTTCCTGAACCAAGTGATGTCATAATGATGTCATTTTGTCCAGGAATTTCTGCAAATGAAGGTAGAGAGAGCAATAATGATAGTGACAGTAATAGTGACACCATTGCAAAGCTGCTCCAAATGACATCGTTATGACACCATTTGGAGCAGGAAGTTCTGTGAATGAACGGGGAGCTCTCGGACCAGGCAAGATGGAGGGAAGTTAAACCTTGTTCATTTGCATATATATGCTACCAATTTTGTAATTATACAAAGCTGGTTGAAAATCAGCAAAGTTGCCCTTTAAGTCTTCCTGTAGCTGTAGCCTATTTCATTTCACAGCATGAAAAGTAGCCTATCTTAATGCAATTTACATTTACTGAGCCAATAGCTGTATCAGACCATGGATACATGATTATGAGCTTGGACTTATAAGGTTCTATCGATCTGGGTGAAGTGCCATTCTGCAATATTGAGCATCCAAGATTTCACAATCCAGCTGGCAAAACTCTTCTGTACTTTCTATCTTTTTAAATATTTAACCCCAAAAGGCAAACTACCATTCAAGGATCATGAATATGTGGATAAATCAATTTTGATTAAGAAAAAAAGTCAGATAGAACCCTCTCATAATTCTAAACGTGTGTGGAAAATCTTTTTCACAGTGAATTCAACACCTTGCCAAAAACTCCACACGCCTTTATTTTAAAAGCGTTTATTTACAGCTGTCTATTAGTATCTATAAGCCCCAATGTGTTGGGTATCAAGTTCAGAGCTGATGCTTATTGTTCTGTGATTCACGCTTGACTGAGCAGTGCGTTGTGCTTATACAACGCAACCGGTCCTCGCAGACACGCAGAAATGACTTACTTAACAACGTAATCCCTGTGCATGCCTTGGGGATGACATGCATTTATAAACATACAACACAGCCCAACCGGTTAAGCTGCAGTTTTCCGGGTCTTGGCTCCATTACTACAATAGACATCATTCATTCTTGCTGAAAGCAGCATATCAGTTTTATCTCGTATTGGTTTCAGTTGGGTGTTGCCACAGGTGTCTTTGTGTCCAAGTAAAGCAAAACAAGGCGCACACTCACCTTGCCGTGCCACCGGGTGGCTCTTCGCACATGTCGGCATCAGACATTGCGGGCCTGCCACCATGGTAACCCTGTTCACCATGTCAACCGCAAACTGAATGTCACTTAAAATGGCACAAATAAGCACCTTCTGTCTGGCCAGTGGCAATATAATTGTATTGTTGTTGTACTGTAGGCTACATTGTATTGTGACTGTGTCTACTAATTTGCACTCGACTTACCCTACCTCTAAGTGCATCACGTTTGGCTGTCGGGGATAATACCTACTCCCTAAAGTCATGTGGTTTGGTTTAAAGAGGTCATGGTTGACCAATGTGGGGCCCGCGGCCCAAACCTGGCCCACGCTCAGGTTGTTTTGGCCCTCCATGGTTTTGAAAGGAAAAAAATCGAGGCCAATATTACTGTGTTTCAGAGGCTGTGGCGGGCTCATTTTTAAAGCTAGCTTGATGATACTTTTACCATATGAAACTCAAAGACCTATTTTAGATTTAGAATGTAAATTGTCTATAAAATATAATTGAATGGAATTTCATGTAACATCAACATTTATTTTTGGCCCACGGCCATCCATCCAGATTAATTTTGGCCCTTCATAGGTAAGAATTTGGGCACCTCTGAAATAGGTGGACTTGACCTTCGCCTGCGGGCCCAAAACGGAAAAAAAAGTGGAAAAATCAATAGTCACCCAGCAGCCCGGCCATGGAGGCAGGCAGAGGCTGTTATTGGACACCCCATTGTGTGGTGTACAGGGGCTGCCCTGTGTGGAGCAGGACAGGTGGTCATGAAGGAGAGAAGCAGGGATGGAGAGAGGGAGGGAGGGGCTGTCAAGGTTTAGACCCTCCCATAGAAGAGAGGGGCGTTTGAGCTAAATATAGGGTGGGAACCAAGTTTGGAAGGTTGCGACGCAGGAACAAACAGCCCTGTGTTCTCTATGTACACGCGTGTGTGCATACACACACACGCACGCGCGCGCACAAGCACACACACACACACACACACACACACACACACACACACACACACACACACACACACACAGAGTATGAGAAAGCCAACTCAATGGCTTGACACAGGACTTTCAGTTTCACCATGAATGGGAAGGCACTGCTTTGCAGCATTTCACAAGGGTAAGACTCAAGTAATGATGTTCAAGTTGTGGTGATGAAGGTGATGCTTCTACCATACAGGGTGACATTGATGGGACAAGGTATACAAGTCAAGGCTCCAGTAATCAGCAGGACTCTTGACTTGACTTGACTTGACTTGCTCATGTCTGGCCCCTGACAGGAAGACGAGGCGCTGCAGTTCCTGTCGCAGGAGGAGCAGGAGTGCATCCTGTTCTTCGAGGAGACCATCGTCTCCCTGGAGGAGAGCTTGGAGGAGGATGAGCGAAAGCAAGGGCCGGCCAAGCCGCCGGTGAGCAGCAGTCCCATCCAGGAGGTAGACGGAACCCCCACCTTGCCCCCTCCACCGAGCTTCAGCCATGGACCCGTGTCCTCCTTCCCGGACATACCCCCCAGTCCCAAAGACCATGACATTATAGACCTGGTCCGACCAGAACCGGACCTTGTTCAGACCAAAGAGCCACTCTTCCATCCCACCAATCCAGGTAGTGTACTGCTCAGCCTGGCCTAACACTTTTTATTTACAGTCCATTGGGAGGGGATAAAACAGTTCTCCACCTACAACAGGCGATTAATTGAAACTTGGGAAGGAAATACAAAAGCCGTGTTCAGAATGGTTCACTCATTCACTCACTATTCCCCATGTAGTGTTTATCATATAGTGAACAATCAAACGACTTTCGAACACTACCACACTCTTCTCCTTTGGTAAACACAACTGCATTGCATTGTGGTATATGAGAGAAAATATAGGGTACACTATAGTGAATCAAATTAACAGTTGAGAATTTGGACACTAGTAAAATGGCAAACACACTATACAGTCCACGATTTCTGCAATAGGGAACGGTTTCGAACAGGGCTAAAGAGTCTGCTTAACAGCCTTTCTCGAACGTTTGGTATTCTTTGGTATAAAGCATCACAAACTGGCCAGGTTGGCAAACATGAGCGTGCTGTGTACAGTTGACTGATGATGTTACAGGATTTCTGGGTATTGAAGTTCTCGCTGCCATCTGCAGCCACAATTGTGGAAAGTTGCCTACTGCAGCTCTAACTAGAGTAGACGATATTTGTAATTCATGTCAGTTGAAAGGAGAAGACTTGAAGCATTAATCTTTGACATGTGTCCCTTCTAGATTTCCAGACTATGGTGGTGAATCCTGACAGCCACTTTGAGATGAAGCCAAGGCGTGATCCGACGGACAGCTTACCTTTGGAGTACAACCCTCCACTACCTAGCGGTAGCTATGGACCTGCAGATAGCCACTTGTCCTACCACCCCCCAGGCTGCATCCCCACTCCAGTCTTGATTGCCCAGAAGATAGCTGAGAACCAGGCGTGTGGAACCTCCAGTTTCCATCCCTCCTCTGTTCTCCGCCGTTTGAGCCTGGAGTCTGATAAGCCACCAAGCTACAGCTCCGACCATTCAGCCAAACATGGCCCTCCTACCTCCGCCAAGCCCACCCGCTTCCCTGCTAACATCAGCGTGATGCTCAGCAGCAAGGAGCACTACAACCAGTCACTGGCTAATGTGAACATCCAGGAGAGGCGGGCGCAGATGCTGGCTAACCTAACAGGGACATCGCACCCTCTGGAGCTGGAAGACCCACAGCAGGTCTCGCCACAAAAGGCTCGAAACGTTCCCACACGTAGTGTCTCCTTCAGGGACCCCACGCCAGACAAATCCAGGCAGGAGGCGCTGTCTAAGCTGGGCCTGACCAGGCACCGTGCCATGTCCGGTGGTATGTCTGTTCTTATCACCCCTAACAGTGCCATCCCACCTCTTACCACAGATGCAGAAACCAGCACCGAACCTCCTGTGGCCAATATGCCCAGCCCAATCCAGAACCAAAGTCATGCTGACAGGAACCGAGAGACGGTGCTGACCCACTCTGGAGATAAAAGCCCTCAGATTAACACCTCACCTCCAGCAACTGTCACACAAAGCAGCTTCCCCCCACCTCCCTCTGAAAGCAAGCCACCAGTCTTCCCAGCCCCTCCACCCGAGGTTGCCTCTTTGGACTTCAACAGCTATGGAGGGAAAAGCATCTTGGTCAACCCATCCGCTTCCTCCAAGAGCGAGCCTGCGGTTTCTCCAGGCGGCCATGATAGCAAAACCCTCCCGTCCGCATTGGCTAACCCCAGTGACTTCAACAGCTTCGGAGGAAAGACCAAAGTCATGGCCACTGCCTCTGTGCCCATGAGCAGGAGCGACCTCCCCGACATCCTCAGCTCTCACATTGACAAGAGCAGAACGTTGCCGTCGCCGGAAACACTACCCCACTATGAGCTCAACAGTTACGGAGGCAAGACACGAACCATAACGCCCTCAACCACCTCCAATCCCCCTTCCTTCAGTCCGGCGAGGAGTTCCAAAGCTCCAGCCCCAACCCCGGCCCCCAGACCCACCCGCCACCACCCCCACCAAAGCTCTTTCAGCCCCCAGAAGGTAGCGGGCCGCCCCCCTTCCCCCGAAGCCAGGCGGAGGTCCATCTCCAAACCGGCTTCGTTCCGTTCGCAGGGCATCACCGTGCAGTTTTCCGGACGGGGAGCAACGGATGAGTCGCGCAAGGAAGCGCTGAGGAAACTGGGCCTGCTGAAAGACACGTACTAAACGAGTCAAGCCTGAATCTCTTGAGTGCAGAGTAGCTGGTGGAGGTGGTTTCTCAAAGTTTGCTGGGGTGTGTGTGTGAGAGGCGTGGTCAGAGAGAGACCTACATTTTACAGTGGAATGGAGCTGGATCCCATGATAGACCTGCACAGCCAGTTCTCTGTTCCTGGTCGACAGAAAACACAGACAAACACATCTGACACGGCGCAGTTGATGTACACACACATTTGTTGACTTAAAAAAGTGTTGACAAGGAACTATAACAATTGCTTTACATTGCCTCTGATCCAAGACATTGTATACCTATCTACACAAGATACTTTGAAGCAAATGAATGCTGTAAAGAGGAGGGCGCCCTCCCTGTGGGAATCAGATAAGTGTTGAGAACAGACTGCTTATGCCACACACTAAAGAAGAGGCTCCCCACAGTTGATAGATGTATACACAATTTATTTAGGTTATTCTCTCCATATTATCATGTCACTTTCTTTCTAGCAGCTTACAGCAAAGTGAAATTATTAATAGTCACAAACAGGCTGTGAAGTCTATAGAGTACAGCAGGGATGACGCATTTTTGTAGTCAGAAGGCGGAAGTCCCGGACTTCCTGCATCTTACAGGGAAAAGTCAATGGGGTTTTAGAATGGGGATTTCACTTAAATGCATAAAATAAGGGCTGTGGTTAACAAAAGTTTATGGGAGTGGTCATTTGGGTTCAGCAGGATAATCTTCACGAATGTGAATCACTCTTATGCCTTTTGAAGCGTTTTCCCCGTACGATCCAGGAAGTCCGGGACTTTCGCCTTCCGCCTACAAAAAGATGTCATCCCTGCGATACTCTTGTGCCGCTGTTACATGGGAACCCGTGACCTCTTGTTTTCACTGGTTTGTTTACTGACTATGGCATTGTTGGGTTTGGAGGGCATTGTAGGGCCATTGTGGGCATTGTAGTCAGCGTGTGTCTCTCTGTCAGCGCTTATGAGCAAGAACAAAGTTGAAAGCACTTTTGTTGACAGCATTTTATTATTCTGATGTGCCTCCCTAGGGGGGCTCCAAACAGTTTCAGGGGAGGCTCAGTGAATGGAAGTACAAAAATATTCCATTAGTTATTACATCAGGTATCAAAAGGAGATCACATAGAACAGCCTAAACGTGTGTGACTCTCAGAGTCAGAACCTAAAAAAAACACCCAAGTTCAGACATAACTTTGTATGTATTTGATCATGTAGTCTGAAGTCAAACAGCAACATCAGGCTATCTTGGATGAACAATGATTGAGTGGCCCTGGGATCAAATAACATAATCACAATCCCATAGGCATCTAGGAATTAAGCAAAACTAAGCAGTAAATGGGGTGGGTGGGGCAGGCTTACTCTGAGGGCTGAGGGGAGGTCCACAGTGTCAGACTTTGAATTAGAACAATAGAGGAAATTAGCCCACTTTCATCTGGAAAGACGGGATGGGGGGGGGGGGGGGGGGGGGTAGAGATTATTTCATACTAATCACTATCTCATCCATGCTCATAGTTCACTAAAATTGTACTGGGCTTGTTCCTCTTTTAACTGTACAGGAAATGAATGTCTGTTATTCCAGTGATTGCACTCGATCGCATGTCCTAGAATGACAGAGGCACAACGTTGAGTTAGTGAGAAGAGCCAGAGTTTCTTGGAAGGAGCATTATGTTAAAGCTGTGTTAACTACAGAGTTGGCTCAAGGATATTTATACTCCACGGACAAGCCGACTCCCACACCAAACCAAGCCGCCTCCCACACCAAACCACGGACTGTGGTATGAGTTTGACTTTTTACTACACAGAGGGAATATGGGGGGTGAAAAAAAAGGATGGGTGAGCACATGGCATTGTACAGAACACAAACACTAAAACCACAGATTCTAGAAATACATACCCCCCTCACACCTGTTGATGACTATGCTGTTCTGACATCAGAAGTATGTTATTTAACTGTAATTGTAACGTATGCGTCTGGCACCCTTGCTGGTATGAAACCGTGTGTGTGTGTGTGTGTGTGTGTGTGTGTGTGTGTGTGTGTGTGTGTGTGTGTGTGTGTGTGTGTGTGTGTGTGTGTGTGTGTGTGTGTGTGTGTGTGTGTGTGTGCGTGCGTGCGTGCGTGCGTGAGTGCGTGAGTGAAAGTGAAACCTGTATGTCTATTTACCTTATGGATGTCTATTGACCTTGTTTTATCCAGACTCCGGAACTCTGTACGTAGTCTACAGTAACTCTTGAAGTATCTTTTGTATCACACAATAGTGTGAATCTTTATGTGAATTTTGTTTACAGACTCCGGTTTTTTGTAGTTCATCTACAGTCATTTTGAAGTATCCAGTGGTGCATTACATACACATACATACTGCGAAACTCACACCAGGGAAATCTGCATAGCGTACAGATCCACACCTAGCAAGGCAAAACGCTAGATGGGGGGGGGGGGATCAATGGACTTCCAAAAGTTGCTGCTATATGGTACAACATCTTGGTATGCTTTTTTCTGAATTCTGAAACATGTACTCTGCTAAACATATCTCATGTTCAAATTTTGTCAATCATTAAAGAGAATAATATAACATCTTTCTAATTGAGGCTTGTGTTTTTCTTCACTTTACTCTGGAATGAAGAACGAATGTGTGGTGTTTGATTGGTCATGTCTGGGGAATAATTCACCTGGGCTGAAACTTTAAAGGAATACAACAAGTGAGAGAGGGCCATCTGGTCTGGGTAGTGTAGAGGGGCATCTGTCTGGGTAGTGTAGTGTAGAGGTCAGAACACTCACCTACCGCTCCGGAGACCCAGGTTCAACTTCAATTCCCGGCAGCGGTACTTCCAGCTTGGTCAGATGTTCCTACAGACACAATTGGTTGTGTCTGCAGGTGGGAAGCCGGTGCGGTATGAATCCTGGTCGCTGCACTAGTGCCTCCTCTGGTCGGGCGGGGCACCTGCATGTTTGGGGTGAGGGGAACTGGGGAGAATAGCGTGATCCTCCCATGCGCTACATCTTACCAGTGAAACGCCTCGCTGTCAGGTGAAGCTGGCCCGATTGCACATGTATCAGAGGAAGCATGTGGTAGTCTACAACTCTCCCCAGATCAGCAGAGGGGGGTGGAGCAACGCCCGGGACAGCAGGGGAAATTTGCTAAATACAATTGTAGAGAAAATTGGAGAAAAAACTTGACCACCCCCACTCCCCAAAAAACAAAACAAAAACAAAAAAATGTGATGAGAACATTGACTTCATACACACGTGTCCCTGGTAGATCGTTGGCTCCGGTGCTTCAATACAAATTTTGCATACACTAAGTTGAGTGATAGTAGGCTCCATGCTAAAACGTAATGTGTGTGTTTATATGCGCACTAATAATGCAATCTTAACCCGATTAAGGCAATACCCAGAGTGTAAACTTCTGATGATCTCAATTCAGAGCAAACATAACCCAGTTAACACACCCAGGTCACTGCTCAATCTTTCCATGTATTAGGGCATGTGTGAATGCCTTGCATTTCTTTTGCTTTTTTAACTGCAAATGTAGACACAGTGACCATTTTGTATTTACATAGCAAACATGGCTCAGTTCAGTGGAGTGACAACTATTCGATGAATGCATTAAATGAATCTGTGTGGACCAGGTCATTAGAGAAATCATATCACTTCAATAACCATGTAAACAGAAGCATTGTAAACCTATTGATAGTATTGTTACATCACCACACGGCCATCTTGGTAGGAAAATAGCAGGTGATTGTAATCAATTAACAGGTGATTACAATCAAGTGACACAACCAGCCAATGAGCTGTGTGTATTGTAGCGCCATATTGGTAGGAAAATGCTTGTGACATCATGGGAATACTATGAATAGTGATAGATCTTAAACATGAAATATTAACTAAATTTTTCTGTCTCTCTCTCTGGCAGTTTTCATTGCTTGTGCAATTTGATTTCATAACATGCCCCCCCTCCCCCAAGACATATTTTAGATTTTACATTGGGCTCCTTATGCACTGACCACCACCCTACTACACAGAAGCAATGCTGTCTAGGTTGCAGACTATTGCATAAGGCCTCAACAGAGAAGCCTTCTTCCCTGAGTGTGACTCTGAGACTACTAGACCTAAAGAGAGAGAGAGAGCATCTGGGGTGTCTTTGAGGGCATTGCGTTTAAAGCCAGATTTAGAGTTATTGTACAATAATTACAATTAGTCTCTGAATAATAAAAATAATAATACTAGGCTGCTGCTGCTGCTGCTGCTACTACCACTACTAAAATCATTGTTTTATTATTGTTGTTAGTATTATTAATCAAAGAGTAATTACTGTTCAATAAGTATAAGAATGGAAATATAATATTAGAATATGAGTAGGATTACAGACCATTAATACTCATTGTATGTTTAGAAATGTAATGATGTACACTAGATTTATGTTAATGTAATGTACATTTATATTACTGAATATAACGCTTCACTATTCACTGTTGCTTTTGACCGTGCTCAGACATTTAACAAAAACAGGATAAAACAACTTTAATAAAGAGAGGAAAATATTAAAATAGATGAGGGAAAAAAAAGATTATAGGTGAAAGGCAACAGTGAAAAGGTGGGTTTTGGAGGCTTTTTTCTTTTTTAAGATGACAATGAGTTTTGGTCTGTCAGACATGACTGGGAGGGCATTCCAGAGGGAGGGGGCAGCTGCAGCAAAGCCCTGTCAGAGGCCCCCGTCACAGCTTGCCTTTAGCAAAGAAATACCTGTAATGCATGTCAAAGTGTATATACATTTTATGATCATATTCAGCCAGACAATGACATGAAGATTTACAATGGTGAGCAAACCTTTTTTTTTTTTTACCACTGGGGGGGATTTGACCCCCACACACTAAATCCCCCCCATGTGCATGTGATGTCCTGTATTGTGTTAGCGATGCGCTGCATGTGATGTCCTGTAGTGTGTTAGCGATGCACTGCATACGACATGAGAGGAGGGACCCGGGTGGGGAGTGAGGAAATGCTTGTTTCCCTGTAATTAGGTCTCTAGACAGACGCACCCTCTTGCTGCTCTCAAACACACGCATGAGCAAGAGTGAAGAGTTTTATAAAGATGGGCTATTTTTCATACCTTTATTGTGATATTTTCATCCCAAGGCAGTTCAGAGCAGTGATTCTCAACCTTTTTCATAACAAGGACTCGCAATTTAGTCCACATTTAGGGCTGCAGACCCAACATTTGAGGAGATCTTTTTTCTCTCTGACCCAAGAACATTTCTATTGTTAGGTATGATTTTGTCCTGAATTCCAACACTGTAATGTGCTGTAATGTAGATAACAGTGAAACTATGACCAAAACAATTATTCACTACATACCCGTAAGACTTTACAATAAAAGCATTAGTTAATGCTTACTAAGCATTCACTAACCATTAGTTAATGTTTATTAACTCTAACCATCAACTAACCATAGACTATCAAATAATGCATAAATCAATAGCATAGTTAACATAAACAGCATTAGTAAATGATTACTACATTGGTTAACTGTTAAAGAGTTAGTTCATGCCTGTTGAGCATTTAATAAACCCTTAATTAATGTACTCTTATTGTGAAATGTTACCCTCTAATTGTGTTAACTTCTTGTAAATTAAATAATGGTGAAGTTTAACAATTCATCTATTTGCCTGGGGACCCATGGTGGTCCCCGGACACCACATAGAGAACCACTGGTTTAGATCAGGGGTTTTCAACAGGTGGTCGCGGCCCCCTGGTGGTCTGTGAAGGCATTGCAGGTGGTCCCCGACCATGCATTCAATAAATTTGTACCCTTGTAATCCCAACCCATTTCCTCACACCAGTGGATGTGGTCCTCAGGTTGCTTCTTCAGTCAGAATGGTGGCCCCTGAGCAGTGTTGGGGTAACATATTACAAAAGTAACACATTACTTTTAGCAGTAACTCAGTAATATAACTTATTACCAATAGGATTTCAGTAATATTATACTGGTTACTTTGTCGAGTAGCATGTTACAAATTGAGTTACCCCCCCCCCCCCAAAGCACATATTTAAATAAAGATGCAATCATTTCCTAATCAAATTGTGTGTTTTATGCAAATAACCACTATAGATTACATTAACAACGGAAAAGGACAAGATTTAGAATTTTGGATGGTTTACACTGACTTCAAGACGGTTTAAATCTTTTTTGGGATGGTTGCGGGGCAGCGATGTCATTCTGCTACTGCTGTTATTTTGGTGAAATTAATGCAAAAGTAGTGTAATATAAGTAATGAGTTACTCTACACAGACAGTAATATTGTAAAGTAACTAATTACTTTCAAATGAAAGTAACAGTAATATGTAGTATATTACATTTTGAAAGTAACTTGCCCAACACCGCCTCTGAGTTGAAAACCACCGGGTTAGAGAATCTTTTAATCTTAAAACAAACGACAAACTATAAATTGGAGTCACCAGTGGCCACTTTACTATAACACAGGCAGAGAAATAGCTTAGAAAGCTGGTGCAGAAAAGGCCCATGCAGCAGAATACAGAGTAGATCTAACTATAGGTTCAGCAGACAAAAATAATCCAACGGTATATATTGTAGTCACTGCCGCCACTAAGCGCGACTCCCATGCACACAGATATTGATGTTATCAATTTTGTCAAAAGAAACAAAAAAAAAATCTTCCTCTTTTTACCACATTACAGCACACAAATCTAAATCAACACAAGCTGTATACGTGTCCAAACTTATCTCTTTCGATGCTGAAAGAAAACATCTAGAGAGCTTAAAAAGCAGGGGGTGGGGGCATAGAGAACATGTACGCTCAGGTATATATTATATTTGCGAGCGTGAAACGTAGCTCGGTTGAGTCTCTCCTGGCCTGATCGCCGTGGCGAGTGCGCATGGCCAAACACTTCCTCTGCGTGTGCGCGCCATCCACGTCTTCCTCTACACTGGCAGGCGTAGTCTCTCCAACCCCCCTCCCCCTCCGTCTTTCAGAGCTGCCTTAACAAACAGTTAGGGCTGGGCAATATATTGATATTATATCAATTGTAATATGATACCAGATGACTAAATATCATCTTCGATTTTGGATATTGTGATATGGCATAAGTGTCTTTTCCTGGTTTTAAAAGCTGCATTACTGTAAAGTGATGTGATGTGATTTGAGCTGAACTTACCAGACTGTTCTAGCTCTTCTATTATTTGACTTTACCTACTTAGTCATATCCACATTACTGATGATTATTTATCAAAAATCTCATTGTGTAAATATTTTGTGAAAGCACCAATAGTCATCCCTAGAGTATTGTCGCAATATCGATATCGAGGTATATGGTCAAATATATCGTGATACTTGATTTTGGCCATATCGCCCAGCCCTAAAAACAGTGTGCAGTTTTAGTTAGAGGGGAAAATAGACTTGAACAACAGATGCGTTCCCTACGGATGTCAAGTCCCACCTCACCCCACGCTACTTTTCCACACAAATTCTGTCCGTTGAGTCGCAGCTTTCTAAACTCTGCATCCTAAACGTCGAATGACTTTTCTACTCCTGTGCAGGTTTTGACGGCTGGAGGCGATCCCACCGCCGCCTGTTGGATCCGCCTAGCGGCCATTCGGTGGTTCCCTTCATCTTTCTAGTTGGTTCTCTGGTCCAGACAGGTGGCTGGTTCTCTGGTCCAGACAGGTGGCTGATTCTCTGGTCCAGACAGGTGGCTGGTTCTCTGGTCCAGACAGGTGGCTGGCTCTCTGGTCCAGACAGGCGGTTGGTTGGGTTTTATACTGTGCCGCCGTCGTCCCGGGCCACAGACAAAAAGAAAGGCG
Source organism: Poromitra crassiceps (assembly GCF_964638095.1). Classification (NCBI taxonomy): domain Eukaryota; kingdom Metazoa; phylum Chordata; class Actinopteri; order Beryciformes; family Melamphaidae; genus Poromitra; species Poromitra crassiceps. Next base: position 44,089,353 of record NC_139624.1, read on the forward strand.
GCCGTCCGTCCGACCCCCGTGACCCCACCACTTGCCCTTGTGGATAAGCTTTCTCCTCCTCGTGCTTCGGCCCCGCGGTGGGTTAAGTGTTTGTATGGGTGGGTGGTGGTCTGCCCCCGGCATCAGTGGGCGTCTGGAGGACTCGTTCTCTGTTTCAGACCAGACCGGTCTCCCTCCGATCCTCTCTCTCTCGCTCTTCTCTCGCTCGCTCTCTTTCTCGCTTGTTCGCTGGCTCTCTTACTCGCTCGTTCGCTCCCGGGCCCAGACTCCGATCAGCGTCTCCTGGAGGACAGAGCAGGATGTTACTGTAGGAGCTGCTTCTGGGGCCACTTTTCCCTCTAGACCCTTCTTAACTGACACAACTTAAACGACTGATAAGATTTTGTCCCAGGGTCGTCCATCTGACAAGATTTTAGCTTAGATGTTTGCAGAAAGTGCATGAAACCCATGACCAAAATAGGCATATATTTTGTCATTGTGTTACTTATGGATGGAATTATAGTGAAAATAAATTTCCCCCATTTTTGTTGGGGAACCCCTGGAACCCCATCAAGGACCCCTGGGGGGTCCCCACCTCCCCGGACCCCACTTTGAGAACCACTGCTCTAGACGAGGGGCCAAACCCTGTTCCATGGAGCAGTCTTGCGGGTTTTGATTCCCACCAAACACTACAGCCAGTGTTTCCAGATCTCGTGAGAGAAACAACAACCAGGTCAGATGCCTTTCGCCCCGGGCTGGAGTAGCTTGAAGTCCTGGTTGCTTGTTTCTCTCGCGATATCTGACAACACTGACAACAGCAGCCCGTTTTTCGTGGTTGGTTCTTTCCTCTCTGGTGAAGGTGTGTTAGGGCGTGTGTCAGCGTCTTCCTGGCGTGGAAAAGGCGCTGCCTGGAGCGCTTTTTGTGAGGAGAAAAGCAGATGATAACGTCTCCTACTACAGCTCACTAACGGTCAGGGTCTCTGTCATTGTAGTTGGTTTGCTGGGGAAAAGCACTTTACGTCACTGAGCGCTTTTCTGACAAGCTGAACATTTCTTTTGAAAGTGCTCCACTCTGAGGGAGTGGGGGGACTAATTTAAAACACTCGTTTTAAATGAGGAAAGAGCGCTCGAGCTCAGTACAAAATGCTATATGGACAGTGGACACACGCCCTTAGACAGTGAAATGGGTTTGGTTTGGTTAGAATCAAAACTTGCAGACTGTGTGTGCAGTATAAAGTAGCCCCGTACTGCTCCTGCTAACTTCAGTGGTAGTGAACAGTACATCAGCCTACCCGCTGTTCAGTCACCAAAAGTACACATTCCAACAGCGCCAAAACACTCACATGTTGTGATTAGTGTCTCACCACGCGATGAAATAATAATCCAACTGTACAGGAAACGTCGTCTGATACTATCCAATAAATATTTCTCCAGAGAAGGCGAGACAGTGTGCGGGAGCTTCTTTGTTCTGTTGGTTGCATTCTCCTCTGACGCACCTGTCGTACACTTATTTATTCGCTATCTAATCAATGCAAAATGCCCCTGAAAATAATCAAATAAGATAACAAGTGCTCTTCCTTATTTCCCCAGTCATGAGTACATGCTGTGGGTTGTGTGTGTCTGTGGACGGGGTCAGTACATGCTGTGAGTTGTGTGTGTCTGTGGACAGGGTCAGTACATGCTGTGGGTTGTGTGTGTCTGTGGACGGGGTCAGTACATGCTGTGAGTTGTGTGTGTCTGTGGACGGGGTCAGTACAAGCTGTGGGTTGTGTGGGTCTGTGGACGGGGTCAGTACATGCTGTGGGTTGTGTGGGTCTGTGGACGGGGTCAGTACATGCTGTGGCGTGTTGTGTGTGTCTGTGGACGGGGTCAGTACATGCTGTGGGTTGTGTGTGTCTGTGGACAGGGTCAGTACATGCTGTGGCGGGTTGTGTGTGTCTGTGGACGGGGTCAGTACATGCTGTGGGTTGTGTGTGTCTGTGGACGGGGTCAGTACATGCTGTGGCGGGTTGTGTGTGTCTGTGGACGGGGTCAGTACATGCTGTGGCGGGTTGTGTGTGTCTGTGGACGGGGTCAGTACATGCTGTGGGTTGTGTGTGTCTGTGGACGGGGTCAGTACATGCTGTGGCGGGTTGTGTGTGTCTGTGGACGGGGTCAGTACATGCTGTGGCGGGTTGTGTGTGTCTGTGGACGGGGTCAGTACATGCTGTGGCGGGTTGTGTGTGTCTGTGGACGGGGTCAGTACATGCTGTGGGTTGTGTGTGTCTGTGGACGGGGTCAGTACATGCTGTGGCGGGTTGTGTGTGTCTGTGGACGGGGTCAGTACATGCTGTGGGTTGTGTGTGTCTGTGGACAGGGTCAGTACATGCTGTGGCGGGTTGTGTGTGTCTGTGGACGGGGTCAGTACATGCTGTGGGTTGTGTGTGTCTGTGGACGGGGTCAGTACATGCTGTGGCGGGTTGTGTGTGTCTGTGGACGGGGTCAGTACATGCTGTGGCGGGTTGTGTGTGTCTGTGGACGGGGTCAGTACATGCTGTGGGTTGTGTGTGTCTGTGGACGGGGTCAGTACATGCTGTGGGTTGTGTGTGTCTGTGGACGGGGTCAGTACATGCTGTGGGTTGTGTGTGTCTGTGGACGGGGTCAGTACATGCTGTGGGTTGTGTGTGTCTGTGGACGGGGTCAGTACATGCTGTGGGTTGTGTGTGTCTGTGGACGGGGTCAGTACATGCTGTGGGTTGTGTGTGTCTGTGGACGGGGTCAGTACATGCTGTGGGTTGTGTGTGTCTGTGGACGGGGTCAGTACATGCTGTGGGTTGTGTGTGTCTGTGGACGGGGTCAGTACATGCTGTGGGTTGTGTGTGTCTGTGGACGGGGTCAGTACATGCTGTGGGTTGTGTGTGTCTGTGGACGGGGTCGAGGATGTGAGTCTCACCTTCCTCCAGTCTTGAAGATGAGGTCGGCGTTGGGAGCTCCTTTGGGGTGCTGGTAGCGTGGCCGGCGCTCCCGGTTGGTGTTGGCCGGGGCCGGCCGCTGGGCCAGGGACTGCATCATTTCTGCACCCCCCCCCCCCCCCCACACACACACACACACACACACACACACACACAGGTAGAAGTTGTCACCCATGGTTAATAGTGACAGTTAATGCAGCAAGCCCCCTCCAATCAGTTTTCCTATCTGTGTTAATAAGTGGCGAAGTGGCTACAGCAGCTAACCTCAGCCTACTGCCTGCTGCTGTAGCCACTTCGCCAGGCTCAAGACACCACTGAGTGAGCCAAAGGTCGCTTCTTACACTGTTATCTCCAACTACAGTACAGATAGTCATGGAATTCTGGACAAAATCATATCTAACAATACAATACTTTATGAAATGGGGCTCCATGGCTCTAATGTGAGCGAAATTAGAATCCTTGATATGAAATAGCTTGAGACAATATGATCAAATAAAATAGTCATTATTCTAAATTCTGTGTTCAACTGCTTGTAAATGAAATTATGTTGAAGTTTAATAATCAATAATTTTTTGGGGGACCCCCGAAACGCCCTCAATCACCCTTGGTGGTCTCCAGACCCCATGTTGAAAACCACTGTTTTAAAGGAATACACACGTTTTTGGAGATTGGCCTGTTGTTTAGAGACTTTTCCAAATGGAAAGCAGTCCCTGGCTGGTTAGTCAAATTTGGCATCAGTCTTGTGTATCAAATTTGGGGTAAGTTTCACTGATCTCCTCCTCCACTGGGTATTTAATTCAAATGGTAGGGCCATATGAAATCCGTTATATATTGTTTTCCAAATTCGTTTTTTCCTCCCCCTCGCAATTTTTTTTTTCATTGTAATTTTAATCAAATGGTTAGGATCTATACTTTTTTGATGACTTGGCTCTCACAGACAGCCTCTTCGACATGTTTCTCAAAGTGAAAACCAAGTTGTGAGGTGACCTCAGGGTCCCACGGAAGACCGACCCCCCCACCTCTCAAAACACCCCAATCGAAAATGGAATAATTTCTCTAGGCCTATTTTATAATTATAAAATCATTTAGGGTACTACAATTAAGTCTACCTTTGATTTTGATAATTAGCCTAATTTTACAATTTCAACCAAATTATGGAAAATCCTGCAATATTCCATGTTTTACAGTTGATTCCATTTCTATTACCAAATTCAATGATTCTGTCAGGTTTTTTTGCACTGTGGGATTCACATGGCCCTACAATGGTCATGCTATACCCTGGTAGTCCTCCTGCTCCTGCTTCTCAATGTCCAGGGTGAGCTTCTAAATCACATGGCCCTACAATGGTCATGCCATACCCTGGTACTCCTGCTCCTGCCTCTCAATGTCCAGGGTGAGTTTCTAAATCACATGGCCCTACAATGGTCATGCCATACCCTGGTACTCCTGCTCCTGCCTCTCGATGTCCAGGGTGAGTTTCTAAATCACATGGCTCTACAATGGGCATGCCATACCCTGGTAGTCCTCCTGCTCCTGCCTCTCGTTGATGTCCAGGGTGAGTTTCTTCATCCTCATGCGCTCCTCCTGCTCGGCCTGCTGCTGGTTGAAGTGGTTGGCCGCCAGGTGAGACGACAGGGGCACGTTCAAGATCTTGTACTGTTGACCAGACACACAAAGCAGCGTTTCTTTATTTACACTGGAAAAACTGCCATACACAGACATCAATAGAGTTCAACCAGCAGTGTGTGTATACACACATGAATGTGTGTGTGTCACACTCACAGGTCCATAAATATTTGGAGAATGACACAATTGTCACAATTTTGGCTCTGTACACCACTACAATGGACTTGAAATGAAACAATCAAGATGTGCTTTTAAGTGCAGACTTTCAGCTTTAATTTGAGGGTATTTACATCCAAATCAGGTGAAGGGTGTAGGAATTAGGGATGTCAACGGTTAACCGTTAATCGATTAACCGTCGCTAACGTCGTTGTTCGGTTATTGCTGTCGGTCTATCAGTTTTTTTTTTTTTTTTTTTTTTTTTTTTTATATATTTCCTTGACATATTTCAATATATATGTAGTGTGTAAGAGTGTGTAAGTGTGTAGTGTGTAAGTGTGTAATGTGTAAGTGTAATGTGTAAGTGACGTTATAGGATAGTTATAAGTCATAAGTGATAAGTGTCATAAGTCATAAGTGTGTAAGTGTAAGTGTGTAAGTGTAAGTGTGTAAGTGTGTGTAATGTGTAAGTGTAAATGTGTAAGTGTAATGTGTAAGTGTGTAGTGTGTAAGTGTGTAGTGTGTAAGAGTGTAATATATATAATATATACTGTATATATATATATATTTCAATATATTTCCTTGACATATTTCCTTTCCTTGTCAAAAATATATTTCCTTGTCATCCATATAAGAGCCAGAATGATTTTGGAATGATTACCTGATCAAAATGTGGCAATAAACTTATAAATTTCAGCAAAGCCAACAAAAAATAAAGGCATAATTCTAACACAAAAAGCATTAACATTTCAGCATCTAAATAGACACGCCTTGTTTGGGCATGAGCTCATTGAGTAAATAGAAAAAAAACAAAAAAAAAACAAAAAAAAAATGTAATATTAAAAAATTATGAATTAACCGATAGGTTAATCGATTATTAGCGTCGGTTAATCGAAAGTGAAATTAACCGAAAATTGACATCCCTAGTAGGAATTACAACACATTATATTAGTGGCACCCCCTTTTTAAAGGACCAAAAGCAATTACGGTAGACAAAGTAACAGAATCTGCCTGTAATGTTAGCCTGCAACTCATATGCTACAGCTAGCTAGCTGGCCAAAGCCATGACAAGAGTAATGTAAATGGAATTAAATGTGTCAGACGATGGTTTGTATGTGGAAGACAAAGCTACTTTCAACTGCAGCAGACAAGGGATTTGGCTAGTTACTAAGCGCTAAGGTTAGCATCGCTAGCTAACTAGCGCTTTAGCTAAACTAAACCAGATTCTGGGAATAACGTTAACCAGCATGGACTTCAAGGATTCAAGCTAGATAAAATGTGTGTTAACAATTTTGTATTAGCTAGAGCATCTTGGCAGCCAACTTCCTAACAACAGCTATCTTTAAGAAGCTAACAGCAGCTATCTGAATACATAAGAACAGAACACTTATGTAAGCATCAAGTGTTTCCAATACATTCAGAATACTGCCTGCCTGTCTGATCTGTCTTATTGAAATGATTTCACACTGTGAGATATGTCACACTTTTTTTTAATCTGATGAAGAGCGTGAGTCCCACCGTTGAACACATGATCTCCTTCGGCTTCACCTGGCGGACATGACAACAATAAAAACATTCACATGGTACATACTTAATAATCCAATCAAAATGACTCGTTAGAATCAATTCAGATTAGAGGTCGACCGATATGGGTTTTTCAATGGCCGATGCCGAAATTTAGAGAGCAGGGCGGCCGATATATAATGCTGATTATTTATTTATAAAAAAAAAAACATTCGATAAAATACGATTTAAATATAATAAATTAGAGTATTTGGGTAAAAAAAATCAAGTACCGGTAGTCTATATTTCCATTATCCATTCATGCACATTGAAAATCTAATATAACATTATACTATACATCTCATAAGATGTTATCTTAGCCAGTAAAGTGACATGTTTCAGATTTTTTTATGAAATAGAAAAATACATTGGGTTATGCAGTATAGATTTCAGTAGTGACTGGTAGGCTATAGTGAGAGCAGTATGTCAGAGACCTCATTCAACTGCATTATTCTATACATTAACCATAATAATGATAATAATAATAATAATGTAGCTGTTTAGATTTGCTGTCATTTGATGGGAGAAGTGTGTTTGCAGAAGATGATGGTCACTGAGGAAACTTAACGTTAGGCTTATGGATGCATAGAGTAAGACTCACATTCCTAGCTTTCAAAGCTCAATACTCACTAACTCATACGTTTACTGTCTGTAATGCTTGATTGCAGCCAGGGGTAGCCAGGGGGGATGCATGTAGCCTACTGTGAAACGCTTGGGTTGATAAGAATATAACATAGACGCAAGCCAGTTCAATCTCTCCTCTTCCGTCTCAAGCGATGAGTCAATCCAACGGTATTTACAGCAGGTTGCATAACAAGAGCTCAAAACCTTTTCAGCGCATTAACAACTGTCCCAAAGCATGTTTTTGTATGTTCCGTTTGTATGAACTTTTGACAGGCTCGGGTAGACTGTATAGGAGGAACGCTATGCTATCTCTCATTAAACAGTAAACACTGTACACACACGCAAACGCACGCACTCACACACACACACAGAGCTATTTAGCCTACTAGGAAGCTAACGTTAGCTAGAGACATTCCTTCAGCAAAGCACTGTTGACAAGTTGATATAGTAGCGTTAACGCTAGCTTTTGGACTCGTGTTGGTAACCCCCTTGTTGAATCTCTAAGCCACATTAACACTACAATGTTAGGATCTGACCTTCCGTTTCCCAGAAAATGTCAACTTTTCTCTGATTGGACAGTTTGAGGTCGCCACCAATTTTTATCCAATCAGAGAAAAGTTGACATTTTCTGAGAAACGGAAGGTTGCATCGCGATGCCTGTAAAGAACTATATGTATTTTATCACCCCGAATCCAATGCCAATAATCAAATACATCAAACCAAAATAATAGTGTAACTCTAGACCGGAGTACAGTATTTACTAGGGCTGCTCGATTATGGCAAAAATCATAATCACGATTATTTTGATTGATATTGAGATCACGATTATGTAACACGATTACTCATTGACATTGAGAACATCATAAATTTATTGAACATTGACACTGGCTTTTCTTTTTAACATTGAATGTCTTTGGATTTTAGATATAATTGAAAATAAATAAATAAATAAGTGAAAATAAATAATAAAAGTGCAAAGATTTAGAAATAAAATAAAAACTAAAATAAATAGACAGTATATGTAGGCCTACTATGTTGCAGTGAACTGCCACAACCAACTGCAACTATTCATCTACATTCAATATGTTGGTAAACATCTGAACTAGTAGTCCTTAAACCTCAAATCTAACCAAATGAGAACGCTATTGAGTAACGTTCGTTTACATTACATTAAATTACTCATTTGGCAGATGGATTTATCCAAAGCGACTTACGTTTAGGTTCATAATAGGCTATTGTTAATGTTTATCTGTGAGCTCGTTAGCTGTTGAATACAGTATGCGTTCGCATTGTAAAGAGTGTCCTGAATCGATGACACTTTGCGGTGGCAGGAGTAACTAGATAGGGCTTTGTCTTTTTGTTCGTTTAGCGTTATTTCTTGGTCATAGACCACTTTGTGAGTGGATTTCAAGTGATTAAACAGAGGGAGAGGTCGTGTTGCGGGGTGCTGCCACGACCGCGCATATCTTGACAGGTTGGGTCAAAACTCGCATCGCAATTCCATGCTGTATATTCGCATCACTCTTGATTAGGGGTGTCACAATATATCGTCCCACGAAATTTTGCGATAGTAAAACGTCACGATATGTATCGTTGAGATGAAATCTCATATCGTGAGAAGATTTTTTTTTTTTTTTTTTTTTCTTCAAAAAAATAGACTAAGAAACGTCTGTTTGTTGAAGTTCAATGTGTGGAAAGTAGTTCAGTTGAACAAGTCTCTGAAGAGACACATGAGAAGTTATACAGGAGAGAAACCATTCAATTGAGTTTCTGGCAAAACTGTTTACTTGACAGGAAAAACTGAAGATGCATAAAAAATAGATTAAGAAAAGTCTTGTTGTTTGAGTTTGAAGAAAAACTGAAGATGCATAATGAGAATTTATACTGCTGAGAAACCTTTTAGTTCAAAGTAAATCTAAGTGACGGTGTAACTCATTCTATTTCAAGATAAGCCTTATCTCCAATCTCATGTTTTTTCTAGTTGTTATTGTAATAACAATTTCCCACAACAGCATGTTTTGTATTTGTGCATTTCAAATAAAATACTACCGTACTTTTCCAGTCATATATTGTCATTATTCAAGTTTAAAAAAATATTGTTAAAATCGTATCGTATCGTTATTGTGAACCCAGTATCGTGATACGTATCGTATCGTGAACTGAGTGTATCGTGACACCCCTACTCTTGATGTGTAAGTTACACATCAGTTACACATCAAGAGCGATGCGAATATACAGCACGGAATTGCGATGCGAGTTTTGACCCACCTGTCACAGCCACAGACTTGGAACAAACAGTGCAAGATATGCGCAGTGTAAGGACCTTTAAACTCGGCGAAACCATAGTGTTTCCACCCCACATACGTTGTTTCACCTCTCTTCGCGACCAGCAGCTCTCTTTCTGTGACTTCTGTCATTTATTCTTGTGCTACCATGGAAATAAGCGGGGAGGAGAAACGTGCAGTGGCTCTTCACACGACAGTCATTTCACAACTCGAGCTGGTGTGCTTATGGCTTTGGGGGAGGGGCCGAGCAAAGGAAGGGGTGCGCTTGATTTATAACACAAGACAGAACGAGAGAGACAAGAGCCGCAAAATCGTTTGATGTCGATTATCCTGTTTTCATAATCGTGGACAGCCCAAATCGTAATCATGATTAAAATTTGATTAATCGCCCAGCCCTAGTATTTACCATGTGTTTCTATGTGGTACTGACAAGGCTGTTCTGCAAATGCAAATTCTTCTCTCAGTTAAATTGCCATGTGGGGGACTGAGGAGCTGGCAACAAGCTGCAAGACCCTGTGTGTGTGTGTGTGTGTGTGTGTGTGTGTGTGTGTGTGTGTTTGTTTGTTTGTCAGGGAGTGACTACAGCTGTAATCCAAGTACATCCTACATAGAGGTAGTCTCTCAAACACACACACACACACACACACACCATAACAAACTCTTTTATTCACATTGCGGTGAAGCTAGTACAGCAGAGGGGGAGCTGGGTTTATAATGGGGTGCAGAAAGAAATGTCATTTCCTAAATGTGCCCCCCCCCCCCAATTCTCATATTAAGCTAATTTATTTTGCGTCTATGTCCTTAAGACAGTCGAGCAATGTGTAGACTGCCCTATTAAAGCCGAGTGCGCTGGCAGAACACTGGCCACACCCTACAGTACAAGAACCAGGCACTCTCTGCCCTCAAACCACACATTCCACCACTGCCTGCCTACACACACACACACACACACACACACACACACACGGCTGCAAGTCAAGAGTCAATATTATCCATGGGTTCAGTGGGACAGTGCTGCAGTTCATTCAGTAGGAAGAGGGTGTAAGAGGAAAGAGTGTATCTCTCCTCTCCAAGTGTATAGAATCCACTTTCAAACTCTTACCGTTTCTTTATGAAGCTTTGTCTAGTCTTGCTTCTCACTATGTTCTGGACCCTTACAGGCAGCACCACTAGGTCCCTTAGGTCCTCTGGCCAGGGGCTTTCTAGGTTAAAGCTAAAGGCTGATTGTGCTTTTGCTACTGCAGCCCCTACACTGCGGAGCAACCTTCCTGAAGTGTGAGCTTAGCACAGGGGTGGGCAACTATTTTTCATGGGGGGCCACATGAGAAATCCAGATTGTTGCTCGGGGCCGAACAAATATTGTCATGCCGTAACCCATGGATGGGCAAATTTGATGATAGAGAGGGCCACAAAAAAAAATGTCCTCGAACGGCCGAACGGCGCCAGCACGCGAAAAGATTTGGGGCAATTGAAGCCAGGGTAAGATGAATACCTCATTTTAAATTAACAGTTGTGATGTCATTATTCAGTCATAACCACCAATATTTGATCCTTTTCTCACTCACTCCCATGTCACCACCTGCTCTCCCTGCAGGGCTTGAAATTAACTTTTTTGACCACCTGCCAATATGGCTGCTAGATTTTAAAGTTACCAATACCAGCCAATTAGAATTTCCACTAGCCGAAATGTTTTTCTTGAAATAAACCAGAATATGAGTGGGTTAATTTAAGCATAAGTATAAGTGGCCCGGGATTCTCAAAGCCTGTGTTGAGGGTCACACGAACAAAAATGCACTCTTGAAGCTAAATAAATCCAAAACCAACGAGTTAATTACCGTAAATTTCGGACTATAAGCCGCGGCTTTTTCCCCGTTTTTTGGCCCCTGCGGCTTATATAACGGTGCGGCTTATCTATGGATTTTTTCAGCAAACGGCCACTCGGTGACCTCCAAAATCGATGGATTTTACAGGTTACACAGCTTCATCTGCACATTTTATGTGCATTGCTTTGCTGCTTGTTTTTTCGATTATTTTTTTGTAAAGCACCTTGAATTGCCTTTGTGTATGAAAGGTGCTATATAAATAAAATTTGACTTGACTTGACTTGACATCATTTGGCGGAAATCAACCGGCATCACGGTGAACATGGCGCTCAGCTAGACAGCTGCTACACCAGACCAAACAATATGTTTTAGCGATCTGATCTAAAATGAATAAGGTGACCAGAACCAACTGAATAACTTTAAAGAGTGGGGCGAATGTCTGCTGGAAGAAGCACAAGACTGAAAACCAGTAAGCAGAAAGAAAAGAGACGAAGCAATCACCGCCATGAATGAGGAAATGACTCACCTGCTGGAGGCTGGAGATACACGGCTTGGGCTTAACTTTTACTCCGTGAAACACTATCGATTAAGTCCGACATCGCTCAGAGGTTTTGAGCAGCTTGAAAACAAGTTTGAAAACGTGCAGAAGTCCATCCACTCACTCACTAAAGAAAATAAGGCAACCGTGAACAGAGTTTCTAATGCGGAAAAGCACATCAGCGCACTGGAGGACAAAAACAACACAGTGAGTCCGAAAATGGATAAAATGCAAAAACAAATCGAAATCCTGCACACGCAGGTTGATGACTTAATCAGCAGGAGTAAAAGAAATAACATTCGCCTGATCAATGTAAAAGAGGAGCTGAGATTGGTGACATGGACGCTTTCCTTGGCAAAATCCTGTGTTACATCCTGGACCTGAAGGAAGGCGAGAAACCACAGTGGACAGGGCACACCGGGCGCCTCGGCCACGTCCAGACCCCGGCCTGACACCGAGGGCCATCTTCATCCGCCTACTCCGCTGGCCCGACCAACTCATCCTCCAGGCTGCGGGGAAGAAGCCTCTTCCCCGCAGAAGGGTACGCGCTTTTTCGTCCGGCAGGACCTCTCCGCGTTGGTGCAACAGAAACGCGCAACATCATTGAAAAGGTTAAAGTCAATGGATATCGCTTTGGCGTAGCCTACTGTACCCAGCGAGACTCGTCATAACCATTGATGGACAGCGGCGGAACAAGAGCTCAAAGTGAAACTGCCGAATATCTTTTGAGTTGGACTGGTCAATAGTACTGTGAGTAACTAAAATAAAAAAATAAAAAACGGAATTCTCTCTTCTTTAGCACTCTTTCTAACTATAAATCCACTTCTGTTTTAATTTCCTCTCTTGCCCTCTTTTCACCACACCGCGGACACTGTGTGCACTGTAAAAAAAAACACAGGTGGTGTTGTGTTATGTTGTTTTGTTGTTTTGTTGAAATGTTAATAAATGGGAGCTTCCTCAAACAGCCATCTCTTTCCCGACAATCCCCTCTGTGCACGAACCCTTACATATGGTAATTAAACATTAAAACACAATAAAAAAAAAAAAAAAAAAAAAAAAAACATTAAAACACCTGCGGCTTATAGTCCGGTGCGGCTTATATATGTAACAAACAGGCAATTTTGCTGCTGCGGCTTATACTCCGGTGCGGCTTATAGTACGGAAATTACGGTATTTAAATTTCTACTTCAATGTAGAACAGTCATTTCTTACACATGAGATTACTTTTAGCCTTTTAGTCATAAAGATTATTGAAAGATATTCCATATTCCAGACTGAATTTTTTTTTGCATTCCAATTCCGGGCCCGCGGGCCGTATTTTGCCCATGTTTGGCTTAGCAGAACACAATGTTATTTAAATTTATATATTTGTCTGTTTACCTTATTTCTTGTCATGTTATCTTTTTTAGTGTTTGGCTTGACTTAAACATCAATATATCAATGTCAAATTAATTGGGATACCTTGGCATTAGCCAACCTGATGATTCTGCGAGCTCATGTTCTATTTGCTCTGGCAGATGCGTCTGGCCACCCTCCCATTCAAACAGATTTACACCCGGCCTGAAATCTGCCTGGACAATCACAAGCGTTTGATACGATGACGACAGAGGAGCGCAGATGAGGCATTTCCGTGCATATCAATCATACCAATGGCGAGAGGCTGATCCTGGCAGGTTGTGACTTCCCTGACATATAGAACTACCAAATACTCACCCTTAACACTTATCAGGACATTAACAGGAGGGCTTTCAGCATGGCAGACTAACCCAAAGGCAAGGTTTATTTAAACCAAAAAAAACTATATTATGACAGTAATGCTCACTCACTCACTCAGGCACACAGCAGTGTTTCCTACAGGATTTGAAGACATCATGGTGGCTGGACCTTGGACCCTCTAGGGTCCAAGACCTAGACCTAGACACTCTAGTCCAGGCGACTCCCCCAGAAGACAATTTAGTACATTTTGAACTAAAATGCATCAATCTGGTGCATTTTGAGAGCAAAATGAAGAGACTAGATCTACAGTATGAAGAACTACACACATCACATGAATATCCTCTTTACTGTGCTGTGGCTTTACAATGACGAACAAATTGTCGCTCTACATAAACAAAGGTCAAATAAAATAAAAAGGGAATTTCCTAACTTTGATTGGAATGGTGTTCAGGAGTATGCAGTCAGCTAGTTGAAATTAATAAGTGGCAGTCAAAATCTATTTGTGGTCTGGGACACACTACACGCATGCACACACACACACACACACACACACACACACACACACACACACAAACAAACACACAGTGAGCAGAAAATGGTTCTCACTGTCAACTCTGCAAAAAGCACTTACAACACTATTTTAAAGCATATATAAAGCATTTATAAAGCAACAAATTTAAAAGGTCTTGAATTTGAAATGGACTTAACGGTCTTAATTTTGCCTAAATTGATTTATCAACTTGTAATACTTTTCAAGACCCCGCGGATACCCTGTAATTATCGTAGTGACCTAAAATGATTTCCTAATCGTAAAATAGGCCTTGAGAAATTATTCTGTTTTGGATTGGGGTGTTTTGGGGGGGGGGTCGGTCTTGGGGGGGACCCATATGTCACCTCACAACTTGGTTTTCACTTTGAGAAACATGTCGAAGAGGCTGTCTGAGAGAGCCAAGTCATACAAAAAAACTTAAAAATAAAAATAAAAACAAAAGATCCTAAGCCCTAAATGAAAATGAAAATCGAGAGGGGGGGGGGGGAAGGGAAAGAAATCAAACTGAATTTGGAAAAAAATAAAAGGGATTTCATATGGCCCTAAGTGTGTCCTGTGTGGATGTTACCTGCTGCTTGTTGCCTTTGCGTGTGAGCATGACAAACTGCATGGTGTCGGAGATGTCGGTGTCTGCCTCGGCGGTGCACGCTGGCCCGGGGCAGCCCTTCTTCAGCTGGCTCTTGAGCTGGAGGGGAATAGCCACGTCCAGCTGGTGCACCTTCACCGCCTCGCCGCTGCGCTGCTGTGGACACAGACACACACACATCCATATCCTGCGATCCTTCACAATAAGAGGTTACTAGCTTAACACATTGAGTGCCAGCCATTTTTTCATCCTGTAGGTAAGTTGTGCCAGGTTTTTTTTTGAGGATTCTGGCTCATTTTACAAGAGCCGAGGATTATTTTCTGTTAAGAATTCATGAACACGAATCATCTAAAAATAACTAATAGAATGTGTGCTTTCTCTGTCTAAAAGAGTTAGTTTGCAGAGTTAGTAGTTATGTAGATATTAGCCGTTGAGTACAGCATGGTTTCAGCGTCTGGAAATTTATTCAGAGATAAATGGCTTTTTGTGAAATTCGACAGAACAGTCACTTTAACCATTCATTTTTGGCATCAGTAAGACCGTCAGACATTCTAAACAATAGTTTTGAACAGTAATTTCCTCCATAACAACAGGAAACACCCCTCTCATTCAAACTCCTCCCTCCGTGTGTCTTCTCCTCCTTCCTCCTGGCTCTACAGCGGGCGTGTCAGAAGCGCGTTGCTGCTGCCTGCCTGCCTGCCTGCGTGCCTGCCTGCTTGCCTGCGTGCGGACGCTCCTTGTGCGAGTCAAGATGGGCCGGGGAATGCGTGGGCGATGGGCAGATGTTGATTCTGGCCTTTCTGAGGTGTTTCAAAGTGTGTTTCACCTATAATCTATTTTGCAAATCGCTCTCCGCTCTCTGTGTGCGGCTGCCTGCGCGGCCGCTCTCGGGCAAGACAAGTGTGGAATGGATTACTGTAAAATCGCCTCGCCATTTCCTTGAATGAATGGCTTGCTCCCGCGGCAGTTTTTTCTTTGATTTCGCTCGTCTGGGGGAGCACTGTCAACACTTAGTGGGTCGGTAAAATAGATTATACACATTCTCTTGCTCCAATAGTGATCTCGAAGATGTAAAAGTTGTTGATTGATGTCCCACCGTCAAAAAAAAAAAATGTTTATGTAAGACGAGTTATTTCGGCTCTGGCACTCAAGCGTTGGATTATGTAAGACGAATTATCTCGGCTATGGCACTTAACGTGTTAAGATGAACGTTTAATGTAACAGTCAGGGTTCATACACATTTTGACCAATGGATTTCCATGACTTTTCCATGACTTTAAACCAAATTTCCATGACCAAACATTTTGTAAAGTCTCGGTGTATACATGAAAAAGTCAGAGTAAAGATATTCTATGTAATGTAACTACTAACCGATGACAATAATTGAAAAACTAACATGGTCATTTAGTACTAAAACACGTTACTAGCCCCAACACCGACAACAACAAAGATCTTAGTAGGGCTGGGCGATATGGACCAAAAATCATATCTCAGTACTTTTAGGCTGAATGGCGAAAGATGATTATATATATATACAAAGTGGGCTAGATTTTCAATTGTAAATTGAGCTGGGCGATATGGACTCTTACAAAATATATTTACACAATGTGATTTTTGATAAATAATCATCAGTGAATAATGATATAATGAATAACGTTAAGTGGGTAAAGGCAAATAATAGAACAGTTAGAACAGTCTGGTAAGCTCAGAAAATGACTTCACTTTACTGCAGCCTTTAAAACCAGGAAAAGACTTATGCAATATCACGATATTACCATAACAAAATCTAAGACGAGATCTCATCTAGTCACAATATTGGCCAGCCCTAACCTTGAGTGCCATGCAGAAATGCTGAGACACAATTTGCAGAAAAAACATTATTAAAGTTGATTATCCATCTGCTTCTTTAAATGGTATAGACCTTATTCGATTGACATCACTCACGTACGGGCACGCCCACTGCCGCCATGTTGTTGACATAGCGCAGCAGCTTTAAGTGACAGCCTATGTAAGAGCAGCGTTTATAGGAAGCTAGCCGCCGTTAGCGTTACCTGTATCGTTCCAATTGTGTTCGGATGGTGACCTGCGTTACACATGGCTGTAGTAATGACAGCAATAAAGTCCCTGTGGTTTGTTTCTATCTCTACCGTCCACAGACGTGAAGGGAGCGAGACGGAGGATACGTCAGCACACAGGAGATGTGTCGATAGTTAGGAGAGACAGGTGAAACTTTCTGACAGCTCCTCACAGCAAAGTCTGTTCACCTCGTTTTTTCTTTTGTTTATTATTACAGGCATTAACGGCAGCATACAAACAACAACTCTGGGGTTTTTATTGCTGTCATCACTATCGCTATTTTGTAATGGAACAGAAACGACAATAAGGCTGTTACTATAGTTGTCAGCTGCAGGACGGTATGTCAATAATATGGCGCTGTCCGGGGTTAGCGAATAAGGTCTATAGTGACGATAAATTACTTCATTTGAGACACGCGCGCACACACACACATGCACCTGACCTCGCTGATTGCTGTGTTGACTGACGTTCTGGTTCATTGTGGATTTATAAAAAAAAAAGTTAACTTAAAGTTTTATTTTCCTTTTAGTACCATACATGTACAATAACAGACAGGCATTGGTCATGACAGTGGGACATAGATATATAAAAAATAAAAATAAATAAATAAAGTTCCAGTTCTCTTTACGGGGTTAGTATGGTGTCTCTGTGTCGATCCTTATCGGTTGTCCACTTGTCCCATTTCACTTCAAATTCTGTTTGTTGAATTCTCAAATTATGTGTGAGTCTCTCCATATCGAATATCTCCTCTACGATATCACTCCAGTGTTTTTGCGTGGGTGGGTCTTCCTTACACCATCTCCTAGTGATTGCCTTCTTGGCCCCTGCTAACAAGACTTTGACCAGATACTGGTCCTCCCGCTGGACATTTTCACTAGTTAAGTTACCCAAATAAAGCACCTCCCATGTTTTAGGTATCTCATATCCCAGTATTGTTTTCAGTTCTCCCCATACATCCTCCCAATATTTCTTAATTTTATTACCACTGTGGATTTATTTAACGCTACTGTAGTTTGACTGCCAAAACCCCTTTACCTCATATTTTGTTGAAACGTCCAAACTTGTCTATTTCTTTGCTGTGGTAAGGGACGCTAACGTTAGCGTCGGTGGATGTCAATAAACTCACTGATGAATTGGGCTGCTTGCAACAGCAGCTGCGCTCTTGTGCTTTTCTGCTTCACAACAGCATTTTACAGCACAGATCACATTTAGCGTGTCGTCTGTCTTTCGCGAGCCATAATTAAGTACGACTTTGCTAACTGCTAAGTGCTAACATTACCTCAGCTGCAGCCACAGGCAGATGTAGGTTAGTGGGCGTGCCTGTAACTCACTGAATTCACTTCTCACACACAACAGAAACACACCGACGGTTAACGTTACGTGCCAATTTACACTATACTATTTTTATGCTCTGAACTCGGTGTAAATTAATGTCATGAAAATATTTATTAAACAAATTTCCATGACTTTTCCAAAACCTTGTCGGATTTTATTTTTTCCAAAACTTTTCCATGACCTGGAAATTGAATTTAAATTTCCATGATTTTCCAGGCTTTTCCATGACCGTACGAACCCTGAACAGTAATGACAGTAATAGGAAAACCACAGCAAAGAGAATATTGTGAGTGTAGGCAGCAGTACCATAGACTGCAATTGTAGTGCTAAGCTATGCAAGTAGCAGTGAGGGGTATACCGCAGTTTCTAATGGACGCAGTCAAGATAAAGGCATCTACATTCTACGTTTTCTATCGGCAATATGGCAAATAGGCGAATCTCTAAAAATGTTGGCATATCCCTTCAACATACCTGCAGGTTCTCTAGCATCATCTTATCAAGAGCCTGGATGAAGTCCTCGTCCTCGGCACAGGCCACGTGCTTTAGGCCACCGCCACGGATGGTCACCTCCTATGGAAAGGCAGAGGATGAGCGCCAAGCAAAACAAACACACTCTCGGAAAAATCCAAAACCATCTTGAAACACTACACATCCATTTTGGAACAAAACTACGACCTGAAGTTCATTATTTAACATCTCTCGAGAATCCATCCAGTGTGTAAAGATTACATCCCTCTTTCAAAAGTATATCATCTCATTTGGAGCAAAACTATTCACGTCAACATCTTACATTGTTCTCCTCATCGGTTTCATTTTCTTTATTGGAGTCGGTCAGGTAGTCGGTGTTCTCCTCCTCTTCCTCCTCCCTCTCCTCTTCCTCGTTCTCGGATCCTTCCTGGAACAAAGCGAGCCGCATCTTGTTTACTGACCAGCCAAACATTATTGATTCTGGGTTTGATAGAGTAGAATGTGTTACATCAAGTATGGTTAGACCAATATATCAATTTCATTGGGCCAATCTTGTACTTTGAGTTAAAAAATCGGATGTCAGCCAGTCAATGTTGTCCATCTCCAGTATGAGGGAGACAGTGTTGTAGTAGACTCAAGTCAGAGTCCTGGACTCATTTTCACACTGATGACTCGGACTTGGACTTCAGCGCATTCATGCATTCGGACTCGGAAGTTGGAGACCAGGACTCTGACTTGTTAATTGATGAAGACTGTGTTTTTGTTTATGTTTGTTTTTTAGTAATAGGCAATAATAATGTGGCATAAGATATTGATAGCTATATTAATACCGTGACATTATTAAATTCCATGCAAGGGCAGGCACGTGGTGTTCCACCTACATGTGGATTCACGCTCATCATGTTCAGTAACTCTGGACTTGGATTTGGGCTCAGGTAATGGGTAATGGAGAATCAACTCTCATTTGGTGACTCAGACTTGGACTGTGCTGACATAGTGGCTTGACTACAACACTGGAGGGAGATTCATAGCCTGGGTAAACCCATCCCCCACGTGACCTGCTCTCAGACCTGTTCTCAGTCACTATTGACTGGGAACTGAGAGAGCAGGTCACGTGGGGGCTGGGTTTACCTAGGCTAGGAGATTCATTCCTGACCACAGCTAATGCATGATGATATGTTTGTCTAACATGAATACTAATATGACATTCTGACATCAGATTGCACACAATTATGCACTAATGTAGGGGCGGCTTTCAAATGTATTATAATTATTTTAATTATTATTATTTTACATTTGACCAGGTAAAAAACCTGGCCAAGAGGGCAACATAAAAACATACAGCACATCGTTTGCCTGGTTATTTAAAAACATTACAAAAGTGTAGGCTATTACTGGTAGTACTGACTGAATAGATATGGGGAAAAAACAATGTTTTTTTATGTTAAAAATAAATATACCAAGTATATATATCAATCAATCAATCAAGTTTATTGAGCAGACTCAGGGTCCATAAAAAGTACATACAACATTAAAAAAAAAAAACACAGGGACATAAAAGACAAAAAACAAAAAACTCATTTTGCACAAGGCACTGATACCAATGTGTCCAAAGCTGGGAACCATATCTGACAGTGCTAAACTTGGGGTTAGTCAGCATATATATATATATATATATATATATATATATATATATATATATATATATATATATACATATATTAGGGGTGTCACGATACCCTCAGTTCACGATACGATACACGATATCGGATATATATATATATATACATATATTAGGGGTGTCACGATACCCTCAGTTCACGATACGATACACGATATTGAGTTCACGATTTATTTATTTTTTTACAAAACTTGAATAATGAAAATATATGACTGGAAAAATAGTCTTTTATTTGAAATACACAAAATGCAAAACAAATGCTGTTGTTGGAAATTGTTATTATAATAACTAAAAAACAACATGGAAGATAAGGCTTATCTTGCAATATAATGTGTTACACTGTCACAAACTAACTGTTTGTTGCATGGTAATGGTAAAAGAAAAATAAACTATACATTCTATATCGTAATAACTTATGCAGGCAACAAGCTGTGTTTGTGTACTCTCTGACTGCACTGCATGTTAAGCATTGTGCAGCGTTAATTGACGATTGAAACGTATCAAGTTAACGTTACTCTTTCTTTAATCAATCCAACACATGCCAGAGAAATTGTTTCACAACGGGAGTACAGAGCTGCATCGCCTAATGACAGATATGCGCACATTAGACGCATTCAGAGCGAGATTCATGTGTAGGCTATGCATTGATTAACTGCTTACCCGACATGTTGTGCCCGTGGAAACAATAGCACGACAACTAGTTCATTTCAGACTAGGTCTTTACAGATTAGGGGAGATATCTTGCCTGCCTGCCACTTGGACCGGCCGGCTCTCCCTGTCAGAGTGTCAGGGAGAGCCTCTGCCTCTGTCAGTGCAGGCAGAGGCAGACACACACAGCCAGTGCGCCCTGCTGTCATCCACTGAAACACACAGTCCGCACGGGGAAACCGCATAGGGAAACGTGAATAAGTGTTGCGAAATCTTCGCCAGCCAGGGGATTGCATTCTATAAATAGCACTTTTAATCTTGTCGGTTATTTAATGAGCGTCGGTGTAGTCCCCATTTCAAGCAAAGCAATGAAAAAGAGAGAGAGAGAATGCAGATCAGTGCCGGCCTGTCAGTGCAGCATGTTGTTCAGCAGTGGGTTGCACCAGCTATGCGTAAGTTGAAACGTAACCTAGTTTGAGCGTAAAGTCTCACTAAGTCCGAGTTTACGCACTACTAAAAATTAGAGATGCTGCGATCGAGATTTTTCAATTCCGATCCGATTTCGATATTTTAGCTCAAAACCGATCCGATTCCGATCAAATTTCGATACCCGATTCGATACCGATTTCGATCCGATACCGATACAGCACATATTTAAGTCTCTCTATGCTGTCTGATAGCTAGCAGGCAACAAACATTTTTAGGGTTAGGTATGTAGGTGTGTGCTTTGGTAATATAGTATGTAAACGATTTAGTTCATCTACCGGTAATTCATTTGATGTAAAACTAAAACATAACAATCAAATACACACTTCTTTTGTAATGGGTGAACACTGGACACAAATAATTATTATTTCCTCACACATACACCCCCACTCTGTCTCACACAGGACACATACACACACAGCCCTGTCCCTGTCTCTCACACACACACACACAGCCCTGTCCCTGTTTGTGCATACATTTCCACTGCCAGATTGGAGGAGTCTTTTGTCATTTTCTAATGTTACTTCTCTTCAGTGCAATACGTTTTGACCTGCTGTACAGCGCCGTTCGCTCAGTCAACTAACGTGTCGTTAACGTGAGTTAGAGGAGAAAGATATAGCTGCTGTTAGCTAGCTAATTAGCCATGTTAGCTGCCTCAGTGGGTAACGTTAGCCTATAGAGAGTATTTATCTGACGTTTATGTTAGCTACTCCTCAAACCTGTGGGTGGAAATGGTTTATGCGATGCGATGTATGTTGAAGCAAGACAACGTTTTAATGTACCGGTACCTTGAATTGGACAAATTACGACGGGTCGTGCTCACGCAGATCTAAGCCCTGGCCATCCTAGGCTCAACGCGAGACTCATCAGTCATTCGGTTGAGTCTCGCAAAGTTACACACAAAGTTTGTGCATACATTTCCACTGCCAGATTGGAGGAGTCTTTCGTCATTATCTAATGTTACTTCTCTTCAGTGCAATACGTTTTGATAACGACCTGCTGTACAGCGCCGTTCGCTCAGTCAACTAACGTGTCGTTAACGTGAGTTAGAGGAGAAATATAGCTGGTGTTAGCTAGCTAATTAGCCATGTTAGCTGCCTCAGTGGGTAACGTTAGCCTATAGAGTATTTATCTGACGTTTATGTTAGCTACTCCTCAAACCTGCGGGTGGAAATGGTTTATGCGATGCGATGTATGTTGAAGCAAGACAACGTTTTGGCCCTGGCCATCCTAGGCTCAACGCGGCCTCTGTGTGCTGCTGCTGCTGCTGCTGCTGCTGCATGCTGGATAGAAATCCTGGAGCGGAGTCATGGAATGGAGTGCTTATATCGGAGCCTTGGATCGGTCATTTTCGCTGGAATCCGATCCGATCCGATCCATGTTTTTTGGCTGATATCGCGCCGATATCCGATCACATGATCGGATCGCAGCATCTCTACTAAAAATATTTGGGTTGCACCAAGTGAAATAGTTACAACGTAGGCATAAGTTAGAACTTAAATTTTACACCTACGTCTTACTAGGTGTAAAGTCCTCCGTAGAGTAGGTAATTGGCACAGCTGGCAATTGGCACCATGGCGCAGCATTGTTTTTGCATCGGTAACGTGTTGTCGGCAAAGTTGTCATTCATCCTATATTTAAGGTGGGCTGAATTATTCAGATGGCATCAACTCGCGGCTTGAAGGAAGAAGGAAACATTCCACCTTAACTAGCTACAGCGCGGGGGAAACCTCAGTTTAATAAAAGCTATACTGAAACAGCTATACTGGCTTTTTCAGCATCAAAATATGTTTTTTTCCCCCAGTACCTCACTATAACAAGTAAAGATGAAAAAGGCAGCCAAACATCCTTTCATTTTTCGGACCAGCTGCTAAAAAGGTACGTTTACAATCATGGAAACAATGTTAAAAGCGTGTTTCTTTTCAACACGGTTGAATCAAAAGTTAGCGTTAATCACCCCATTGCAATTTGCATCACCAGAATTCGCCACAAAATTCTAAAAATGCCGGCCGCCGTGCCAAATGCCTTGTGCAACTTGAGACTCGTTGAGAGATTGTTTAGCCGTTTGTGTTGATAACTGACTCTGCTCTGCTGTGCCCATATACGTCTTTTAGTTTCAGAGCTGCAAATGTCATGGGCTACTTCTGCAATGTTTATAGAGGACACAATAAGTTAAGTCATGTGTGTCAGTGACAGTGGTTTGCAGCACTTGAGGAATCCGTGAGTTTGCTCGTTTAATTCATTGATATAAGCGATTACCCAAACGATTAATGAATTAATAGGCTACGTGAATGTGTGCGTGTGCGCGTGCGGGGGGAGGGGTGTTGGGACCTGTGCGTGTGCGGGTGTTCCCCATATAGGTGCGTTCCCCCACTTATCCAGATAGCACTACACCTCTGGCGGTGGTCAACATGTCCCGACTGTTTACATTCCACTTAATTAAACAACGGGAAAAAATAAACATCGTTTCCACCGTGCTTTTCACTGATTGGTCACAGATACTGTACACGTCATTTTCTGCGACACTATTTTGGCTAGTGTGAGGTTTAAGGAGTACTAGTTAAGATGTACCTTACGTCTCCGTGGTGCAACTAAACAAAGACACAACTTTAGTGTCAATCTAACTAGTGTGAACGTAGCAGT
Organism: Poromitra crassiceps; assembly: GCF_964638095.1. Lineage (NCBI taxonomy): Eukaryota > Metazoa > Chordata > Actinopteri > Beryciformes > Melamphaidae > Poromitra > Poromitra crassiceps. Next base: position 44,113,087 of record NC_139624.1, read on the forward strand.
TAGTGTGGACTTTACACCCTAACTTAAGAGGTTCTTTTTCTCGCGATATCGTCACGTTTTGATATCGCGAAATTTCGTGGGACGAAATATCGTGACATCCCCAATATATATATATTAGGGCTGTCAGCGTTAACGCGTTAATCGCGCGTTAACTATCGTTCCTATTAACGCCACAATTTCTTTTAACGCGCGATTAACGCATGCACGTTCTGTGATGTTTGAGCCTTGGTCCGCGCCGTAGTTTTGGAAATCAGGAAGCAGTAACGTTGATAGCAAGCAGAAAGAAAGCTCCGTGAGCAGAAAAGGAGGAATAAAATGGGTATATTGGCAAGTTCAGCTTCAAATTGAGAAAGCATTTTGGGTGAGAGAGAGAGGGAGCGCGTCAGCTCTCCCCGTCTGTCTCGTCTCACCGTGGCAGAGAGAGTGAGAGACAGACGGAGAACGGAAACGTGAGAGAGAGAGGTACCGAGAGAGAAAGAGAGAGGGGGGAGAGAGCATGCACGCAGCTTCTCCTGTCTGTGGCTGGAGAGATGTAGAGGATAGCACCAATTAACTTCACACAGTGCAGCCTGAGAGATGTGTATTCCCAGTAACTAGTAGCAATAATAACAATATTACCAATGGCCAAATACTTACCCCATACGAATGATAGCTACCCATATTAATACAACAGTGCATCTTTGCACAAAGCTCTCAGGTTTAAAGTAGCCTACCTCGGTTTAAGGTAGATTTAGAACAGATTAAAAAAATGCGATTAATTTGCGATTAATCGTGAGTTAACTATGGAAATCATGCGATTAATCGCGATTAAATATTTTAATCGATTGACAGCCCTAATATATATATATATATATATGTGTGTGTGTGTGTGTGTGTGTGTATGTGTATATATATATATATATATATGGTTGTTTTGGCTTGCCTTGCCATGAACGCTATAAAAAAAGGGGGGGGGGGGGAGGGGGGGAGAGTATGTATTCGAATATATTTAAAGGAATATGTTTTGTTTAGAGGGAATATTCAAATATGATTTTGGACCAAATTTGACAGCCCTAGTCTCACCCTGTCCTCAGGAGCTGCTATGCCACATAAACGACTTTCATTAGCCTGTGTTTGGAGAGTTTGACTGTCCCATGATGGACCAAGCAGAAAATCAAAAAAACATTTTCATGTCATGCATGAAAATGTATATCAACAGTGTGGTATCAACATATCAATCTAGTGGCAGAGGGGTTTTCACTCACTTCCTCCTCCTGTTCGTTAATCTCGCTCTCGTTGCCCGACTGCTCCTCCGTCTCGGCCCCACCCTCTTCATCGTCATCGCCGTCATCGTCTTCCTCGTCAAGAGCCTCGCCCTCGGCGCTGGAACAACGGCCGTCCTTCTCCATGGCCAGGCCTTCATGAACACACGCATTGAGAGACACGTTAAGAACACACATCCATGGCCAGGCCTTCATGAACACACGCATTGAGACACGTTAAAAACACACATCCATGGCCAGGCCTTCATGAACACACGCATTGAGAGACACGTTAAGAACACACATCCATGGCCAGGCCTTCATGAACACACGCATTGAGACATGTTAAAAACACACATCCATGGCCAGGCCTTCATGAACACACGCATTGAGACACGTTAAGAACACACATCCATGGCCAGGCCTTCATGAACACACGCATTGAGAGACACGTTAAGAACACACATCCATGGCCAGGCCTTCATGAACACACGCATTGAGACACGTTAAGAACACACATCCATGGCCAGGCCTTCATGAACACACGCATTGAGACACGTTAAGAACACACATCCATGGCCAGGCCTTCATGAACACACGCATTGAGACACGTTAAGAACACACATCCATGGCCAGGCCTTCATGAACACACGCATTGATACACGTTAAAAACACACATCCATGGCCAGGCCTTCATGAACACACGCATTGAGAGACACGTTAAGAACACACATCCATGGCCAGGCCTTCATGAACACACGCATTGAGACACGTTAAGAACACACATCCATGGCCAGGCCTTCATGAACACACGCATTGAGACACGTTAAGAACACACATCCATGGCCAGGCCTTCATGAACACACGCATTGAGACACGTTAAAAACACACAACATGAGATCAGAGGGCATGTGGGAAGAAGTCGGTGCTCTTTGAGGGAACAAGGAAAAGAACGCAACTCGCACAATCAGTCAAGTTTTCCCTATGTTGACCATGATGCTAGTATACATGAATAATGGCCATCTTCTCAACAGGCTTTAAATGCAGTAATCAGATTACACACAGAGATGTTATGACAGATTATATCATAAACTACTCCAAGTATGTCCAACCCGGGTGAACGGCTTTACGCCAACAAAAGCATTATCATGAAAGAAGGCATGAGGAAATAATTGCTTTAATAAAAGGTGAGCTTCGGTGTTGCACACCAATGAGCACCAGACCAATCAGAGAGCAAAATGAGTTGAGAGTGGTGACAGAGCAGGGAGATGATGTGAGGAAGTGGAAGATCAGGTCTGTGTAAACTGGGGCCTGTGGAATGCCTTATCCTGGTTAACAATGTGGCCACTGTTTAGCTTGAGGGCCTTCATCTCCCTCATCAATCACTCTCTCCCTTTCATTCACACACACACACACACACACACACACACACACACACACACACACACACACACACACACACATCATCGCTGTTGGACGGAAAGCTTATCTCCAAAAAAGGCATTTTTCCACAAGGAAGAAAAAACATTAAAATGTTAATATAGTGTAATAGTAATGATAAGTGTAATAGTAATAATAACATTACAACCACTAATATAACATATTTTGCTGGTCCAAAGTAGCTGAAACTTTTGGGTACCACCCACTAAATCCATTTATGGGGAAAATGTATGGGGGGGGAAAAGACTGAATTTTGAGATACAAGGTTTCCGTCCGACAGCGAGGATATGCACTCACGGACACACGTGCGGAGGGTGGAGCTGTGGTTGGCTGAAGGCATTCTCTCCACATGACACATCAACACCTTGAAACTGTAAAACAATGCTGTCAAGCTGAATGCCAAGAGCCTGCCTGGGGAGCTCCTTACACCTGCTACAGGAATGCTTCCCTCTCTCACTGTTATTTATACAGGGGGAGTCTCACTGAGAGCAATGCTCTCTTTTTCAGGAGTGCCCTGTTCACATTCACACACATTTATACCTGGAAGTTGACCAGTACAACCACAGTCTGATCTGCTGGCCACTGATCAGCTCCACTGGAGCAGTTGGCGTTAAGGGCCTTGCTCAAGGGCACCTCAGTGGCGGTAATGAGGGAGGGGCAAGCACTGCCGTTTCACTTTCCCCACCAAGATTTATCCTGCCGGTCCCCGGGGATTGAACCGACGACCTTCTGGTCACAAGCTCACTTCTCTAACCTTTAGGCCACCACTGCTCTCTCCCAGAGTCTGCAGCAGCCACCTGACTCCAGCTCGCTCATCTGCTTTGTTCCATTCATTCACATCTGTCTGTCTTCTGCCCTGTGTTGACAATTTACATCTGTCTGTCTTCTGCCCTGCGTTGACAATTTACATCTGTCTGTCTTCTGCCCTGCGTTGACAATTTACATCTGTCTGTCTTCTGCCCTGCGTTGACAATTTACATCTGTCTGTCTTCTGCCCTGTGTTGACAATTTACATGTCTGCCTTCTGCCCTGTGTTGACAATTTACATGTCTGTCTTCTGCCCTGTGTTGACAATTTACATCTGTCTGTCTTCTGCCCTGTGTTGACAATTTACATCTGTCTGTCTTCTGCCCTGCGTTGACAATTTACATCTGTCTGCATTCTGCCCTGTGTTGACAATTTACATCTGTCTGTCTTCTGCCCTGCGTTGACAATTTACATGTCTGCCTTCTGCCCTGTGCTGACAATTTACATCTGTCTGTCTTCTGCCCTGCGTTGACAATTTACATGTCTGTCTTCTGCCCTGTGTTGACAATTTACATCTGTCTGCATTCTGCCCTGTGTTGACAATTTACATCTGTCTGTCTTCTGCCCTGCGTTGACAATTTACATGTCTACCTTCTGCCCTGTGCTGACAATTTACATCTGTCTGTCTTCTGCCCTGCGTTGACAATTTACATGTCTGCCTTCTGCCCTGTGCTGACAATTTACATCTGTCTTCTGCCCTGCGTTGACAATTTAAATGTCTGTCTTCTGCCCTGTGTTGACAATTTACATGTCTGCCTTCTGCCCTGTGTTGACAATTTACATATGTCTGCCTTCTGCCCTGTGTTGACAATTTACATACAGTATGTCTGCCTTCTGCCCTGTGCTGACAATTTACATCTGTCTGTCTTCTGCCCTGCTTTGACAATTTACATGTCTGTCTTCTGCCCTGTGCTGACAATTTACATCTGTCTGTCTTCTGCCCTGCGTTGACAATTTACATGTGTCTGTCTTCTGCCCTGCGTTGACAATTTACATCTGTCTGTCTTCTGCCCTGCGTTGACAATTTACATGTCTGTCTTCTGCCCTGCGTTGACAATTTACATGTCTGTCTTCTGCCCTGTGCTGACAATTTACATCTGTCTGTCTTCTGCCCTGCGTTGACAATTTACATCTGTCTGTCTTCTGCCCTGCGTTGACAATTTACATCTGTCTGTCTTCTGCCCTGCGTTGACAATTTACATGTCTGTCTTCTGCCCTGTGCTGACAATTTACATCTGTCTGTCTTCTGCCCTGTGTTGACAATTTACATGTCTGTCTTCTGCCCTGTGCTGACAATTTACATCTGTCTGTCTTCTGCCCTGCGTTGACAATTTACATGTCTGCCTTCTGCCCTGTGCTGACAATTTACATCTGTCTTCTGCCCTGCGTTGACAATTTAAATGTCTGTCTTCTGCCCTGTGTTGACAATTTACATGTCTGCCTTCTGCCCTGTGTTGACAATTTACATATGTCTGCCTTCTGCCCTGTGTTGACAATTTACATACAGTATGTCTGCCTTCTGCCCTGTGCTGACAATTTACATCTGTCTGTCTTCTGCCCTGCTTTGACAATTTACATGTCTGTCTTCTGCCCTGTGCTGACAATTTACATCTGTCTGTCTTCTGCCCTGCGTTGACAATTTACATGTGTCTGTCTTCTGCCCTGCGTTGACAATTTACATCTGTCTGTCTTCTGCCCTGCGTTGACAATTTACATGTCTGTCTTCTGCCCTGCGTTGACAATTTACATGTCTGTCTTCTGCCCTGTGCTGACAATTTACATCTGTCTGTCTTCTGCCCTGCGTTGACAATTTACATCTGTCTGTCTTCTGCCCTGCGTTGACAATTTACATCTGTCTGTCTTCTGCCCTGCGTTGACAATTTACATGTCTGTCTTCTGCCCTGTGCTGACAATTTACATCTGTCTGTCTTCTGCCCTGCGTTGACAATTTACATGTCTGTCTTCTGCCCTGTGCTGACAATTTACATCTGTCTGCCTTCTGCCCTGCGTTGACAATTTACATGTCTGTCTTCTGCCCTGTGCTGACAATTTACATCTGTCTGTCTTCTGCCCTGTGTTGACAATTTACATGTCTGCCTTCTGCCCTGTGTTGACAATTTACATATGTCTGCCTTCTGCCCTGTGTTGACAATTTACATATGTCTGCCTTCTGCCCTGTGCTGACAATTTACATCTGTCTGTCTTCTGCCCTGCGTTGACAATTTACATGTCTGCCTTCTGCCCTGTGTTGACAATTTACATCTGTCTGTCTTCTGCCCTGCGTTGACAATTTACATGTCTGTCTTCTGCCCTGTGTTGACAATTTACATGTCTGCCTTCTGCCCTGTGTTGACAATTTACATATGTCTGCCTTCTGCCCTGTGTTGACAATTTACATATGTCAGCCTTCTGCCCTGTGCTGACAATTTACATCTGTCTGTCTTCTGCCCTGCGTTGACAATTTACATCTGTCTGTCTTCTGCCCTGTGCTGACAATTTACATGTCTGTCTTCTGCCCTGTGTTGACAATTTACATCTGTCTGTCTTCTGCCCTGCGTTGACAATTTACATCTGTCTGTCTTCTGCCCTGTGCTGACAATTTACATCTGTCTGTCTTCTGCCCTGCGTTGACAATTTACATCTGTCTGTCTTCTGCCCTGCGTTGACAATTTACATCTGTCTGTCTTCTGCCCTGTGCTGACAATTTACATGTCTGTCTTCTGCCCTGTGTTGACAATTTACATGTCTGCCTTCTGCCCTGTGTTGACAATTTACATATGTCTGCCTTCTGCCCTGTGTTGACAATTTACATATGTCTGCCTTCTGCCCTGTGCTGACAATTTACATCTGTCTGTCTTCTGCCCTGCGTTGACAATTTACATGTCTGCCTTCTGCCCTGTGCTGACAATTTACATCTGTCTGTCTTCTGCCCTGCGTTGACAATTTACATGTCTGCCTTCTGCCCTGTGTTGACAATTTACATCTGTCTGTCTTCTGCCCTGTGCTGACAATTTACATCTGTCTGTCTTCTGCCCTGCGTTGACAATTTACATCTGTCTGTCTTCTGCCCTGCGTTGACAATTTACATCTGTCTGTCTTCTGCCCTGTGCTGACAATTTACATGTCTGTCTTCTGCCCTGTGTTGACAATTTACATGTCTGCCTTCTGCCCTGTGTTGACAATTTACATATGTCTGCCTTCTGCCCTGTGTTGACAATTTACATATGTCTGCCTTCTGCCCTGTGCTGACAATTTACATCTGTCTGTCTTCTGCCCTGCGTTGACAATTTACATGTCTGCCTTCTGCCCTGTGCTGACAATTTACATCTGTCTGTCTTCTGCCCTGCGTTGACAATTTACGTGTCTGCCTTCTGCCCTGTGTTGACAATTTACATCTGTCTGTCTTCTGCCCTGTGCTGACAATTTACATGTCTGCCTTCTGCCCTGTGCTGACAATTTACATCTGTCTGTCTTCTGCCCTGTGCTGACAATTTACATGTCTGTCTTCTGCCCTGTGTTGACAATTTACATCTGTCTGTCTTCTGCCCTGTGCTGACAATTTACATGTCTGCCTTCTGCCCTGTGTTGACAATTTACATCTGTCTGTCTTCTGCCCTGTGCTGACAATTTACATGTCTGCCTTCTGCCCTGTGCTGACAATTTACATCTGTCTGTCTTCTGCCCTGTGCTGACAATTTACATGTCTGTCTTCTGCCCTGTGTTGACAATTTACATATGTCTGCCTTCTGCCCTGTGTTGACAATTTACATATGTCTGCCTTCTGCCCTGTGCTGACAATTTACATCTGTCTGTCTTCTGCCCTGCGTTGACAATTTACATGTCTGCCTTCTGCCCTGTGCTGACAATTTACATCTGTCTGTCTTCTGCCCTGCGTTGACAATTTACATGTCTGCCTTCTGCCCTGTGTTGACAATTTACATCTGTCTGTCTTCTGCCCTGTGCTGACAATTTACATGTCTGCCTTCTGCCCTGTGCTGACAATTTACATCTGTCTGTCTTCTGCCCTGTGCTGACAATTTACATGTCTGTCTTCTGCCCTGTGTTGACAATTTACATCTGTCTGCCTTCTGCCCTGTGCTGACAATTTACATGTCTGTCTTCTGCCCTGTGTTGACAATTTACATGTCTGCCTTCTGCCCTGTGCTGACAATTTACATCTGTCTGCCTTCTGCCCTGTGTTGACAATTTACATCTGTCTGCCTTCTGCCCTGTGCTGAGAATTTACATATGTCTGCCTTCTGCCCTGTGCTGACAATTTACATATGTCTGCCTTCTGCCCTGTGCTGACAATTTACATATGTCTGCCTTCTGCCCTGTGCTGACAATTTACATCTGCTACATTTATGCTTCACTTAGCAGCAGCCTACCTTGTTATTCATCAACATCATCGGCCCAGAAGGAACATTTCTGCCAATACGACATGCCGATAAAATGACTTAAATTCACATTATTGTACAAACATTATTTATTTGTTTTGCAACTTATATATATATATAATAGGTCAAATTTACCCTGGCCTGGTTGTGGTGGCTATTGTCAGGATTGTCTCGGGGAGAGCATCATCCAAGTCTGTTTAAGGAGGATGAATCTTACAGTTTTGTTTGAAAGAAAATGTTACCTAAATAAATAAAAATATGGCATGTTTTACACAACCTAAGTTGAAGTAGTTTTTTTATTTTGTCGTGAATGTGTATATTTTGAAAAGCATTGTATTTATGTCTGCATCTGCCAGTGGGCCATCACGATAAGACTAGGCATAATAATGTCTTAATTCCACTACAGGAGAGAGTTGCTGTCTGAAATCAGGTGGAAAAGATTTGCTCATGTATTGGTAAATGGCCAAAAGAATTGGAAAATATCGTCATATCGGATACCAGAAAAAGAAATCCAATATCGTGCATCCCTAATATAAGAAATAACAAAATTGCAATGCAATAAATCACATTATTAGAAAGAACAGTCAGGTGGTAATGATGTCACGCCAGTCCAAACTTTTAAAGTGAGATTTTGATTGGATTACACATAAGTTTGTATGAATATGTTATCCTAATGATCAACATCAGACTATTTTTTATTATTATTATTCATTGACCTCTGTTTCAAAAGAATTGTAGTCTCCCACTCTCTGAACAGGCAATCAGATAAATCTCAAAAGAGAGAGGAGCCATTCGGGCGTGTATTTTTAGAGGAAGTTTACAACATAACAGGATCCAAATGATATATCATTGAATATTATTGGCATGCACCCCCCATATTATAATCTCAAAATTTGATTTGACTATGGTTATAATAGAAAATAATTTCTAAGATATTTACATTCACAAAATTAGGAGGAGCAAGGAACACTTTCCTTCAAAACACCCTGCAACTACATAAGTAATGCATTAGTCACTAATGCATGCAGGGGTGGGCAACTATTTTTCGTGGGGGGCCACATGAGAAACCCAGATTATTGCCGGGGGCCGAACAAATATTGTCATGCCGTAACCCATGGATGGGCAACTTTGATGATAGAGAGGGCCACAAAAACAATTGCTGAGGGCTGAACGGCGCCAGCACGAAAAATTTGGGGCATTTGAAGCCAGGTTTAGAGGAATAACTCATTTTAAATGAACAATTGTGATGTCTTTATTCAGTCTTAACCACCAATATTTGATCATTTTCCTCACTCACTCCTATGTCACCACCTGCTCTCCCTGCAGGGCTTGAAATTAACTTTTTTCACCACCTGCCAATATGGCTGCTAAAGTTACCAGCCAATTAGAATTTCCACTAGCCGAAATGTTTTTCTTGAAATAAACCAGAATATGAGTGGGTTAATTTAAGCATAAGTATCAGTAAGTGGCCCGGGATTCTCAAAGCCTGTGTTGAGGGTCACACAAGAACAAAAATGCACTCTTGAAGCTAAATAAATCCAAAACCAACAAGTTAATTATTTAAATTTCTACTTCAATGTAGAACAGTCATTTCTTACACACTTTTAGCCTTTTAGTCATAAATATTATTGAAAGATATTCCATATTCCAGACTGAAATGCTATAACAGAAGAGTATTGCCCAGAATGACATGAATATTTGGACACTTATTCAGCGGGTATATTGCATGTTGCGTTCAAGTGCACTGGAAAAAAAAAAAAAAAAATTGGCATATGTTGCCCATGTATGCATTAGTGGCAGATATATTAAACGTCATTGGTTTTAGTTCCCGATTATCAGACACCCAAAAATCCTGTATGGGCTGGGCGCTGCAGTGTGGGCAGGACTGGCAGCTGTGACGGTCGCTGTTAGGTATGTGTATAGATGGGCTGAACCTGTCTGACAGAGACAGAGAGACGAGAGAGAGAAGAGTGATGTAACGCCAGCAGGGGAATGCTGCTGAGCCGGGGAGAGAGTGGCTGGACCTGCCAGGCTGGCTGCCTGCTACACTTACACAGGCACGCTCTAATTACATGCTTATTGGTGGAGACAATGCACAATTGACCTTTTTCCCAGCAGCCATTTTCTGTCTAAAAGGCAGGAAGTAACACAGGTGCAAGCAAAACATTAATGAGAGGTTCCAACTTCCAATCCATTTAGGTGTTCCGGGCCCTCGTTAATGTTTTGGTTGCACCTGTGTTACTTCCTGCCTTTGAGACACAAAATGCCTGCTGTGAAAAGGGTGAATTGCATGTGTGTGTAGCCAGGTGCATTACAGTGTTATTTTTCACTTTGTATTATTATTAATGAGAAAGACTAGATAGATTGGCTGAAAGCCTGCTGTAACCAACACAAAATTTTTGGAAACTCCAGTAGCCAAATGCAGGCCATCTGTTTAAAAGTAAATAATCCCAAAGTATCAGAAAGTAATCAGTTATATTACTTTAATATTGTGATACTTGGATTACGTCACCGATTACAATTCTTAAGAGGTAATTGTATCGGATTACATTTTTAAAGTAACCCTCTCAACCCTGCTGCCGGCGTACCTAGTTTGACGAGCACCTCCCTCTCCAGGTCGGTGACCTGTTTGGTGGCTTCCTCCAGGGAGCAGCTGAGCCTCATCTTGGGCCTGAGCAGCTCCAAGGTGTCGCTGATCATATAGTCGATGTCTATGGGGAACGGGTGGTCCTTGTTCCACACATCTATGCTCTTCTTCCACCAGATGTAGCGCTGTAAGGACACAAATCATGTCAGGCAACAACTTCACTATAGAGGTCTAATCTGCCTCCGTTGAATTGATGCTGATATGAGCCACAGCTACACAGAGAGAGGTTTGCTTGGTTGCTTATAATGTTGGCTAGGAATTAAAGCTAATTTTGCTGCTAAGTTGATTTGTACAGCACTGTATCAGCTAAATGCCTAAAATATAAAATCCCAGAAGCTATGTTTCTACCCAAGTGCAAATAGTGCAAAAAATATATAAATGCAAATACTGTGCATTTCCCTCTGCTGAGTTGAAGTGAATAAATAGACTTCCTGAACATCACTTGGTTAGTACCATTCAGAATACTGGGCAAGTTCTGAGTGTTCTTTAGTTTTGCCTAATGTTGGCTCTATTTCATGCTTTCGTCCAAAGATAAAAACAAAAACATGCAGTTGGCAATATACTAGTATACCTACTACGGTCATACCAAGTAAGGAGACTTATACTGTACATGGGAGACACAATGTCATCTCAAGGAGATGTGCTAGACAGATATTTTACACACAACATTTCAAAACATCCAACACCACAGTTGGAACCATGCATCGGGTTGATCATGCCAGGCCTACGTCTTATTCTTTTTCCTTATTTTTTGTTTGAGGAATGTCTCCATCGCTAGTTATCTTCAGCAACAACAACTCGACTCAAGTCTGCTTCAAGCCAGCATAACAACATTTTTGAGATATTTAATTAATCGTATAAAACAAAAATTCTGACGTTTCCATTCAGCTTCTCTGATTGGTTGAAACATAATTTGAAAAAAAAAAGAGCTACACTGGAAGCAGACATGCCTGGAAGTAGATGAGGAAACAGTCCAGCTTCCTCTTGCTGGAGCCTCGGTCAAAGTACTGGCCGCAGGTGTCGAGCAGGGTGCAGACCAGCCGGATGCGGAAGAGGTGCTCGGGCGGGTCCAGATGGCTGGGGCTGCCGTCCTGGTTCACCCCGAAGGAGATGAAGGAGAAGAGGGTCCGGAAGATGACTGCCGACTCCACCATGCGGTAGTTGTAGAGCTCGCCCAGGAACTTGGCACTGCTGATGCGCCGTTGGTTGAACTTGGGCTGGTTGACCTGGGGATGGAGAAGCGTGTGTGTTACAGTTAGATCTAGGAAAGCCCATAATGTGAAATGAGCAATGAGACATTTTGATTGAATTACACACAAATATGCACAAATATATTTTATGCTTAAAGACGGCCTGAACCCATGTGGCGCGAGGCTCGGAGACGTATCTGACTGAAAACCATCTGAGAACAAATCTTGTCTGAGATGACAGAGAGTTGAGAGGCGGGCCATAGCGTTCAATGATTTGATGTGACAATTCTGGGGCCTGGATGACATCAGCGTGACAGCGTGACATCATGACACTGCAAAACACCCGGAACCGCGGAAGTTAACTAGTATGAGTCCTTCCAAACAAACGTTAATATCTCAAAAACTATACATCACATCGCATATATTTTGACATTCTGAGTGAGAGCAGAAGTAGCTCAAGAGTGTGATGTATATGCATGTCGTGTTAAAGTTGTGTGAACTGTCACAGTTTTTGGCCAGTGTGTGCGCATGCGCCACGGCGGCCTGTCATCTCCACTCATCCATACAATTTGCGTGCCCGACCAGGGGACCGACCTGGGGACCACCTGCGTGCCGAATCTGGTCTGGTCGTCCCACTGGTCACCGCTGTATGGCGCTGTACTCCACTTTCAAGTTCTTGCCACGGTAAGTGTATGCCACTGCCACTAGTGCATTATGGCCGTGTGTCCACTGAGTGTGAACACTGAGTGTGTCCACTGAGTGTGTCCACTGAGTGTGTCCACTGAGCTTCTTTTCCACAGCTCCAGCTTCTTCAGTTTTCCAGTTGTTTCCAATGACGACAGAGCGTGTATAGAGAAAGTTGGGAGCGTTAGAGAAAGTTGTGCACTTGTGTGCCAAGGCAGCACTGGTGTCCCACAGCTGAGCTAACGTTGTTTTCAATCTGCTTAATTCATTGCATATTGCGGGCGGACCAGCGTGTTAACTTGTTAGCTGGTAGCTATCAAGCTAGCTCCAGCTGCTGAGCTAACGTTGTTTTCAACCAGCGTTCTTCCAGCATTTACTTTCTGTCTGCTCCTTGCACCCGGCTAGCAGGGTAAGTCCAAGGTGCCAGAAAACCACAAAATAAACAATGATGCTGATGATGCTGATAAGAATACAATTATATTAGGGATATATGATTCAGTTTCAGTTGTTCTAGCCTCATTGTCTCGTAGCCTATATGGGCGACTGAAGTTTATTTAACCACCTTTTTTGCAATAACAGCACGATGTGAGAAAACTGCCTCAGAAATTACTTTATCCGCTTTTTTGACCAGTGACCACTACAGCACTGCTCCACAGAAAATAAAGAGCTGCATGACGTTTATAACTGATGAACGGTAGGTTCATTTAACACAAGCCAAGTAATGTTAAACTTCCTTTTTTTAGGCTACATTTTCCCCTCCAGATAACATCCCATTCCGCAATCATCCTATGAGAAACATGATATGTGCACGCTTTACCACACCGGCCATATGCTAGGTTTCGACCTAGCCTTGTTATAATGTAAACAGGGTCAGCCGGCTAGAGTCAGACGCTCAAGCTCAGGCTCCCTAGGGTCCCATTGCCATCGTTTACAAAAATGCTGATTGGCTGATCCCTCGTATAGAGGCTGCAATTGTTGTTATCACTCCTTGGTGCGGCGCACTTGATAGCTTGACAACGGTTTGTTAGCCATGCCCGTGGCGCTGTTTATTGGCGCTGATTGGCTAATCGTTAGTCCCCTCATTCAACCGAACGTTTTTTTTCAACCGAGGAAATGGCCATTTCAATGCCAGACCAGAAGCAGTCAACTGGGTAGATCCAAAGGTCTAGATCGGGCAAACAGTTCATCACGTGCTCGTCAACATGTCAGCATGTGGTCTTGCTGCCGTCAGAGCCGAGGTGACACCACGAAGCATGGTGCAAAGCCACATGACTGCATCTTAAGTAGAGGCATACAGTGCTGTCACCGTCAGAGCCTGAGGGCTAACTTCACCGATGTGTGACACTATGAAGCCTGGTGCGAAGCCACATGACTGCATCTTAGGTAGAGGCATACAGTGCTCTCACGTGGCTCGCAGCATGGACACACGCTTCATAATCATGACAGTAACATGTTACTTCATCTTCCTACTACGGTCAAACATGTCAATCAAGATTAGCACCTGTTATTCTTTGTGTTCCTGTCCTCTCTCTGTTCCTTCTACTCCTCAACGCCCACAGAACGCTCCATAATATAGTACATTATACAACAGTCAATTTGATTGGACAAGAGGCATTCCATGCCTGCTGATATACAGTATAAGAGCTTCACAGTACATGTGTCACTCCACTTCACAGGTGTTTTAATGTAACCGTTGATTACACATGACGACATCTAGCGACAGCACAAATATGGATATATTATGAGTGGTAAGCTGAAATCGTCTGTGGTAACCTCAAATTAGCTATCTTAGTTAGCTTGCAGTTGGGAAACAGTTTACCACTGCTTGGCAACACTTGTTAGCGGAGACAAATAACAGACAAAAAGCATCTGTTGTCTGAAATTACTTTTGAAAAAATACTATTATTGATGACTAGCTCTGTTATACAACTGTTGTATGAAACCAATATCACCCTTGAGGTTGTGTATATCAGCACGTCTGTTATTATCTGCGGGACTCTACTCTACTTCTACTAGGTCACGGCTGACCAATTTGGGGCCCGCGGGCCAAACTTGTCCCACACTCAGCTTGTTTTGGCCCTCCATGGTTTTGAAAGAAAGAAAGAATCTCGGACAATATTACTGTTTTTCAGAGGCTGTGGCATGCTCATCTTTTAAGCTAGCTTGATCATACTTTTACCATATGAAAACTAGAAAACCTATTTTAGATTTAGAATGTAAATTGTCTATAAAATAATCTAATTTAATGTAAAAAAAAAAATCCCACATAACATCAACATTTATTTTTTCCCCACGGCCCTCCATCCAGATTCATTTTGGCCCTTCATAGAATTTGGCCACCTCTGGGTAGAAGTATAAGTGGATCACATCATCAGTGAAGATGCCATCATTTTCCCCATGAACTCCCCTTCCCCTCCTCACCTCCATGCCCAGGCGGATGTCCTCCAGGACACCATCCACCACGTGGATGCCCACGTCCTCCTGGTAGGCCACCAGGCCGGCCAGCAGGTTGGCCACACAGTGGATGCTGTTGTACTTGACATTCCAGATGTTGACCATGCAGCAGATCAGGTAGCTCTTGATCTCGGGGTCCTGCCAGGGCAGCTTACGCATCTGCCTCAGCACCTGGGGACAATACATTCTGTATACTTCAGGTTTTGGCCGCTATGATGTAGTATGCTTGCATTCAAACTTGGTATTTCTAATTAATGCCATTTATGAAAAAGAAATTAAAAGTCTGAAATGTTGTTCACACCATAATTCTGCACTATTATTAATAGAGTAAGAGACTTTAGTGCCTGAACAAAGATACGGAACTTGCCAAATGAAATGTCAATAAATTTGCAGCCAAAACATAGCCTAGTTCGATAAATACACATTACACACAACCACAACTGAGAAAACACCATGAGGTCCATTTCAATTTGAATAGACAGAACAGAAGATAGACAGAATAGGAAATAGACCTGTAGGAACCACTATACACTGCTGGTACATTTGTGGCGATGACATTGGTATTTGAATGTGATCTCAGCTCTCTGGTTCCTTAGTTGCAGCTGCCATCAACACGTCTATGAAGACTGCAGTCATAATAGGCGATCTGGCTTGCTAGTTTCAATGTATTTGCATAAGACAGGGGTTCCCAAACTTTTTCATCTTGGGACCCAAAAGATACATTTTTTGTCTCCCTGGGACCCAAACTCACAAAAAACATATGGTAATGAGTTGCCATGACGACCAGTTGGCGACCCACCCCCCCATGGGTCCGCGACCCATAGTTTGGGAAACACTGGTAAGAAAATGGGATTATGGGACCTCCTGGTGTCCAGGCTCTATGATTCCAATTTGCATAGATTCATGGGTCTGGATGCAAGCGTATCCACTGGCGGTTATTTCGGACAGATACTGTCCGAGATGCCCGATTGGCTGGTCAATGTAGGCCAAAGGTCAAAGGTAACTTTATTATCCCGCAAGGGGAAATTCACATGGTCATCATACACGTCTGTTGTTACAGTACATACTGTAGGTGCAAGGTATATACAAATAAACAAACACACACACACACACACACACACACACACACACACACACACAGAGCAATATAAAATATTTGTAAGTTAAAAATGCAAGGTACACTCTAGAGCAGATGCGATTCCCAAATGTGATGCAATTTCCAAACTAGTGGGCCAAACAGTGGAGATCCTGTTATCAGAAGAAACTAGAAGACCTAAGGCATCCAGTGGTACCAAGCATAATATGCTAGCTTGTCGAGAAAGGGGTTAAATAATAGGGGGGCTGCTCCAAAAAAAATCGATTCTTGAAAGGATCGCGATTCTTAATGCCATGATTCCTGGATCGATTCCCAACTCCCAAGAATCGATTCTTCCTTTTCTCTCATCCCCTCCTGCTTCCCCACAGGCCACCGTCGCTCGACCTTTCACGCTTCCGTAGTTGTAGCTAAAAGGCTAGGCTAACATTAGTAGCTCTAACTTTAACAACAGTTACAGAGCGAAATATGGACTTATTTTTTTCTTACGTTACGTTGCTGACAGTACAGAGGAAGCCCATGGACACAACATAGCCCGTCTGTAAACAATGTTTAAAAGTCGCGCAGGCAAAGGGAGCATGGATGGAAAGGACGCAGACACGTCCAGCTTTGCTAGACCGATAAACATCCCAAATTGTTCAAAGAGCAACAGGTTAGCGAATAGGGATGGTATCGAGCACCGGTATTATTTTGGTACCGGTTCCTGATTGGTCAGTACCAGAGTATTGATAACGTTCTGGACGTTCGGTGCTGCTATCAGTATTTTGTTTTTTGTTTTCTTACCGTCCCTAACGATGACGAAGGCGGCACCAGACGTTTGATGTTGCGTGTTTACACTCTTGTCCTGTCACTATGCTTGCGGCAGGTTTAAAGCAGCTACGAGCAACTTTTTCGATTGTTATTAAACAGTATAAATTTAATATCAATGCATCACATCTTACCTCTAATAGTCGACGAGACCAAAGCCGTGTGTATCTGAGATTGCTCCCTTAGGTGATTATTAAGTCTGTCTAAACTCGCGCCAACAGGGGGCTCTCTAGAGCGACCGGACCGGGTAACCCGGAAGTGAAACGCGGAAGTGAAACCAGGAAGTGAAACGCAGCTGCCTTTTTACGCCGTTTGCGCTGCCTAGCAACATAACATAAACAATGTGAATGCCACGCATACTCGCGGGAACATCTCTCGTTATATTCTAACAGGTTTTTTGGAAGTTATTTTGTGGTTATGGCCGAAGTGGCTGCTGCAAACCGTTTCATTTCAATTCCTGATCTGCCCTGGCTACAGACACACTAACACTGGCCGATTCACTCGGGGTTCAAGCGAGACTACTCTGCGTTGGTATCGTCGACTATTAGAGGTAAGATGTGATGCATTGATATTAAATTTATACTGTTTAATAACAATCGAAAAAGTTGCTCATAGCTGCTTTAAAAGATTTAAAAGATCGGTATTTGGAAGAAAACCTGTTTATGATACTAGGGGGGTCGCGTTGCAGAATCACACAACATGCAGAGTCTGAAAGTGAGCGACTGCCCTGTGATGATACAGAGAAATCTCCGCCTCGCGTTGCACGAACGTCACGGTGCTTTGCTGAATGACATTTTCTGACAGACACAGAATATTATGTGGACTTCACTTTGCCAAGTCTGAATACAGAACAACAAACAGCGATGGTGTTCACTTTACCTGTAACGTTATGCTTGCAGGCAGCTAAGCTAACGCTATCCAGCCATCCATTCAGCAGATAAAGTTGCTCCACAAACTCCACATAACGTAACTCCATCGCGCTGGTTTGTTTAATAATCCTTTGAAAACAGGTGTGATTTATCCAGACTCGAAGAAAACGTTTTGTCAATGAAAACATTCCCAACTAAAGATTGCACCGGCAACTTTGAGTGTCGAGTTTCATTAACGTGCTAACGTGCGCAATGCATGCTGGGTGTTGTAGTAGGTTTCCCCCTTAAGAGTGACATGGGGAAACTCAAACTACAGCCATTTTCTCTTGTCAAAGGGCTCCAATTAAATAATAATAATAGCATACTTCTACCACATAGGTGGCCTAGGTTTAATAAATCATCATATTCACAGCGGTGAAATAAGCCCCCTCAGGAATTTAACTTGTAATAAGTAATAACAAAATAACTGGTGAATCTCTTCGCATCTTCTCGGCATGTCTTTATTTTTTTGCACCAAATTATGGAGATTAGTATCGATAAGAGCATCGATAAATATCTGTATCGATAACCAGTACCGAAACCGGAACCGGTATCGATAAAATCCAAACGATACACATCCCTATTAGCGAACATAATTACATTCCCTCAAATAAGTCAAGTCAAATGAGTTTCATTTCTTTGTGACAAGCAAATGTTTTTCACCATCAGCGTTTGATGAGGAAATGCGCTCAGTACGAGCACAGACCCTCTGCCAAGTAATGTTATTGATTCATAACGCTGTTAAGTGATTAATATCTGGTTGCAAAAATATCAAAGAAATCACATTAACTTAAAGTCGAGCTGAACCCAAAAATTACTTTTCTTTTCTTTTAGTTCAAATACCTGGGTATGCAGTAGGGGTGTCACAATATATCGTCCCACGAAATTTCGCGATAGTAAAACGTCACGATATGTATCGTTGAGATGAAATCTCATATCGCAAAAAAAAAAAAAAAAAAAAAAATCAAAACTTTTTTTTTTTTTTTCAAAAATAGACTAAGAAACGTCTTTGTTTGTTGAAGTTCAATGTGTGGAAAGTAGTTCAGTTGAACAAGTCTCTGAAGAGACACATGAGAAGTTATACAGGAGAGAAACCATTCAATTGAGTTTCTGGCAAAACTGTTTACTTGACAGGAAAAACTGAAGATGCATAAAAAATAGACTAAGAAAAGTCTTGTTGCTTGAGTTTGAAGAAAAACTGAAGATGCATAATGAGAATTTATACTACTGATAAACATTTTAGTTCAAAGTAAATCTAAGTGACGGTGTAACTCATTCTATTTCAAGATAAGCCTTATCTCCAATCTCATGTTTTTTCTAGTTGTTATTGTAATAACAATTTCCCACAACAGCATGTTTTGTATCTGTGCATTTCAAATAAAATACTACTTTTCCAGTCATATATTGTTATTATTCAAGTTTAAAAAAATATTGTTAAAATCGTATCGTATCGTATCGTTATCGTGAACCCAGTATCGTGATACGTATCGTATCGTGAACTGAGTGTATCGTGACACCCCTAGTATGCAGTGCACCTATTTAATAATGTATGCAAAAGAAATCACAAAAATCTAATTTCTTTAGTTTTTCACACTTTTTCACATCAAAAGTTCATTTTTCAAGATTTCATTGATAACAGTAATTTACAGTTTGCTGACGTCACCTAGTACTATCAAATTTCTACCCCATTTCAACCAATCATATCACGACATGCAGCTGTCAATCAAATCTTCATTTCAGGATAATTTTCTCTTCCAAATGAAGTAGAAAATGGCGCCTAGTGCCTGTCATCTGGCAGAATTCCTATCCGATAAACTAACTACTAACTTGGCCAATTGTATGAAACATAAACAAAAAACAAAAACTATAATCTCTAAGAATGCAAAGAAATGTAACTGGCTCGTTAAAACACGCATTCCAGGAATATCGGATTTACAGAAATAGCGTAAATGGCGCGTGCTTGAGAGCGTGTTTGTCAGGGGTCGCCCGTCGGAGATTCCAGGCGGGCGGGCGGGCACCCATGCATCGGATTGTCCGCTCGCCCCGCACGAAGCAGGTGGCTGCCTGGTACTCCGCGTATCCCACTCGCGTAGCACGACAACACGCTCAATCCCACTCGATTTGGGGGTGGAACACGCCATGATTGACCAATGCCAAAGCCAGTCGACAGAATTGTCAAATCAAATCATCGACACGTATATGGTCCGCCTCTCAATTTGTTCTCAGTCTCCGACGCTCACGCTAGTGCATTCCGTTCCGGTTCACCTCGACTTTAAGTATAGGGGACATCAGATCACGGTATACCATGTAAAAGCTTTACAATCAAATGATAATGATGTTTTTCTGCAAATTGGGAGGTTGATTGGGAGGTTGATTCTGGCACTCAATATTAGGGGTGGGCAATATATCGATTTTGTATCAATATTGTGAGATGAGACTAGATGGTCTTAGATGTTGGATATGGCAATATGGTGTAATATGCTCTGTTAATGGAATAAAAAATATATATAATATAAAAAACATATAGGGAAATACATCATCTTAGTCTTGTGTATTGATCAGAGTTGTGATTAAAGGGTTGGGTGGGCCCCGGAAGATTTCCAGATTTCAAAGTGGGCCATTCTTAAGTTTGGGAACCCCTGCTCTAGAGAGTACAGTATACACAGTCAAAATACAAAATGCGATCTAATTCAACAATATACACAGTCGAGATCAGAGTTCCCCAGCCGCTTATCTCTTGTTTAGTGCTCCAATTGCTGTAGGCACAAAAGATTTGCTGTACCTAGTAGGGATGGGCATCGAATTTCGAATTTTCGAATAATCGTTGTTATTATCAAGGTCGACTTTTATTATTGAAATTCGAAATTCAAAAAAAAAAAAAAAAAATGGGTGAAATGTTGCATTGTCTCCCCTGATTCTAAGTATAGTCAAATCGCTTGGTTTGAGCAAGTAAAACAATTTTTATAAGCATTTTAAGCAAGGTTTATGGAAAAATGAATGGCGGATGAAATCCCATGAAGAGGGAGAGGGGGTGACTTTGGCACCCCTTTGGCACTCAGACCTGAGCCTACTAAATATTTAATGAACCACTCATGATTGTCAAAACTGTTTTTTATTTTCGAAAATGTCAATGTCATGTAACATGTTCTTTACTTCAGTGGTGCAATGCTTGTTTGAGCTAAAAATCCACAGCAGAAGCTTTTTATATTAATTAATAAAGCCGTAGACTTAGAATCAGGGGAGACAATGCAACATTTCACTCACACAAAAAAAAAAAAAAAAAAATACATTTTTAATTTTTTTTACATTTTTATTTTTATTTTCGAATTTCGAATTAAATTCGAATTTGGCCAGCGAATTTCGAATAGTGTTTTTGCTAGAATGCCCATCCCTAGTACCTAGTTGTTCTGATTTTTTGCTGCAGAATTCTGCCATTTGACCTGGTGCTCTTACGGAACTTCAGGTGGAGAGGTTGGGTAGGGTCATTGAGGATCTGGTCAGCCTTTTTAAGAGTAAGGTCATCGTACAGCTCTGCTGCAGACACCTGATCGACCCCAATGATCCTACTTGCTGATCATGCTGTTTGGCATGATCTTGGACATGCATGTTGCCAAGGTGTAAATCAGGCCAAAAGACAGAAGGCTCTGTAAGACTGCTGTATAGAACATCTGCAGAATACGACGGTCTACTCTAAAGTGATTCAACCAGGCGATGGGACTACGGTAATCTACAGATGACTCATTACAGAACATGCAGCAACAACACACATTATGTTCAATAGCTTGATAGCTGTTAGCTACATTAGCTAAGCCCACTGCCTGCTGCTGTAACCACTTCACCGGGCCAAAAACGCAACAGTGAGTGACCATGTTAATTAGTTTGAGTTACGCTCTTTCCAGTAAGCCATCAGCTTTGAAATCTGTTGGCCAGTTGTTGAGCTGCCTGCGGCTTGCAGCTAAAGCTAACATTACGGTGTTTGCCGGCCTGTAGCAGACAAAGAGTATTGAAGGCAAGAGACGAAGCTCTTGTGCTTTTTTGACAACAATGCTCCCGCCATGATGTTGCAGTGGAACAACCTATTCGCCTTCGGTTCTTATCAATGTAAGTTCTTTGGCGCAGATCGTCAAAGTCGTACAGCGATTGGTCAAAGAGTTTGATGATTGACAACTAACAGCAACCAATCAGTTGGGGCAACAACAAAAAAGTCACCGAATCTGTTGTGGATAAGCTTGCGTCCAGACCCTTTTGAAGGATTCATAAGGGCTGGATACCAGGCTAGCAGCCAACATGTAGAGATTTAAAGTCAAAGTTATGTTTTCTCAACACTACAACCACTACTTCCTTTCATTCATATTTTACTGTTCAACTAGAACGACCGCAACGCGGACTTATGCCTCCGCCATTAGTTCATTCTACAGTC
This sequence comes from Poromitra crassiceps, assembly GCF_964638095.1. Classification (NCBI taxonomy): domain Eukaryota; kingdom Metazoa; phylum Chordata; class Actinopteri; order Beryciformes; family Melamphaidae; genus Poromitra; species Poromitra crassiceps. Next base: position 44,135,175 of record NC_139624.1, read on the forward strand.
CAAATCGCCATTTGAGGCAAATTGGAAGAAATTCCGTCAAGGCGCTCCTGAGATGTTGCGTTACAGAGCTTGAAAATTGGGTGTGTGAGGTCACAGTAGGGCTGTGCGATTAATCGATTTTGAATCGTAATCGAATGAATTAGTTAGGACGATGTTAAAAAAAAAAAAATCGTAAAATCGTTTTTTTTTTTTTTTTTTTTAATTTTCACTTTAACTAGGGTAATTACGTTACGCGGGGCGGCTCTCTCTCATGTACGCATGCTGCTACTTGTCCATTCTCCCAGCTGTAAAGTCTCTCTAGAGGCTGTGATACTGGCTACTAAAGACAGCAGCGCAATGGACTTACGGTATTTCAACACCTCCGACCAAAAAGCAGAGAGTGAGCACTGAGCGCAGCTTGTTGCACTGCGGGCTGTAGCCTACAAGATAACGATTGCCACAACACACTCACGCGCGCACACGAACACAGACGTTCGATGAAACCTTGCCTTTACAGTTCACATAATAACAAAACAACACGTGAGGCCACTGAGTACTGATAGATTGGCTGTATTCATGGCTGTAACTTAGCAGCCTCAGCTGACTCACCTGTCCCTGTGTGTCTGAATTTCCCCCTAACTGCTATCGCAGTTCCACGCATTCCTGTTGTGACTTTGTGTTATTCTAGTACAGATATCAGATAACTCCGAGCACGGGTGGTCGGAGTTAGACACTAATTATCTCACGGAGGAACACGCAAATCCACCAGTGTCAAGTTAGCAAGCGCAAGCCAGGAAGTTAAGCATAGCAGCGGCAAGCTAAAACAGGAAGTTGAGTTGTTCTGCCTTCAGAGTAAAAGCGTAAATTGTCAATTATGGAAAAAAGGGGGAAAAAGAGCTCTGCAGGGCAACAAATGTTTAAAGAAGTATAATAGTATAATAAATCGAAATCGAAATCGAAAATCGAGTTTTGAGAGAAAAAATCGTCAATTTTAGTTTTAGGCAAAATCGCACAGCCCTAGGTCACAGTGACCTTGAACTTTGACCACCAAAATGTCCTTGAGTCCAAGTGGACATTTGAGGCACATTCGAAGAAATTCCATCAAGACATTCCTGAGATATCGCGTTAACAAGCTTGAAAATGGCATTCGAGAGGTCACAGTGACCTTGACCTTTGACCTTTGATAATCAAAATGGAATGAGCTCATCCTTGCGTCCAAGTCGATGTTTGAGCCAACTCAGAAGAAATTCTATCAAGCCGTTCTTGAGATATTGCGTTAACGAACTTGGGAATGGCGTTCATGAGGTCATAGTGACCTTGAGCTTTGCCCTTTGACCACCAAAATCTAATCAGATCATCCTTGAGTCTAAGTCGATGTTTGAGGCAAACTTGATGAAATTCCGTCAAGGTGTTCCTCAGATATCGCGTTAACGAACCTCGTACGGACGTACGGACAACCCGGATCCATAATGCCTCCGGCCTGGCTATCGCCGACGGAGGCATAATAAAACCGTTTTAAAGAGATCAGGAATGGAATAGTCAATTTCAAATCATCACAAGAATTGCTTGTTAAGTGCTTGTTAGTCAAGTAACAAACTACAGTGTCTCCAGTCATATCAGGTCCTGTACCTTCTCCGTGGTGACCTTGGACAGGTCCTTGTAGAGCAGCTTGCGGATGTACTCCTGCAGCGGGGGTCTCTTCTTCTTCACAGTCTTCTCCATGGGCGGGGGGTTGCAGTAGTAGTAGGCATTCTCCACCATGGTCACGTAGCGCGCATCCAGATGCTGCGCCTGCTTTTTACGCATCATTTGCTCCTGGGACGCAGAGAGGAATTGACAAAATATCAGTTTCCATGAACAGTTTCCTTACAACAAAATATTCCACAGTCATAATAATATGGCTCAAAAGAAGAAGGTAGAGCAAATAAGGGAATTCCTTTTCATATGCATGAACTTCTGTAGCCCTGCTAATGTGAATACAACACACATGGTGCACACACATCCTGTACTGTCTATACAGAGTTCTTTTTTTTTGCTGTATCCTGTAGACCGAATCACTGTTTGTTTACAATATCTTTCAGGTAGAAAACTCCTGCATCATGTCACGTATGCACAATTTAATGGTGTTGAGCAAAGGCGGGCAAGGAACAACTGAGATAAAGAGCAAATGGTGAAGTCTACTCTAAAATGCATGTTTGATGCTTTCATATCTCATTAATAACAACACTTTCACTAACGTTAGTTTGGAGACCTCATTTACCTGTTGGGCCACAGATTAAAGAGAACTAAAGTTTGAGTTTACCCAAAACTAGCAGTTAGTCTGACCAGCCTGTCACTGTTGGGTAGATCTGGTTTTTCAAAGATGCTAACACAGTAGGCTACAGAAAATAAGCACAGCAGAAACGTCAGATAGGTCAGACCACCGTGTTTAACTACTACAGGAGGGGTTCCCAAACGTAAGAATGCCGCGGCCCACTTTGAAATCGGAAAATCTTCCGGGGCCCACCCAACCCTTAAATCACAACTCTGATCAACACACGAGACTAAGATGATGTATTTCCTTATATGTTTTTTATATTATATATTTTTTATGCCCATGGGTAAATCGCATTTCAGCAGCATCATAATAGACCTGTGACCTTGCGCTAACAACAATAGTCATTTCCGGGTAGACAACTGGAGATTGATTTGAACTGCGGAGATATCGGCAAACTTGTTTGTTCATTTCTGTTGTCATTTTCAGGCATAACTGTAACATTTAAAGATATATACCATAGTACAGTGATTCCCAAACTGTGGGCCGTGGAGGTACTACAGGGCAATCAAATGGCTGTAGAAGAGTCATTTTTAAAACTACAGTGGAGATCCTGTTATCAGAAGAAACTAGAAGACCTAAGGCATCCATTCATTGGTACCAAGGATAATATGCTAGCTTGTCGGGAAGGGGGGTAAGTAATGCTCAAAACAGGTTAAATTTATCTGAATGTACCCATGAGTCTCCCCTTTACAGATAACAAGGGCGTCGTTTTGGTCTCGCCCCCCCTGCCCCCCCGATTTTTTTATCCCATTTTTATCCCCCTATAGTGCTAATTTTAATTTGTTTATCCTGGTTGCTGCTCCACCCTCTGCCGATCTGGGGAGAGCCGAAACTGGCTCCATGCTTCCTCCGAGAGTAGTAGTGGCAGTAGCCAGCCGCTTCTTTTCACCTGACAGGGGAAGCTTCACCGGTAGGACATAGCACGTGGGAGGATCACGCTATTCCAACGAGTTCCCCTCCCTCCAAACAGGTGCCCCGAACGACCAGAGGAGGCACCACTTCAGCGACCAGGATATTGCATGTTTTGGTGAGGGGTTCCTATATGAAGGAAACCCCCAGGGGGCACGGGGAGAACATGCAAACTCCACACAGAAAGGCTCTTTTGACGACCCCACCTGGGCGGTGGGCACTCGAGGACATGCGGATGGGCACGCACTCCTTCAGCGCTCACAGCGTCCCAGGTGGGAATCGAACCCAGGACCTTCTAGCTGTGAGGCGACAGCGCTACCAATCTCAATCTTTTTCCTGTGTGTGTGTGCTCTTGGGTGTATACCAGAAGAACGCTGGTACGCAGGTGGGATTCAGGGGACCTGAAGAGGAAGCGGCCGCATGTCTCCAGCAGGGTGCACGCCATCTCGATGTGATGATGGGAGAAATCAGACAGCAGCATCTGTTGGACCACACGCACACACATTCAACAACTTGTTTGTTCATCCACTAAACACAAAGGTTTAGACAGATTATCCACCCACCTTGAGACAATGCAGCGTGTCGGTTTTGGAGAACATCTTGAACTTGGCAAGCTCCCCAATGAATCTGACAGTTTTATTTTTTGTTTCAATGTTGATCTGATCCTTCTTCCGAATCTATGGGGAAATATCAGTGAAGCAACATAAGCCACCAATTCAAACATAGAATAGTGATCTGCAACATTTTCATATAAATAAATAACAGTTCTGCTATTCTCCATCCACAACTGATTGATTTAACCTGTAGTCCAGCGGTTCCCAACCTTTTCCGACTCAGTGCCCACAAGTTGAAAATCTCAAAAAATGTCTGCAGCCCACATCTGACCGTAAACAGTATGGAGGCCAAATAATGCAAGCACTTTTTATTCCAACGATAAAAGGAGCTGTCCATCAGCACCGCACAGAAATCAGAAACTAAACATGAGGGACTATCTGCAATAGCTGGCATGCAAACTCATGGAGAGTGAAGAATGTGACAGATGACAGAGCAGACACAAAATCACTCAGAAATCATTCACCTAAGTGCCCTATTTTGTGATCAAAAAGGTGATTGTCACCTAAAGGTGAATAGTTTGCATCCCTGAATAGGCTAATTAATGAATAATTGATTACAAATTAAATAACAGTATCATTTAACACGTTCACTGCCATTGATGAGATATCTCGTCTTAAAAAATCCAACGGTTGACTGCCAATGACGAGATATCTCGTCTTAAAAAAAAAAAAAAAAAAAAATTTGACGGTGGGACGTGGATCAACGCCCCCCACGTCTCCTATAAAAATATTGGAGCCACCGAACGTGTACAACCCATGCCACCGACCCACTAAGTGGCGACAGTGCTCTCCAGACTAGAAAAAGCCGAGCCAAAACTGCAGGGGAACGCGCGAGGAAACCATTCTCTCATACTGTAAAATGGATTGGCGAAAACGCTTTCGCTTTCGCGCATTATCGCGCTGGGAGCTGGCGGTGGGGGATTGCAAATTTGCATAATAGATTATGCGTGCAACACACTTTGAAACACCCGCAGAAAGCCCACAATCGCACGCAGCTTCATTGCAGCTGAGCTCACAACCGAAACGACTCATGCAGACTCGCCCAAAGAGCAGCCGCCAGCAGCCAGGCAGCACAGACAGGCAGAGCCTCGCTTGTGACAAACGCTGCAAAGCCACCAGAGACACACCCACGGAGGGAGGAGTTTGAAGGAGAGGGGGGTTTCCTGCTGCTATGGAGGAAATTACTGTTCAAAACTATTGTTTAGATGTCTGACGTCTTACGCCAAAAATAAATGGTTAAAGTGACTGTTCTATCGAATTTCACAAAAAGCCATTTATCTCAGAATAAATTTTCAGACGCTGAAACCATGCTGTATTCTACTGCTAATGCCTACATAACTACTAACTCTACAAACTAACTCTTTTAGACAGAGAAAGCACACATTCTATTAGTTCTTTTGAGATCATTTGTGTTCACAAAATCTTAGCAGAAAAGAATCCTCGGCTCTTGAAAGATGAGCCAGAATCCTCAAAAAAAAACCTTGGCAGAACCTACCTACAGTATTGAAAAAACGGCTGGCAGTGAATGTGTTAACAATGGAGAAATGCATTCTCATACATAATAATTCTTTTTTTGCCTACATGCCTGCTTTAGCCAGTTTATACAAGCTGTTGCATTCGCTGTTCTAAACATTTGGACTCTGGTTGCTCTTCACTGTGGAAAATCCTCTGCTGGAAAACTGGTGGTTCACAGATTACCATTTTGTAATGCAAAGTCCCCATTAGGTTTTATCCAGTGACACTAATTCAAGTAATAAAGAGGACCTACGTGAAACCTGAAGTCTCCCTTCAGCATGGAGCATAGGTCCTCAGCCACGTCTGACATGCAGGGGTGAAGGGTCGCAACCAGGCGAGAGTAGAAGGGCAGAAGATCCAACCTGCAAGAGAAGAACTGTGAGCGCCCCACTGGTCTTCAGTGCCATAAAACATGAGGATAGCACCACCTGGTGGTGTCAGTCACCATCACATTATAGATATGAACCATGGATTGAGTGCACTACACTGGAGGAGTTTTGGCCAATACGTGTTTTTGAAGGCCGATGCCAATACCCAATACCAATATATTTTTGGATTGATCAGCCAATTTGACCATTTTCACGTGAACCGATACATGAGTCTAGTCTAACCCTGGTGTGTACAGCTTTACCTCTGCCTGGGGACGGTGAAGAGGGCACGGACAAGCTTCCGCCTGTTGGATTTGGTGTTCATGTTCATGCAGAAGTCCATGGCAGCCTGTGAGAATAAACAGTAAACATAAAACAGAAATGACCATTCATGAAATCTCACAGATATTTTTGCCTAATATAAGAAGCAATGAGATTGAATTTCTTTTTGCTTCTCAGTTACTTTTTTAACTGAAATCAGTTAACTTTTTCAGTTGTCATTCTTTATTTCCTAAAACACACCAAGTAAGCCTGCCATTACTATTGTAATGCTTCTCTTTACCTTGTCTATCAGGTCTCTGTTGACACAGTTGTCTTTACCTTGTCTATGAGGTCTCTGTTGACAGTTGTCTTTACCTTGTCTATGAGGTCTCTGTTGACACAGTTGTCTTTACATCGTCTATGAGGTCTCTGTTGACAAAGTTGTCTTTAGCTTGTCTATGAGGTCTCTGTTGACACAGTTGTCTTTACCGTGTCTATGAGGTCTCTGTTGACAAAGTTGTCTTTACATCGTCTATGAGGTCTCTGTTGACACAGTTGTCTTTATCTTGTCTATGAGGTCTCTGTTGACAAAGTTGTCTTTACATCGTCTATGAGGTCTCTGTTGACACAGTTGTCTTTACATCGTCTATGAGGTCTCTGTTGACACAGTTGTCTTTATCTTGTCTATGAGGTCTCTGTTGACACAGTTGTCTTTACATTGTCTATGAGGTCTCTGTATACAGTTGTCTTTATCTTGTCTATGAGGTCTCTGTTGACAGTTGTCTTTATCTTGTCTATGAGGTCTCTGTTGACACAGTTGTCTTTACATTGTCTATGAGGTCTCTGTATACAGTTGTCTTTACCTTGTCTATGAGGTCTCTGTTGACACAGTTGTCTTTACCTTGTCTATGAGGTCTATGTTGACACAGTTGTCTTTACCTTGTCTATGAGGTTTATGACACAGTTGTCTTTAGGGATGCACCGATCCACTTTTTTCACTTCCGATCCGATCCCGATACCTGAATTTTGATATCTGCCGATACCGATATTATGCCGATACCAATATTTTTCTTGAATATACAGTATAGGCAAAGATTTGGCCAATTAAAGCAGCTACGAGCAACTTTTTCGATTGTTATTAAACAGTATAATTACAATATTGATGCATCACATCTTACCTATAATAGTAGCTGAGACCAAAGCCGTGTGAATTGGAGATTGCTCCCTTAGATGATTATTAAGTCTGTGTCTGTCTAAACTCGCGTCAACAGGGGGCTCTCTCTCTCTCTCTCTTACCGCCGGACCGGCTAAACCCGGAAGTGAAACGTGGAAGTGAAACCCGGAAGTGAAACGCAGCTGCCTGCCTACCCCGTTCGCGCTGCCTAGCAACATAGCATAACAATGTGAACGCCACGCATACTCTCGCGAACATCTCTCGTTATATTCTAACAGGTTTTTTGGAAGTTATTTTGTGGTTATGGCCGAAGTGGCTGCTGCAAACCGTTTCATTTCACTTCCTGATCTTCCCTGGCCAGACAGACTACACTGGCCGATTCACTCGGGGTTCAAGCGAGACTACTCTGCGTTGGTCTCAGCTACTATTATAGGTAAGATGTGATGCATCAATATTGTAATTATACTGTTTAATAACAATCGAAAAAGTTGCTCGTAGCTGCTTTAAAGATTTTTTTTTATATACCTTGCAAAAAGCAGACAAAATTAAGAAAACATACAAGGCAAAGAAGGATACTATTATACATGGGCAAATTACGGCCAGCGCCCCCCCGTGCGGCCCACGCTGGAATTGCAGAGATTTAGTGCCAATATTGGCACCCGATACCGATATTGGATCGGCCCCATCCCTAGTTGTCTTTACCTTGTCTATGAGGTTTCTGTTGACACCGTTGTCTTTATCGTGTCTATGTTGACACAGTTGTCTTTATCTTGTCTATGAAGTCTCTGTTGACACAGTTGTCTTTAGCTTGTCTATGAGGTCTCTGTTGACAGTTGTCTTTACCTTGTCTATGAGGTCTGTTGACACAGTTGTCTTTACCTTGTCTATGAGGTCTCTGTTGACACAGCTGTCTTTACCTTGTCTATGAGGTCTCTGTTGACACAGCTGTCTTTACCTTGTCTATGAGGTCTCTGTTGACACAGTTGTCTTTACCTTGTCTATGAGGTCTCTGTTGACACAGCTGTCTTTACCTTGTCTATGAGGTCTCTGTTGACACAGTTGTCTTTACCTTGTCTATGAGGTCTCTGTTGACACAGCTGTCTTTACCTTGTCTATGAGGTCTGTTGACACAGTTGTCTTCACCTTGTCTATGAGGTCTCTGTTGACACAGTTGTCTTTACCTTGTCTATGAGGTCTCTGTTGACACAGTTGTCTTTACCTTGTCTATGAGGTCTCGGTTGACAAAGTTGTCTTTACCTTGTCTATGAGGTCTCTGTTGACACCGTTGTCTTTACCTTGTCTATGAGGTCTCTGTTTACACAGTTGGGGAGCTGCTGGATGAAGGCGTCCACTATTAGCTTCAAGTGGGACCCTGTGCTGGCCTCCTCATCCTCTTGTTCTTCATACACACACAAAATACAGTGTAATCATGAAGGTAGATGTTTAATCCCCATAAAATAAACCAAAAACTGCACATACAAAAACAACAGGACAATAAAAAGATTTGAGATTCAGTGTACAAAAGTACAATGCATTGTGAACAAAAAAGACAAGCAGCATGTAAGACAAAATAGAGCAGATGAGATTATCCTATTGCCAGAATCTGGCATATATTGAAAGGGCTTGTAATATTACAATACTCTCCCGATCCAGTGAAATAGTGAGCGTTAAATGAAGGAGTGTGCCATTTTGTCAGGTGGCATCAAAGGACTACTGTCATCTTTACCTTGCTCGTCCAGAAGTTTCTTGGCCAGCTCTTCATTCTCCGCTTCATCTGGACCTTCCAGTTCAAGAGGCTCGTCAGCAATGTCCAGAGCCTCCAACTCCAGCTCCAGCTCTTCTGTGGTGCTGGCCCCATCCTTCCCCTCTCTGGCATCTGAAGAAGAGAGCACCAGTAACACAGTCAGAAGAAATCTGTGTGTGTGTGTGTGTGTGTGTGTGCGCGTGTTAGGGGTTGTATATTCGTCTACACGTCACCACAAGTTGACTCCTACGGGGAGACGTCGAGGCTAATCGTCAAATGGTTTGAGACTTGCGCAGCCCCAAAGTAGTAAGCTACGTTATTTAACTTAGTATTATGTGGCTTTGCACGTTCGTTGTAGTTTTTCTCGCTATCGGAGCACTTTTCTTGTTGCGAGCATTGTTTACTAACGTTACCGGGATCAGCTGATCCTCTGACAGTGCGGTGTGGCCCACGGTGCTGAGGAGGAAATATGGGGGCTGCACAGGAGGCGGCGATGGTTAAGGAAGAGGAGATATACAATTAAATATACAAATACACGGTTTCTATCCAGAGTTTACCCGGCTTCCAGTCAAATACACGGTTTCTATCCAGAGTTTAGCCGGCTTCCAGTCAAATACACGGTTTCTATCCAGAGTTTAGCCGGCTTCCAGTGAAATACACGGTTTCTATCCAGAGTTTAGCCAGCTTCTAGTCGGTGTGCGTGCACAGCTCTGGGCATTACAGTCAAACTGGGGTTCAGTCAGGTTTCAGATCAGGGCACAGCACAGTTACTGCAGCTATGGCAGTGACAAATGACACAATCAATGCTCTGGATAGAAAGCAAAGCTGTGCAGCCTTATTTGTTGATTTATCAAAGCCTTTTGATTCAGTTGACCATACACTGTTGTTGGCCAGGCTAAGTGATGTCAGTCTCAGTGAAAGGGCAATAGCCTGGTTTAAAAGCTATCTTACTGATAGAAAGCAGTGTGTCTATGCAGACAATCATAAGTCTAGTTTTCTGGAAATCTCTAAAGGTGTGCCCCAGGGCTCAGTTTTGGCTCCTGTGCTGTTCTCCATTTTCATAAATGACCTTGGAAATGGACTGCAGCCAGCGAAGTTGCATCTTTATGCGGATAACACAGTTGTGTACTGTTGTGCTCCCTCTGTGGCTCAAGCAGCGGCAGCACTCCAGACTGCCTTTCAGTCTCTTGAGACCGCACTCGACAATCTTAAGTTGGTCCTGAATGCCCGGAAAACTAAACTGATGATATTCTCCAGAGCTCGCACTCAACCAGTGATATTGATCCAGACTGCTATGGGTAAACCCATTGAGAAAGTCTCGGCTTATAAATACCTGGGTATTTGGTTAGATGACAAGCTGTCTTACAATGTTCATGTAGACAATCTAGTTAAGAAACTTAAACCAATGCTGGGTTTTTATTTTCGAAACAAAGCCTGCTTCCCCTTCAAGATTCAAGATTCAAGATTCAAGATTTTTATTGTCACTCCGTAGTACAAGTATCACATGTGAAATTCTTGTGCTGTAGACTCCGTTACAACATAGTGCAAAATAAAAAATAAAAAAATAAAAACAAGAGGCAACAAGCAATAAAGCAGTAAGACACGCCACAGACAGTGGCGTATTCACTGCACATATGTGCAAATGGCATGAACATACTTTAAACATAATTAAACATAATAACATTCTGTTAGGTGCAAATAGCATATACCTAATTAAACACACTATTGAACATTAGTCATACGTGATGGTAGCAGCTGCAGTGCGGTACAGTACGGCTACTACACTACAGTATTTGTATAGCTTTGAAGCTATACCTTTGAAGCTAGAAAGAAATTGGTGCAGGCTACCTTCCTTTCAAAGCTCGACTATGGTGATGTCTTATATCTGCACGCAGCCTCTTCAGTGTTAAAGAGGCTTTATCCTGTGTATCATGCTTCCTTGCGGTTTATTACCACTGCTAAGGCACTTACTCACCACTGTAGCCTGTATCAATTGGTGAACTGGTCCTCACTTTATGCACGGAGGCAATTTCATTTCCTTGTTTTTATTTATAAGGCTCTTATTGGTAGGCTCCCCCTATACCTTAGTAGCCTGCTCTCCTTCTCTGACCCCATGTATCTGACTCGGTCCTCTAGGTCAGTGGTTCCCAACCTTTTTACACCAAGTACCACCTGAGAAAGTAGTTGGCTCTCCAAGTACCACCATATGACCGACGTTAAAATACAGTCTATTCAGCCAGGCCCGTAGCCAGAGTTTGAGAAATACCGAGGTCATTTTAGCGCGGCGTGGGGGGACCAGGGGGGGCCGTGCACCCCCGGATAGAAAATTTTGTCCATTTTAAAGTAAAATGCTTCAATCTGGTGCACTTTGAGAGCAAAATGAAGAGGCTAGATCTATAAAGAACTACATACATCATGTTAGATTAATATCCTCTTTACTGTGCTGTTGCTTTAAAATGATACAAAAAATAAATGTCTCCCCATATGATATAATTTATATTCTGCATACAGGTCACATGGCAGAATACTGCTCAATTAAATACAATGGCCCATCTACACAAACATCACTTACAGGGAAGTTACTTACCCATTCACTTCAATAGAACTGTCCCAAAAGTCTAGCCCCAATCTAGCCTCAATGCAAAATCTGAATGTTGTGAGTTATCTCTCTTCTATAGCACACAGAGAGGAAGCAAATTGTTGCATTTCCGATCAACTGTCGCATTAAAACATCAATGACAGATTAACACATTGAATGCCAGCCATGTTTTCATTCCTGTAGGTAAGTTGTGCCAAGGGTGTTTTTGACGATTCTGGCTCATTTTAGAAGAGCCGAGGATTCTTTTCTGTTAAGAATTCATGAACACCAATCATCTAAAAATAACTAATAGAATGTGTGCTTTCTCTGTCTAAAAGAGTTAGTTTGCAGAGTTAGTAGTTATGTAGATATTAGCCGTTGAGTACAGCATGGTTTCAGCGTCTGGAAATTTATTCAGAGATAAATGGCTTTTTGTGAAACAGTCACTTTAACCATTCATTTTTGGCATCAGTAAGACCGTCAGACATTCTAAACAATAGTTTTGAACAGTAATTTCCTCCATAACAACAGGAAACACCCCTCTCATTCAAACTCCTCCCTCCGTGTGTCTTCTCCTCCTTCCTCCTGGCTCTAGAGCCAGGAGGAAGGAGGAGCGTGTCAGAAGCGCGTTGTGCTGCCTGCCTGCCTGTCGGGCAAGACGAGTCTGAAATGGATTACTGTAAAATCGCGTCGCCATTTCCTTGAATGGCTTTCTCCCGCGGTGTGTGTGTGTGTGTGTGTGTGTGTGTGTGTGTGTGTGTGTGTGTGTGTGTGTGTGTGTGTGTGTGTGTGTGTGTGTGTGTTCGCGCGTTGCTGCGCGGCTCTGGGGGGAAGGGATCTCTGTCCGTTCTGTGTGTGTGTGTCCGGGCTTCTGACTAAAATCGCCAAGCCATTTCCGCGGGAGGCGGCTGCTTTTGTGGCTTTTGGGTCCCGTGGCTGTGACTTCTCTCGGTCTCTGTCGCCACTTAGTGGTCGGTAAAATAGATTACACACATGCTCTTGCTCCAAATAGTTATCTCGAAGATGTAAAAGGGGTTGATTGATGTCCCACCGTCAAAAAAACATGTAAGACGAGTTATTTCGGCTCTGGCACTCAAGCGCTGGATTATGTAAGACGAATTATTTCGGCTATGGCACTTAAGGTGTTAATAGATCTGGGGACCAGGGCTATTTAAAAAAAATAAAAAAAATAAAATAAATTGGTGTGGAAAATACCGAGGTCATGACCTCGGTGTCCTCAATGGTAGCTACGGGCCTGTATTCAGCTATGCACAGTTCACGCAGGAGGCAAATTTATTCCAACCTGCAGCCTATGTGCAACCTGCAGCAGCTGCACTTGTGCTGGGTTGACTGCTGTCTTCACCTCCTTGTGCTTCACCGTTGCTGCTCTCCTCTACTACAGCTCTTTTACGATTCCCTCCCGTTTTGATCCACTTCATAATTTAAACATTGGGATTCCAGGGATCAAGTACCACCAGCAGGGGGGGCGCAAGTACCACCTACCTTGAGAAACACTGCCAATAATATTAATAATTATTATTATTATTTCACTTTCACATGTTTGAAAACTACTACTAATGACCACCATAGATTTTGCACAAAAACTAAAAAAAAAAAAAAAAAAAAAAAAAAAAAAAAAAAAAAAAAAAAATTTAATTTTCACAGAGCCTTCCAAGTACCACCAGCAGGGGTCGCAAGTACCACCTACGGTACGCGTACCACTGGTTGGGAACCACTGCTCTAGGTGGATGCTACTCAAAGCACCCGGGGCCTTCACAGAGTTGGGGAAGTCTGCCTTCTCCTATAGTGCTCCGGACGCATGGAACAGGCTGCAAAACGTACTCCACCTTGATGCCTTAGTGACTCTTGGGGAGTTCAAAATGCTTGCCCAAAATTTTGTAAAGGAAGAATGCAACTGTTTTTAATAAGGTGCTGTTTTATTGTTTTATTGAACAGATCTGTGTATATCCCTTGTTTTTAGTATTCTTGCAATTGTACTGTTCTTAATTGTATGATTCTATGTTGCTGCCCTCTTGGCCAGGTCATCCTTGCAAAAGAGACTACATGTCTCAATGGTTTTTTTTCTCCTGGTTAAATAAAGGATAAATTAAATAAAAATAAAAACGTGTGTGCAGCGCGGACATTGCGGGCTGCTATCATCAACTCAGCGACCAAGACTACTTTTTTTTTAACCAGCACTGCATGACATGACGACCAGTCAACATCGACTCAACTATTGGTAGAAACGTCGACTTGAAAACATCAGGAGTCGTGCAACGCCTAGTCACTAGGCGTTGCACTAGGCCATACATGGGCAACATACGGCCCGCCCGCGATGGAATTGCAATTTTTTTTTTTTTTTTTTTTTTTTTTACAGTGCACTTGAAGGCAACATGCAATATACCCGCTGAATAAGTGTCCAAATGTTCATGTCATTCTGGGCAATACTCTCCTGTTATAGCATTTCAGTCTGGAATATGGCCAATATGGAATATCTTTCAATAATATTTATGACTAAAAGGCTAAAAGTAATCTCATGTGTAAGAAATGACTGTTCTACATTGAAGTAGAAATTTAAATAAGGGTGTATTCACACCTATCTCGTTTGGAGCAGTTGTTCCGAAACGGAGAGCATTTTCCCCCTTGGTGCGGTTCGTTTGGGGGAGTGTGAACACAGCAATCGCACTCGGATGCGGGACAAAACAAGCGGACCGAGATCGCCAAGAAAGGGTGGTCTCGGTCCGCTTCCAAACGAACTCTGGTGCGGTTCGTTTGTGGTGAGAACGTGAGCCGACCTCGATCCGCCACAACAGCAGTAAACGGTGCGCATTTTTGGATAAACCAGCTGCCGTAGTCAGCTGCGCTGTGCGTAATGGCCTGAAGAACGAACATTTTTATCGTTTAAAAACGACATCTTTCAGATCCTGTTTTGGCGACTTGTGACTTGCATCGATAAACTTTGGGGGATTTTTGGATCATCACATCAGCAGTTTGAACTCAATCAACTTACCTCGGACCATGGGAAGCAACGTTAATGTGTTGAATCTCTACGGATTTTGCGTGCGGTGTGCTGCGCAGCCCTCTCTCTCCCTCTCTCTCGCTCTCTCTGGTCTCCATTCAATAAATGAAAACAAATCGTGGTAATCAGAGCCAGCCTTCTTTGTGATAAGATTGTCTGGTTCAATCAGACAATCAGACTGATTGCATGTCTTCCTCGAAATGTCCGTTATTATTAAATTATTTATTAATATTTTATTCCTGACAGGACTGGTGTTCATATAGCCTATGTCTCGGCTAATCCTCATCTCCGTGATAGTAGCCTAATAGCAGAATTTGCGAGGGTCTTTGATCTTCTATCTCCAAATTCCCAATAGCCTAAATAGGCTAAATAAATACATAGGCTTACATAGGCTACATAGCATACATTAATAAATAAATAAAGAACTTTCTCCCTCTCTCTCTCTCCCGATCCCTCCCTCTTTCTTTCTTTCTTTCTTTCTTTCTCTCTCTCTCTCTCCTCGCACGGCGGACGCCCGATATAGCCTAAAATGTAGGTCTAACAAAACGCATTTTTATAATCATATAGGAAAATCTCTGGGAATTATTTTGTCCATCCCGAGAGGCTATTAGCCTATCATAGTCTCTGCTGGCCAATCCAGGAAGTTTGACAATACTATTTGGACCGTTTCATTTGTGGCTGTGTGAACACAAACGAACCAAGGCACAAATGCAACAATTGTATCAATTAAGTACCTGAATCGGAACAAAGCAAACGACCTACAGGTGTGAATACACCCTAATTAACTTGTTGGTTTTGGATTTATTTAGCTTCAAGAGTGCATTTTTGTTCTTGTGTGACCCTCAACACAGGCTTTGAGAATCCCGGGACACTCACTGATACTTATGCTTAAATTAACCCACTCATATTCTGGTTTATTTCAAGAAAAACATTTCGGCTAGTGGAAATTCTAATTGCCTGGTAACTTTAAAATCTAGCAGCCATATTGGCAGGTGGTGAAAAAAGTTAATTTCAAGCTCTGCAGGGAGAGCAGGTGGTGACATAGGAGTGAGGAAAAGGATCAAATATTGGTGGTTAAGACTGAATAATGACATCACAATTGTTAATTTAAAATGAGTTATTCCTCTAAACCTGGCTTCAAATGCCCCAAATTTTTCGCGCTGGTGCCGTTCAGCCCTCAGCAAAATCTGGTAGAGAGGAATTTTTTTGTGGCCCTCTCTATCATCAAAGTTGCCCATCCATGGGTTACGGCATGACAATATTTGTTCGGCCCCCGGCAACAATCTGGGTTTCTCAAGTGGCCCCCCATGAAAAATAGTTGCCCACCCCTGCACTAGGCCCTAGTGTGTGTGTGTGTGTGTGTGTGTGTGTGTCAGGGATTCTGCTAGGCATTTTTCCAGACGGCCAATGCAGCTGGTAACATTCCAGAATTCCGGCCATATCGAATATTTACCGGCCAGGCGGCCACTATTAAAAAAAGGATAAATAAACGTTTTGAATCAATTTATTTCTCTAGTCTATTCTTTATAGCCTCTATAGTCGATTATCTTTATTCCATTGTTGTCATTAAGAGGCCGATTTTGCATCAAGAATATTTAATTGGCACGTTCTCGGTAAGGACGCTTTCGTTATTGAAACAGACAACATGCATGCTCCTACTGTAGCCTATCTATCTGCATTTGCAGACACTCATGAACCCATATCTTCTGGACATTGCCTTGATAAAAAAACAACGTAGCTAAAAGCAATAAGTGCGACAGTGTCAGTGCAGACAGCGCACAACTTGAATCTCCAGCAATAGGCTATGCACCTTAATCTCTCCCACTCCACACCTGGCACCTGCGTCAGCTCTCCCGCACTCGTTCTCGGCTCCCATGTGGCTTTATTTGTGGTAAGCATTTTGATTCATCTCCTCATCATACGAGCATTGATTGATTGATTGATTCACCCGACGTAAGTTAAAAGGATTTTTACCTACACTAAATTGACAGCCTACGTCGGGTCTCTTTTGCTTTTGACGGCGGCAGGCACACTTCTGTTTCTTCTTGAGGGAGAATAGCAGGTGCTTGACGCTTTCCTGCCGTCTTGCTGTCCTCGGCTGAAGTATTTGTCTATTCTAAAGCATGGCATCCATTCTATTCTAAAGCATGGTGTTGTAGAAAATTGAAGTTCCATTGGCATTTCCTAATCAATAAGTTATAAGCTATAATTGCATACACATAATTAATGCTATGAGTCATTAGCCATAAGACATCTCACAAATGCATATTTGGACAGGCAGACACATAGGAGGAGATTTCTTCCCTTTGCTCTGGCCTTCAGAAACTCAGCATGACAATGACCATGAGACAGGAACGCTTGCTGATAACAGTCTCCCAGTTGGACTGCGCTGACGCACACTCCAAACTATTCATACATTCCTCTCCCCTCCTCTCTGTTTCTCTCTGCCTTCCTTGCCTATAAAGCGTGTGTCAAACTGTCAATCGCTACTGAATATTGGGACTCTGTACATTGATCAGATGGTACATTGAGATTCAGTCTCTCCTATAATGCAGTTTATAGGAGAATGTTATGGTTTTAAATATACTTTAATAAGACATCTTTCTGGACTCCTGGCTTCAGTTTATTTGGTTTATATTAGCGGTTATGTATATTATATTGCGGATGAGGAATGGTGAAATTCCATTCTATAACACATGGCACCCATTCTCTTTCTTTTTCGCCCTTCTCCCTCCCTGTTCTCTCCTCCCCCACATTTCCCATTCCCCCCCCACCTCCTCCCTTTCCATGCTCTCTCCTCCCCCACATACCCCCCCGCTCTCCCCCTCCCTTCTCCTGCTCTCTCCTCTTTCTCCCTTCCCCTCCCCAACATTCCCCATTCCCTGCCACTTCCTGTTCTCTCCTCCATCCTATTTTAAAGCATGGCACCCATTCTCTTTCTTTCCCCCTTCCCCTGCTCCTTCCCCACCTCTCCTTCTCTGTTCTCTTCTCCCCCACTTTTCCCTTTCTCTCCCCACCTCCCCCCCTCCCCTCTCTCCTCTTTCCCCATTCCCCACCTCCTATACTCCCCAACATTTCCCATTCCCTCCCCACCCAGGGATTCCGTTAGCCGGCAATTGCCGGCTTTTAGCCGGTATTTGTTGCCGTGGGCCGGCAAATTAAAAGGTCACCGGCTCAAGTGGCCAGCTGAAAATACGCCAGATAAATAAATAAATTCTATAAAATAGCCTAATATTGTGTGACCTATAGCCTAAGTGATGTTGCCAATAAGATATGACTTAAATAGAGACTTATTACATCATATTTTTTCCGCCCCCTGTATGTTGAGTGTTGGTGAAAAAGAAAAATATAGCAGAGGCTTTCGTTAGTGTAGAGCGCCGTTTAAAAGCCACAAGCAGCATCAGTCCCGCCGGCCAGCGCTGGACCCGCTGTGAGGAAACACACAGGAGGAAACCGAAATGTCATAACAGACATCCCTTGCTAGGCCAGTCCTTTTTTTAATCGAGATCATGCAACGACAAGTAGCCTACTTCAGGCCAGCAAGACGGCAGGAAAGAAACAGAAGCGTGCCTGCCGCCGTCAAAAGCGAAAGCAACCCGACGTAGGCTTCAATTTAGCGGAGGTAAAAAGCCTTTTTACCTACTCGGGCGAATCAATCAATCAATGGCTCGCGCTTGGTTCGTATGATGAGGAGATGAATCAAAATAGTGCCTTTTAAACATGTTATCTGGATCATGTCAGGCTAGACAGATCAGGATATTTTCAGGTTTTGCTCTTTCTAAACATGAGGGGTCTTTGTTAAGAAACAACTGGATATGAGCCGTTTGCGGTAGCATCTATCAAAAACAAGAAATGTGATAGGAAACAGCTTTAGCGAATTTGTAACCAAACAAAAGCAAATCAAGTCATATCTGACTAGTTTTAAATTTATTTCTCCCCACAAAAGTTTGATAGCCTATCAGTCAGTCAGCTCCTATCCTCTCCACAGTGTGGATGCACAGTCACACAACACTGCCTGCCATCACGTTAGCGACAATTCTGGAGACTTCAAAAAACATGTTTTAACGGAGTCCATTGACAACGAGGGGTGGCAATGTGCCAAAAATGCCTTTGTTAACTCATTGAGTGCCAATGACGACAATCGTCGTCAATTCGATTAGTGACGTAGAGTGCCAATGACGACGATTGTCGTCAATTGCGTTTTTTGACGGTGGGACGTGGATCAAAGCCTATTACATCTCCTATAAAAATATGGGAGCTATTGAAGGTGTTTAACCTATTTTACAGACCCATTAGGTGGCGACAGTGCTCTCCAGATTAGAGAAAGGTCCAGAAAACAGCAGGAAAAAGCCCCGTGATGAAAGCGAAACCGCTCATGCTGCAGCCAGAGCCATATAGATGGCTCTGGCTGCAGCTGACATTGGCTGCGAACAGCAGTCAATCCGCGCCCACAACTGAGCCTCTCTGCCTCTGTCTGTCTGTCTGCATAGTTTCTCCACACGATTAGCCGCCAGAAAGGCAGCACCCGACGCCGAAGGGCCAAACCTTTCCCTGCAGTCCGGTTTGGCATTTCCTTGTCGCGCTGGGAGCCGGCGCACAAAAACGGAGCGCTCCGAAAATAGACTGGGTGCGTGAGGCTGTGTGTTAGTGTGGGGAGGAGTTTGCAGCTGAGGGGGGGAGAGGGGGGTGGGGCACGCAGGGCACCACACAACTACACCACGTCACTACATCAGAAAATATTAGCTTCAGACTCAGTGAATGTGCTTGAAATGCTTCTTTTCACAAAAGGCGGAATATCTCAGCTTCTAATTTGAAACGTGTCTTTTTGCTCAAAACAACCTATCTTCTCCGGCTCATAACTAAAGAACGGAAAATGGTATCAATAAACTTTTTTTTGCAGATGATAGAAGAGAGTCTCATCGTTCTTTGTGCGTGTTCGGTGTTTACATTACACAATATCACACAATATTCTGTGGGCCTCGAGAAATCACTGAAAACGCTCTGAAACTCTGGCACTGAGCGTCCGTTCTCCAAAAGTGGCTGACACTCAATGAGTTAAGCTACATAAAGCCGCGCAGTCAAAATAGTGGTCGGACTGTCGTCAATCACTGTGGGTGATTTATTTTATGACATTCAAGTCATATCTGACTAGTTTTAAATGTATTTCTCCCCACAAAAGTTTGATAGCCTATCAGTCAGAGTCAGTCAGCTCCTATCCACTCCGCAGTGTGGGGCGCACAGTAGCGTCAGGGACGATGAAAATTAATTTGGGGACGGAGCCGTACGATAGCCTAAACATGCTCTGCTCGTTATGAACAGCGTTAAAAATGACATGCCACACACACACGCACACTAAACAGACATGCGGGCACTGGCAGAGAGACAAACAGGCAGATAGAGCGGCACGCATTGCGCAAAAAGTGTCAGAATCTCGGCTGCTCTTTGTGATAGTTGTTTCATTTGCTTCAGTCATCCTGCTGCCTCGTATTCTCAGGAGAGCGCGTTTTTGCTCCACTTTTCACTTTCCTTAATTCCCCGCTGCCTCTCTGCAGTCAAGCCAGCCCTCACCTCGGAAAGCACGGTCATTCTAGCCCCCACTTAACAATTCAAGCCGTTTTTGCAACACTTGAGGAAACCGTGAGTTTGCTCGTTGATATAAGCGATTGCCCGAACGATTCATTAATTAATAAACTAGTGAACGTGAAGTGAGTCACGAAGAGCCACACCTGCCCACTACTGATATGCGGATAATAACCTGCCAGCTGTTTAACATGAGCTGCGATTGCGTGGAAGCGGATCTTATACCGGCGGTTGAGGTAGATAAGATACGGAGTCGCGGGAGTGCGCG
Source organism: Poromitra crassiceps (assembly GCF_964638095.1). Taxonomy (NCBI): domain Eukaryota; kingdom Metazoa; phylum Chordata; class Actinopteri; order Beryciformes; family Melamphaidae; genus Poromitra; species Poromitra crassiceps. The sequence goes on from NC_139624.1 coordinate 44,155,501, forward strand.
TAGGCCGGCTAATTGTTGTTTAACATGCAGGCCAACCGGCTAGGTGCAGGTTATAATACGGATTCCACTGCATGTTAAGAAGTGGCTAATGCTTACCACAAATAAAGCCACATGGGAGCCGAGAACGAGTGCAGGAGAGCTGCCGCAGGTGCCAGGTGTGGAGTGGGAGAGATTAAGGTGCGTAGCCTATTGCTGGAGATTCAAGTTGTGCGCTGTCTGCACTGACACTATCGCACTTATTACTTTTAGCTAACGATACGTTGTTTTTTCATCAAGGCAATGTCCAGAAGATATGGGTTCATGAGTGTCTGCAAATGCAGATAGATAGGCTACAGTAGGAGCATGCATGCATGTTGTCTGTTTCAATAACGAAAGCGTCCTTACCGAGAACGACGTGCCGACCAATTAAATATTCTTGCTGCGAAATCGGCCTCTTAATGACAACACTGGAATAAATATGATCGACTACGACTATAGAGGCTATAAAGAATAGACTATAGAGAAATAAATTGATTCAAAACGTTTATTTAGTTAACATAGTGGCCGGTAAATATTCGATAGGGCCGGAATTTTGGAATGTTACCGGCTGCACTGACCGTCTGGGAAAATGTCTAGCGGAATCCCTGTCCCCACCTCATCACTTTCCTGCTCTCTCCTATTCCCCCTGCTCTCCCTCCATTCTCCTGCTCTCTCCTCCGCTCTCTCCTATATTTCTATATTTCTTTATCAATTGTTCAATGTGTTATCATTACTACTGTAATTTGCTACTGTTGTGTCAGCTAGAATTAGCTAGACATATTTTCTATGAAGCCCTCTGGGACATGCTTGTGAATTAGGGCTATACAAATAAACTTGACTTGACTTGTCGTTGCATGATCTAGATTAAAAAAAGGACTTGCCTAGCAAGGGATGTCTGTTTTGACGTTTGGGTTTCCTCCTGCATCAAGTCACAGCGGGTCTAGCGCTGGCCGGCGGGACTGATGCTGCGTGTGCGGCTTTTGAACGGCGCGCTACAGTAGGCCTAAAGAAAGCGTCTGCTATATTTTTCTTTTTCACAAAACACTCAACATAACAGGGGGCGGAAAAAATATTATGTAGGCTAAATCTCTATTTAAGTCGTAGCTTATTGGCAACATCACTTAAGGTCCTTACACACCGAGCACGTTTTTTTCGTGCGATTAATTCGCACGTCAATAATATTTTCCGAACCTATATCAGTCAATGCAACCGTGCATACCAACGGCGAAGTTTCGCCCAGCGTTATTGCGGTGTTTATTTTTTCGAACCACGGTCGATTTTTCAGAAATTCGCTTCCGACGTGTACACATCTGTGGCTGTGATTGACAGGTGGGTCAAAACTCGCATCGCAATTTTGTGCCGTATATTCGCATCGCTCTTGATGTGTAAGGACCTTTAGGCTATAGGTCACACAATATTAGGCTATTTTATATAAGGAATTTATTTATCTGGCTTATTTTCAGCCGGCCACTTGAGCCGGTGACCTTTTAATTTGCCGGCTAACGGAATCCCTGGTGTGTGTGTAATTTTACTAAAGATAAACACGGTACCTTTGGCGTCATCCTTGTCTTTGCCTTGGTTGCTCTTCTCGTTGTCCTTGAAGAGGATGGCAGGGACAAAGGCTTTCAGGTCCACCATGTTCTCATAGAAGTTCCGAGCATCCTCGTCCTCCCAGATGCCCCCCTCAAGGTCATACTCTCCAGGTTTACCGGGGGTGAAGATGTCAATGCCAGGGCCATGCTCTGTGGGCAGAAGGAAGACAAAATATGACACAAAAACACGAAGGAACTAAAGCGTCACAATTAAAATCGGTAACACATGTAACACATGTACGATTTCATGCCAATGAGAAATTGTGGTACTCTATTACAACCCGCAACCTTGGGCTTGGATAGATGAAGCCAAATGAGGCTGGCTCCAAAAGGGAGTCAATCCCCATTCACTCCCATGTTAAAATGCCTGACTCAGCATAAATCAATGTTTACAGCCGGTTAAAATAAAAAATAAAATAAAAACGGTTTTGGTCTCTATACCCAATTTCACCTTTCATAATAATGGTACGGGGGGTGGATTTTTATATAACTCATCCGCTAAGAGTAAAATAGATTAAACAAATTGTTTGGGTGTGATTGACACACATTAATGATAAATCATACATGCTGCATAAACAGGATGAGATAGTCATCACACACCCTCCTGCACAGTCTTGTCCTGAGGAAGCTCTGGCATGTTTTCATCAAGCAGGTCGGCCAGAGATTGAGTGTTGGCCAGGAGCTTCTGGTATGAAGTGGCAAACTCTTCATACTGCTTGTGTCTGTCCTCACTCAGCTCCCCTTTGGAATGGAGGATACGCCTGATGAGGACAAAATGGAAAGAGGTCTTAGTAAACAACAAAAAGCAACTGCAGAGCAATGCTCCGGGGGGGGGGGGATGTGTTTATTTTGGTCTCCTCCTCACCTGTTCTGCCTCTCGATGTTCTGCAGCTCCCGGTGGTCCTTCTTCAGGTGCTTGGTGAGCGATGTGAAGTACTCCCTCAAGAGGTTCTGGAAGGGCTGCTGTTTCTCTGTGTTGATGATCTCACTCGGTGGGAAAACCAAGCCGAACTTCTCAGCGGCCAGTTTCACCTTGCGGGGCACCAGACCGGCAATGTCATCCCCGCAGTGTTTACAGAAGCTGATGACCACCGACACGTGCGTGTGCGACTCCCGGTCCGTCCCAATGATGTTCTTCAGCTGCTCGTAGATGAGCGAGAGGCCCTCCTTGTCCGTGAAGAGGCCGACGATGGTGAGCTCGGCGATGAAGCGCAGGTCGGTGCGCAGCTTGCTCACGTTGGGCGACTTCTCCTCCTTCCGGGCTTCAAAGTGCTTCTTCCACGCCTGCAGCAGCAGAGGGGCGAACTCGGCGTAGCGCTGGTGAAAGAGGGAGCACAGGTGGACGGCACAGCCCACGTCCGAGATCTTCAGCTTGGCCTCCACCACTGAGCTCACAGCCTCGCCGATGTACTTACTGAGGTTGAGCGAGCCAAAGTCGTTGGAGAGGGAGTCTCGCTGCTGCTCGGTGAGCGTCCGCAGCTTCTTGACGAAGGCAGTGTTCTTCTTAAGGCTGGAGTCCAGGCGGCTGAAGAAGGCCTCTTCGGGCCGACCCTCATGGGTGTTCTGGTTCTTGCCGCGGAGCTCCTTCCTGCACTGGTGGCGCTCCCAGGCCTCCTGGTGCAGCTGGTGGCTCTCCTCCTTTTCCCTGGGGAAATAAGGGTGAATCGAAGGTAAGGGAAAATGGAAGTAGATCTGGGCGATCATTCTTTGACTGAATGGCGATACACAATATCTCAGTATTTTCTATAAAGTGGGCTAAATGTAGAGCCATATGATTTCCGCAATCGCAGAATCGTGGACGGAATCAACTGTAAAATGTGGAATACTGCAGAATTTACCATAATTGGGGTGAAATTCCATTTTCGGGAGAAGAATGTTTTGTGGAGAGGAAACATTACCTGGGGCCGGGCCAGCGGCTTTACAAGCCGTACATCACTTGACAAAACCACAACAATGTCGAACCCTCCAGCTGCTCCTCCTTTAACGTCGTCAAAAAAGCAAAGAATTTCCACACTAGAAGCCCTAACTTCAAAGCAGAGCAGTATCCTAATGAATTTTATGACTCAGGCGAGAACCTGTTTTGCAAATTCTGTCAACATTCAACCCAAGCCAGCGAGGTAAGCATGCTAACAGCTTGCAAAGCAATAAGTTAGCAACTTATAAACAGGCAACTTACATACCATGAGATGACAAGCAAGATGCGGTGAGGAGGATGACTCATTTTCATTAAAATCCCCACAGAGAAAGAGTGTGAAGTTCCAATAATCCATTGTGAAGTTCCAATAATCCATTATGATTACTTTTTATCAATGATTAACGGCACACCGAATGTAATCATTCATATGGTAAACGAAATGATGAACTCGCCTCCAGTAACGTTACCTGGGAAAGTGAAACCCACCCCTCCGCCGCTGTCTGACAACTACACGTGCACTCTGTATACAAACGTGTGTACAATAAAGATTTAAAGTGGGGGGAAATGCCTTTGCCCTGTCAAACTGTTTGACTGCTGTTTGACAAGATGTCACATCTCTGTGTATAAATAGATAGACAGACAGACAGATAGTTAGTAGAGGTGGGAAACTCTAGACACCTCGCGATTTGATTCGATTCCGATTCAGAGGGCTACGATTCGATGATAAAATGATTATCGATGCCTCTCGTAGGGATGGGCGGGAGTACTCGGGTACTCGAGTACTCGTTTGTAACGTCAGTACTCGAGTAACATTTCAGCTGTTCGGGTTAGGGATGGGCATTTCTAGCAAAAACACTATTCGAAATTCGCTGGCCAAAGTCGACTTTTAATCGAAATTCGAAAATAAAAATAAAATGTAAAAAAAAATTAAAAATGTTTTTTTTTTTTGTGAGTGAAATGTTGCATTGTCTCCCCTGATTCTAAGTATAGTCGAATCGCTTGGTTTGAGCAAGTAAAACAATTTTTATAAGCATTTTAAGCAAGGTTTATGGAAAAATGAATAGCGGATGAAATCCCATGAAGAGGGAGAGGTTGCTTATACAAATTGTTTTACTTGCTCAAACCAAGCGATTCAACTATACTTAGAATCAGGGGAGACAATGCAACATTTCACTCACACAAAAAAAAAAAAAAAAAAAAAAAAAAATCAATAAACGAATTTCGAATTTCAATAATAAAAGTCGACCTTGATAATAACAACGATTATTCGAAAATTCGAAATTCGATGCCCATCCCTAGTTCGGGTACTCGCCCCACTCCCCACGTGGATCAGATATACACAATACAAATGGTACGCGATACAGCTACATATAGGCACCATTGCGCAGCATCAGAGTAATGTTTGGACGTATTTTGACAAACACAACGAAACGACTGTGCGGTGCAAGATATGCAAAGTTAAACTAGCAAAACATGGACATACCAGTTCGATGTTTTTTTTGTTTTGTTTTACTTTCTTTTTATTGAAGTTTTCAAGTTGAAAATAAAAAGACAAGGACAAAAATAAACAGACAAAACATAAGATGGTGTACAGCAGGTTGTTTTGGTCGACAATTGCACTCAATGTGGGTTACTTGTTACTCAAACAAGGGGTCACTTCCCATTGTATATACAATCCATTTTGTTATATACTGTTCATATCTCATATCGCAGAGAAAATGTCAGTCTCTCCATACAGTGGATCTCGTCGACTACCGAGATCTAGTCTCTTAGAACAGACGAGTTGGCTTCCGCAATTTTCAAATGCTCTCGCCATACCGTCTGTACGTCAGACCCCCAGAACATGCACAAGGAAGTAGTGAAAAAAACCTTCAGACCGGAAGGAAGTTCGACGGAATCTGACCAATCACGACACGCGTGTCCACGAAAAATATGTTCCCCCCGGAAACTTAAACCGATGCAGGTTGCTAATGCTAGCAGTGCTTTAGAATTACCATGGAAGCTACGCCGACGAAACCGGTGAAATAAGACCCTGATAGACGTAAACGATGTATCCGCGGCTTGGAGGAACCTCGTGCAAGACGTGCACTTATTCCAGAGTTAAACGAAAGTGATGAGGTAAGTTGCTAACGTTACTGAGCTTATCGTTCGTCTTACTAATCAGCGTTAGCTAACGATAGCTACAGCAGTATACAGCTAGTTAGCTAATGTTAAATTCTGATTGGACGAATGAGCGGAAGTCCCGCCTTTCAACTTCCTCTTCCGTTTGGTGCATGATTCTCCCCCACGAAGTACAGACTGTATATAGCTGCATCTGCCGGATGTAGATAAGACAGTCTGTTTTAAGAGACTAACCGAGATCCAGTACCAGTTCGATGTTTAACGACGTGTGCATAAAGCACAAGGAGAACGTCAACGGGACAGATGAAAAGCAGTATCGCATTACCTTGTTTGCTAAAATTGCTAGCAGTAACAAACGCTGTGGTTGTGATGCCGTCAGGGCAGAGAAGATTTCCCAGCTCGTCACGGAAATGGTGGTGTAACAGGAACATATCTCCTTGTTGTGGAGTAGGCTACAAGCCACCATCAGAGAACAACAGCTACGGGTGGGTGGACAAGATGTATTAGGACAGCGCACTGGAATTGAGGGCTGATTTGGAAAGTGCCATTAAGGTGGCTAGCAGTTAGCAGCTAACATTATTGCAGTTAACACTTTTTGACAGAAGATCAGACGTTGTAGCCTAATCAGTGGATTTGTGTAACAGTGATCATAAAGCAGTATGGATTATAGCGGACATGTATTGGAATAAGCCTTCACTTTTTCCACAATTGTCTACTCGAACAAGCGTTAACCATCCAACCACCGGAGTTTACTGAGGTAGGCTAACACCTGCTATAAGCGAACGTCAGATCACTCTATCATGGTCCGTCCATTTATTTCCTCACAATAAATTGTGCTCCAGGCAGCGCTTTCTCCATGCCAAAACGCTAACGTTGTGAACAACCCCTGCACAGAAGATTACCCCTGCTCTGTCATTATTATCATTGTAATATATATTCTTACAGGCATGTGGCTAATGCGAAATTAACTGCAAACTTGGGTTCTGCTTGTGTTGAATCACTTTGATCGGCCTGTGTCATTGTAAATGTGCTCTATAAATAAAGTTGACTTGACTTGATTCTACACGGACCCCCCCCCCTCCCGGCGAGTACCCGATTACTCATCCATAATAGAAGGAGAGAACTCGAGTTAGGGCTGTGCGATTAATCGATTTTGAATCGTAATCGAATTAATTAGTTAGGACGATGTTAAAAAAATGAAAATCGTAAAATCGTTTTTTTTTTTTTTTTTTTTAATTTAATTTTCACTTTAACTAGGGTAAGTACGTTACGCAGGGCGGCTCTCTATCATGTACGCATGCTGCTACTTGTCCATTCTCACCGCTGTAAAGTCTCTCTAGAGGCTGTGATACTGCTACTAAAAACAGCAGCACAATGGACTTATTTCAACACCTCCGACCAAAAAGCAGCTTGTTGCACTGCCGGCTGTAGCCTACAAGATAACGATTGCCACAACACACTCACGCGCGCACACGAACACAGACATTATCACCGGACGATGAAACGTTGCCTTTACAGTTCACATAATAACAAAACAACACGTGAGGCCACCGAGTACTGATAGATTGGCTGTATTCATGGCTGCCTCAGCTGACTCACCTGTCCCTGTGTGTCTGAATTTACCCCTAACTGCTATCGCAGTTCCACGCATTCCTGTTGTGACTTTGTGTTATTCTAGTACAGATATAACTCCGAGCACGGGTGGTCGCTTAGACACTAATATAATTATCTCACCGAGGAACACGCAAATCCACCAGTGTCAAGTTAGCAAGCAACAGCCAGGAAGTTAAGCATAGCAGCGGCAAGCTAAAACAGGAAGTTGAGTTGTTCTACCTTCAGAGTAAAAGCGTAAATTGTCAATTATGGAAAAAAGGGGGGAAAAGAGCTCTGCAGGGCAACAAATGTTTAGAGAAGTATAATAGTATAATAAATCGAAATCGAAATCGAAAATCGGGTTTTGAGAGAAAAAATCGTCAATTTTAGTTTTAGGCAAAATCGCACAGCCCTAACTCGAGTATTTAAATTACTTAAAATGCCCATCCCTAGTATCTCGATGCATCTTGAATTGATGCATCACTTTCCCCCCCCCCAATACATGATTTATTTTCTTTTTTCTCACTGTGTGGCTACTTTTAAAATAAAGTGCATTTGGAATTGCATTGTATTATGATCCATAATTAAAATAAACAAATGCATTTACTTCCATTATCTTTTATTAATACAAACGCTGCCCTCTGTTACAAGAGGTAGCCACCAGGTGGCAGGCAGGGTTTCAAGCATGCAGCAAAGCTACAGTAAAAGCGGAGAGTGCAGAAGAAGAAGCACAAGCTTTACTGACGTTAAGTTGCAATAAAAAACGAGTCTAAACATATCACCTGACTGGACATCCATCATATAAACATGGTGCCAGAAGCAGAACCTTGATGATGCGACAGGACACAAAATAACAGCCTGGACACCATTGATTCCACCGGAGCTAAGTTCAACACTTGATAAGCAAAAGTGCTAACGCTAGCTGCTAGCCGACAAATGGCTTGACACTACTCTGTCTGCACTCCATCTCATATCTCTGCAACCGTAATGGGCGGGACATACTCCAGGCACGCTTCCAAATGTGAGGGCCATGCGGCCAATATGATGTCATCGCGGTGGGGGCGAGGCCACATTTGAAACGGATACAATACTCATTTGCAACTGTATCAATATCAGCAGTGCTTTCTCTTAACTCATTCACCGCCAGTTTAGGACTGCCAATATTTAGCACAGGCCAAAGATTTTCATAATTGTTGGTCATCTTTCAAGACCCACAGTAAATTATCTATTAGCACCAGAGTGATTTGCAATACCTCAAAATGAAGATGTACGTCTCTGGGTTCACCAGGGAAAAAAAAGTGAGCTTTTAGCATGTTCTGTACTCTACTTATAGCCATTCATATACACCCTGTTTTCACCCAAAAGGTCTCTCTGAGAAAAGAAATTGCAGAAAATGGCATTTATGTACACAGCACACAATATCAGGCAGAACTCGCTCTCAATTCTTTTATTTTGAACTGTATTGACATCAGACATGTAAATATTATTCATTATGACACAAATGACAAAAAAATATATATATATATATATATATATGAAGTGCTTTTTTTACATTCAACAATACAGTTTGCTCAGTGTGAGTGAGTGTACAGACAGACACAGACAGACAGACAGACAGACAGACAGACAGACAGACAGACACACACAGACACAGACACACACACACACACACACACAGAGAGAGAGAGTTCTCTCCACAGCTGCTGCTAGATCGCACCTCCTTCCCCCTCCTTCCCCATCAGCGTTTTGCCTCCTCTGCTGCTCGTTTCCCTCCTCTCGCTGGGACGAATGCTGCGACACGACACAGGAACGGGTCCGCGGCTTGGCTTTGGGACCAGGCGCTGCTGGAACCAGATCGATCATGTTCGTCACGGGTTTGACTAGGCAATCCAGGTTCGCCCTGCAGCAAGGCTGGCACATAGGAACGGGGTCCAGGGACCAGGATCGATCATGTTGGTCACGGGTTTGACTACCGCGGTTTCGATGTCCGCTGCTCTGCAGCAAGTCGATCAGCTCTGCAGCGCGGCGAGGGGGCATTTCAATGGCGTTTCTCCTCTGCAACAAGGAAGCGCGTTTCTCCTCCTTTCCACCTTCTTCCTAATTTCAAACAACAGCTGCGGTATGTGTTTGATAACGTGCTGTCGGCTTGACTTTGAGGTTAGGGACCCGAAACTATGTCACAGGCTGGGTAAGTGTTTCAACTATGCGCTGCACTCATAAAAACAAAAACACGTCAAACACGTCATTGGCGGGGAGGGCTATTTCTGATAACACGTCAAAGACGTCATTGGCGGTGAATGAGTTAATGAAAAATCAAACATACCACTGATTTGTCCCTCCCTGTCATTGGTGGGTATCTTTTGCTTCAACAAGTTCAAAGTATTCTGATAGGCTGATGACTAAAGCAGGGGTAATCTGTTGTGTAAGGTCAAAGTTTTTAATGAGTTTTATCAGGCCTAGATTATGGGGAAGCGTGCATCTGTCTGTCCATCTGTCTTTGTTTATTTTTTATGCCTATTGATGTGTTCTCATCCCGCCGCGTAGTATCGAAAATGGTATCGAGTATCGATATTTTCCTGGGTATCGGTATCGAAGTAGAAATTATAGTATCGTGACATCCCTAGTTGAGAGAGAGATCTAGGCCTATTTACATTCAATCAAAACAAGATTGGTGATTCTATTCATGTGCTGATATGATCATTTGAGAGTGAAACCGCAGTCTACTGAACATAATGGCATTCATTGACTTTTAATTGCATTTCATTGACTTTATTATGGGCCATTCACTGTACTATGTGAGCAGCTCTCTGAGCATGAACACCTCAGCCCCAGCGCGGGGTGCGCTCCCGGTTCGCGGAGCTCCGCCTCGCGCTGCCTTCCTGGAGTATGTCCTAAGCTTAACTCGTAGAGTGTCGCGGGTGGCGGCGTTGGATTCTGGGTGAAAAAAAACATGTAGTCCTTATAGGCATCGCGATCTGACCTTCCATTTCCCAGACAATTTAAATAATGTAATAATCAATTTTTGACATTTGTGAATCGATTCATAATCTTCCACGTCCACATCACGATGCATCTAAGAATCGCACCTCTAAGCTGGTTTGCCAACCACCAATAACTAAAGAGGAGGAAGAAGAAGAAGTAGGCCCCTATCGTTGCATCAGCCTTTAAACTGCGCTGAGTGCCCGGCGCAGCGCTGATCAGTGGGCATGGACCAGCCCACTCGATATCTTGGTGTTGGCGCTACACGCAGCCTAAAGCATTACAACCACGCCTTTTAAGCATAAAATTATGCACTATCTGGTCATTGGGTAAGTGCAGTAAATGAAGCACATGCTTCACTTTTCAGCTCCAATTCCACGGAGAAATCCAGTAAAACCAGACAAGCCAAGCGCTCTGCTCCTAGCCTGGGTGAACCCAGCCTCCACGTGACCTGCTCTCAGACCTGTTCTCAGTCACTACAGTGACTGGGAACAATGACAGCAGATCACGTGGGGGCTGGGTTTACCTAGGCTACTCTGCCCCCCCCCCCCCCCCCTCCCTTCATCCCGTCTGTCTGTCTCCATATATAGGCTATTATTCCATATTATTATGCTTCTCAAACCAATCTAACTGCAGTTTAAATACTGCAAGCATGTAAATACGCTACACCATAGCAAGATGAAAGTGAAAAGAATGTTCGAAACGCATCAGCTAGAAAAATATAGCCTATCCCTATATGATGAGATTAATTAGATTGGTGAAAGTTTGTCCAGAAAGATATTGTTTTCTCTCCCCTGCTGCAGGTAGGATGATGCACATAAATATAGCCTACATTATGTAAAGTCATTGCAGAAATGTGTTTTTATTGTAAAACTAAATGTGAAGTAGGGCCAAGTTATTGGAGCAGACATCACAGTATAGCACGACAGAGGAAGCGCGTTACTCTGTCACTTATCTAAATCACGTTAAATCGACGAGGGATATATATAGGCCCAGGATGACATAGATGTTTCACATATGGTGTTTTCATTTCGATGTTTTATTTGGTCCAATATTGAAATGTTCTACAATTGCAGGTTGTGTTACCATTACACATTATTTAGATCTACCTTTATATCTATTTCGGCTCATTTGGTTGCTATTTAGTAGCGAAATGGATTAGCCCAATGCATGGTGGGAGATTTCACAAGCCAGGCAGTGAACTTACAACTTCTTTTTTCTATGGGACGTGTGTTGTGTCTGTCTGAGCGAGGGAGTCAGAGAGAGAGAGTCGTATTGTGCCTGTCAGACTGAGGAGAGAGAGGGAGTGACACAGAGAAGGGTGACAGAGGAGAGCCAGAGGAGCGCTCCGCGCAACTGCCGCACTGAATAGGCCTGGTTTTCAAAAGCGCAAAGCGCTAAATTAACGCCAGTTCGGAAGATATCATTAGGCCGGTATTTAACACCTTGATTGCCAGCGACGAGTGTACTCGTCAAACACAATCCAGCTGTTAACTGCCAGCGACGAGTGTACTCGTCAAAAAAATCGATTTTTTTTTTTTGACGGTAGGTTGTGCATCTAAGCCTTTTACATCTCTTATATAGGTATTGGACGTGTACAACGTGTACAACCCATTCCACCGACCCACTAAGTGGCGACAAGGAAGGAGGAAGGCAAGCAAAAAGCAGTGTGACTGAAGCCATTCTCATGAAGGTGGATTGGCGAAGGCGCTTTCATTTTCGCGCTGATTGCTGGCGGTGCGGGATTGCAGATTTGCATAGTGGATTGCGGGTGGGACACACTTTGAAACACGCAGCATAATATGACCAGAATCGCAAAAGCTTCATCAAAGCCCTCAACCAAAACTCCAAGACGCGAGCGAGTCCAACCAGACTTCCTCAAAGAGCGGCCGCACAGACAGGCACACACCCGCACAGCAGCAGCAAAGCAATGGTGACAAGCGGGGACTGCCCCCTAGTCCGACACCAAATTGGAAACAAATCCCATTCTAAAAGGCTTTCAATGTGTTAAGGCCGAAACGCCCATTCTAAAAGGCTTTTAGAATGGGATTTTCAACCCATTCTTTTTTGTTTCTTTTTCGCTATAATTTAGAGTAATTTAATTTCTATTCAGAAATTTATTTGAGAGGTCGAGAGTATGAGAAAGTGCATTTGCAAAGGTAGGAAAGTGCTTGTGACACCGCTGCAGCAAAAAAGAACGCCCACAGGAGGGAGGAGTTGAGCAGAGGGAAGTTTACTGCTGTTATGGAGGAAATTACTGTTCAAACTATTGTTTAGGTCTTACTGATGCCAAAAATGAATGGTTAAAGTGACTGTAATATCGAATTTCACAAAAAGCCGTTTATCTCTAAATATTTTTTCTGATGCTGAAACCATGCTGTATTCAAGTGCTAATGCTTACATAACTACTAACTCTACAAACTAACTCTTTTAGACAGAGAAAGCACACATTCTATTAGTTATTTTTAGATGATTGGTGTTCACGAAGTCGTAACAGAAGAGAAACCTCGGCTCTTGTAAAATGAGCCTAGAATCCTCAAAAAAAAACCTGGCAGAAGCTACCTACAGCAAGAAAAAAATGGCTGGCAGTCAATGTGTTAAGGCCGAAACGCCCATTCTCGCCCATTCAGGGAGTGCGCCACGCCCATTTAGCCTAAAGCGCATTTGGCAGCCTAAAGCCATGTTGATATCTTCCCGAGGCAGGCGCAAGGCATGTTTTTTTCGCGTTTAAGGCCCATTTTAGCGCCGAAGGCCTGTGGGAGAATAGGGCCCGTAGCGTTAGAAACTGAATGTTGTTTTGTTTATTAAATGACCGTCTGTGAGATATAGTGTAATGAATGAATGATCATACGTGACCACATGTCCGTCAGCGCGAAGTTATCCACCTTATTTTTGAATGCCCCGCTGTAAAATAATTATGGGTACAAGGTCCGGTTTAACGTGACTTGATTGTTGCAACTTGCCATTTCCTAAAACAGTATTCTACTTGATTTGAAAACTCTGCAGGCAAGATGGCCGCCTATACTCCCTTGTAGCCTGGCTGAATTCCTAGCCAATAAACTAACATAACTTGGCCAATAAGTATGTAACATACCAAATAAAACAAACAGTAATGTCTTTATTTGATGTAGAATGCAGAGGACATGTAACTGTTTCGTTAAACTCGCGTTCCAGGAATATTGTATTTACTGCGCTGCTCTAAAATAACATTACTGGCACGCGCCTCAGAGAGCCTGTTCATCCTGGAAGCCCCTCGCTTTGCGCCAGAACACAATCAATTTCGGCGTGGAACACGCCAGGATTGGCCAACGCCAACGCCAGTGCCCAGAACTGTCAAATCAAATTATCGACAGAGACGCTATGGCCCGCCTCCCAGTAATTTCAGTGTATCACGATAGATAGAGAGAATGTGATAAATATAGCCACGTTATAAACAACAAACTAACACTGGCGGTCCGTATGGAAACAGTCTTACTCGAAATGGTTAAAAGTTATATCTATTTGGTCATTCAGTGGCGTTTTACTGCCATGTAACATAGCTAGCTAGCCGCTAACATTAGCCACGGTAGGCGACGATTACACATGATGCTTTGCACTCTTATTATTATTCAAATATTTTTATTGGCTTTTCACAGCACTCAATCCTCCAAATTAACACAGACAGAACAAGACAAAAACAAAAACAAAACCCACAACAATACCAACACTACTCAATAAATCAAAATCAAAACCAATATCAATTAAATTAAACCGGATGCTTTGCACTCTTAAAGGGATATTTATCGACAAGATTTTTGCCAAGCTGGACCTGATTAGTGATTTTCTCCGTTTGCCTGGAGCTTTGAAACATTACAGACGGGTGTCAAGCTGTCAGCAACAAGGCTGGGAGGATTACACCGGAAGAAGCACCCATAGGCATCATGTCAGCTAGAAATAAGGTGGATAGAGACAGTCGGCATGTGTGGGAACGCCCACAAAATGTTATACAGCTGGCGCGTCCGCGCGAGTGGGGTAAAACTGCCCATATATCTCAATGGGCTGACTCATCAAAGGACGGTGCTGCGGCTCTACTCTACAGGATTGGTGATTCTAGAGCAGAACACAAGAGGTCTGTTCAAATGTGCGTTTACTGTGGAGGTTAAATCCCCAATTGTGCCTGCCTGGGCTGGGCTAGCAGGTAAAATGTTAATTGTGCTGAATGGATAGAACAGGAGGATTTACCCCACCCTGACCACACCCCCAGCCAGCTAACCCAGCATCTATGACGAGACATCGCCTCAACCTATGGCCCTCTGAGATCAAGATTTGAACGACGTTTCTCATAGGGCTGTGGCGATTCACTTATCTCCCGATTCGATACTATCACGATTCTTGGGTGCCGATTCGATTTATATTGCGATTCTTAAGTATTGCGATTCTACGATTATTGCGATTCGATATTACGATTTATTGCGATTTTTGTTAATTTTTTTCTTTTATTTTTTCAGTTTGTTTGCTTTTTTACACTAGATTAGAACATGGGAAAAGTTGAATCATACACTAGAGACTGTATATTATATCATGAGTAGGGCTGGGCGATATAGTTAAAAACAGGGGCGGACTGGGATCATAATTCAGGCCGGGCATTAGATACCAAGCAGGCCAGGCCGATATGGGCCGACGCGCGTGAAATTTGGGCTGTTTGAAGCCCAATTTTGGCCGTTTGAAGCCAGATTTGGGCCATTTGAAGTCCAATTTTACAATGAGATGCACCCACTTTAACCCTGAAGTGTAATTATTACTTCAGACCAGGGATGTTCATCAATTATCGAAAATCGATAATTGATCGTTAAGGATTGGAATCGATCCTGTGGCATTTGGATCGATTTTTTAATTATTAAAAAAAAAAAAAAAAAAAAAAAAAAAAAAAAATGGTACTAGGTTTGGGTGGAATTCGTTCCTCCTCGCCCCACTCCATTGCACAGCTGACTAACGTGAGGTGGAGCTTCATATAGTCTATAGTTTTCTGGCTGGGCACGGGCCTTTGTGCCAACAAAACTGTTTTAAACATGGGAAATTCACACCGGCATGCGCCGGGGACAGCAGTGTTGGAGAGGAGACACATTGAAATAAAGAGTTCATTGAGGAGAACACGTTGTCTTTCGTATTTTCTGCCATAGGCATTCATTTTGTAAAAAAAAAATTGAAAATTGAAAGTTTTCTAAGTATTAACTCATTCTCTGCCAAAGACGTACCCGGACGTACTTTTAACAATGGCGTTCTGTGCCAAAGACGTACTCAGACGTACTTTCATGTTTTGGCTGTTTACATTACATCAGACACTTTCCCAGCCTGTGACATTGTTTCAGGTCAAACTGATAAAAGGAACCCGCTAGTTTAGTATTTATGGGTGGAGCCTGTGGTCGAAACAGAGTCCGACCCAGAGTTCTCGGATGGCGACGATGGCGAGGAAGACGCCAGCGTTTTTGTTGTTGCTCGAAGGCTCCCCTTCACAGCGTTCTGATCCGTCTGACACAGATGAATCGGAGGAGGAGAAATGGGTGCCACTTGGAGAGAGCGATGACGATGGTAAAAAGTAGCCTATTTTTTGTATCGCGTTTGAGATGAAATGATCACACACACAACATTCGAGTATAATTGTCACGCATTGTTTATAACTTATGCCGCCGGCATGACTCGCTTCACGTTTCCTCTTGCCAGCTCTCCCTCTCAAGGGAGAGCTCTGTCACACTCAAGGGAGGGGGAATCACATGGATACGTCAAACGCGTCAAACCGCGTCACACACCCGTCCCCAGCAACCAAGGCGAAACATGTGTCACATAAACATTTCAAAGTTTACAGCACTAACGTAGCTATTGTGTGATCTTCTGTGCTAACGTTAGTTATGAGAGGTAACGTGACAGCAGGTAACGTTACAGCACTCGTTATTCCTGTGTGTGTCTGTGTGTGTGTGTGTGTGTGTGTGTGTGTGTGTGAGAGAGAGAGAGAGAGTGTGTGAGTGTGACCACATAAGGGTTCGTTCCATTTGTTTATGCTTTTATCAAGCTAAGCTAAAAATCCACATGGCAACTGTAAAAGTAAATTATTTATTTGATTTTGTGCATATATTTATCATACTTTGATAAATACTGCGGCCAAGCCTCATCTGTCAAGAAACCCCAGGGGCCAGACTCTCTCTCTCTCTCTCTCTGTAGCCGCTCACTGGGCGGGATGGACCGACACAGCTCCCTCAAATACATTCTCTTATTTTTTATTTATTTATTTGGGAAAACAAATACTGTATATGTCTGATGTGTCACTGAGGCAAAAAATAAGGCTCAAAAGAGAGTTCTGCTTGAAACGGTGTCCTTCACTAAAAACCTCTTTTTCTCATATTTCTGTCCCAAGGAGGGCATTTTTAGTGAAAACAAGCTAACTTCCACTGCTTGTAACTAAACAAGGAAACATGGGAGAGTTTCAGTTTACAAGGGGTAAGAAGAGAGTCTCTGCTTTATTGTGAGTAGGGCTGTGCGATTAGGTAATCGATTTTGAATCGTAATCGAATTAATTAGTTAGGACGATGTTAAAAAAATGAAAATCGTAAAATCGTTTTTTTTTTTTTTTTTTTTTTTTCACTTTAACTAGGGTAAGTACGTTACGCGGGGCGGCTCTCTCTCATGTACGCATGCTGCTACTTGTCCATTCTCACCGCTGTAAAGTCTCTCTAGAGGCTGTGATACTGGCTACTAAAAACAGCAGCACAATGGACTTATTTCAACACCTCCGACCAAAAAGCAGCTTGTTGCACTGCAGGCTGTAGCCTACAAGATAACGATTGCCACAACACACTCACGCGCGCACACGAACACAGACATTATCACCGGACGATGAAACGTTGCCTTTACAGTTCACATAATAACAAAACAACACGTGAGGCCACCGAGTACTGATAGATTGGCTGTATTCATGGCTGCCTCAGCTGACTCACCTGTCCCTGTGTGTCTGAATTTACCCCTAACTGCTATCGCAGTTCCACGCATTCCTGTTGTGACTTTGTGTTATTCTAGTACAGATATAACTCCGAGCACGGGTGGTCGCTTAGACACTAATATAATTATCTCACGGAGGAACACGCAAATCCACCAGTGTCAAGTTAGCAAGCAACAGCCAGGAAGTTAAGCATAGCAGCGGCAAGCTAAAACAGGAAGTTGAGTTGTTCTACCTTCAGAGTAAAAGCGTAAATTGTCAATTATGGAAAAAAGGGGGGAAAAGAGCTCTGCAGGGCAACAAATGTTTAGAGAAGTATAATAGTATAATAAATCGAAATCGAAATCGAAAATCGGGTTTTGAGAGAAAAAATCGTCAATTTTAGTTTTAGGCAAAATCGCACAGCCCTAATTGTGAGATATGTTGTGTAATTTTATTCCTAGCACAGAATATTCTGTGGGTCCTGGAAGATCAGGAAATATGCTCAAAATCCTGGCACTGGGAGTACACAGACCGAAATGACCCTGGCAGAGAATGAGTTAATATGATCGATAATCGATAATTGATCGTTAATTTTCACCGATTATCGATTTTGGAAAATTTTCAAAATGAACATCCCTATTTTTTTTTGCGATTATCGATTCTGGAATAAAAGATCGATTCAAAAAATCGTGACATTAAAAATCACGATACTTAGGTGAATCGGTTTTTTCCCCCACCCCTAGTTTCTCAGTTTGTTGTATGATGGCAACTTTGAAGACATTTTAACCTGGTGGATTATATTTATTGGTCGATCATCAGAAGCATGGATTTAAGACTCATTTTCCACAGTTTTGAAGAAGATCATAGCTTTAACCAGGTGAGTGGTGATTGCTGCACGCTGTCCCGTTTATACTTCATCTTCACCCCAAAAATGTAGTGCTCTGAGTCTGAGCCATCTCCCCCCACCCCTGTTAGTAAAATTTGATCTACGTTCATGTTGCTGCAATCGCCAGCAGTACAAGACTCTCAGTGACTCCCCTTTATGAGCCTTCGTTTCATTCTGTCAGGCTGGCTTGGCAGGATAAAGCTAGCAACAATTTTAGCCAGCAACAATTTAGAACAAGTCTGACTTCACGTTAGTAAACACAACACAGCCAGTGAGTAATAAGACGCAACGTTGACAAAGATCAAATGTCTTGTTTAGTCGCTGATATGGGGTCCTTCTGGGGTTGAGGGGGGGTGGGAGGGCGGGATGGGGGTGGGTGGGGTCAATCAGAACAGAAATATTTGATTTATCTCTTTATTTTAACATGGGCTACTCTTTCCATTTAATCTTGCTTTCACTAATAATTTTGTTTTATTCTTATTTTTGATACTGTGGTGACCATATTTACTGTATCTTGAATATTGCACACCTTCACCTAGTTGAAGAAGTAATGTACAGTGTATTTCATGGCAGGTGTAATGTCTATGTTTCTATATTATCAGAAGTGTTCTGACTGTCCTTGTTTTATTATATATGATATATGATATATAAAAATAAAAACAATTGATCATAAAAAAAGTAATAAGACGCAACGTTACGTTAGCACGCTACCGTTACGTCCCTATGAATGGAGCGCAGGGGGGCCAATTTGAACATCGGATTGTGTGTGTAGTGTGTGTATGTCAGTTTATAAACAAAGTAACTATTACTAATAAACATTAGATTAATCATGTTATCATGTTGCTCATTACTAATGCAATACAAGTTGGATTTAGCCCTGTATAGGCTGCTGAGGCTGTCTTTTAATTTACGTTTTAATGTACCAGTTCCTGGCATAATTAACTCTGTTTAGCTGGTTGCCAATAAATCAAACGGGTTTGAACTTGTACACCGGACCGGCAAAACCGGAAATCGACCCATGCCTATTGTGGACATTTATTAATTCCCACTTATTAGACACTATTTCTATGGTAGAAATTTGCGTAAAAAGCAAAACACAGAATTCAGAAAAATGTAAATGGAAAAAACTTAATTTGGGGAAAAATAAAACGGAATTTGGAAAAAAAAAAACAGATTTCATATGGCTGTAGCTAATAAAATAAAAAAATATTGCGTCCTGGACGGGGCTCTCGAGGGACAGTGAGTGACCTGTATAGTGCTGGCAGAGTTGACGCCATGTTTGTTGAATACCCTATACTGAGAACAGCAGGAGGAGCAGCATGTTTGTGAGAATAGAACAATGTGTGAGAACAATAGATGATGTCAGGCTTGCCAGCTCTATATACAGTATAACTCTCTGCTTGATCACTCTATTAAAACATTAGGAGTCGAGAGGGTATGGGACAGGGAACTCTACAGAACCTTGCGCATCAACTTATACACTTAAGATGGTTCACAGAGCTTCTTTTTTTTACCTTTATTTAACCAGGTTAGACTCATTGTGATTAAAAACCTCTTTTGCAAGAGAGACCTGGCCAAGAGGCAGCACAGGGTTACAGACATACAGTTACATAACATATCACCACAACATTTGCATATAAGCAAGCAACTAACAACCAAAGATTAAAAGAAAAGAAAAAAGTACAACATATTTCACATTGATAGGCATGATTCAATCTAATAACTATTGTTACTTACCACTCATAAATCATGACACTTACAGACCTGCATTTTGTTAGCCTCCATGACTTTTAACATCACTTTAGAACTGTTTAATGAGACAAGCTCCTGTAGATTCAGTGTTTCTTGAAGCTCGTTCCAGGCCAGAGGGGCAGACAAATGGAAGGCCTTTTTGCCAAACTCAGTCCGAGCCTTTTGTACGGTCAGCAGGACTCTATTTTGAGAACGTAACTGATAAGTGCTGCTTTCCTGCAGGGTGATTAGCGAGCATAAATAAGGTGGGAGCTGTCCCAGAATGGCCTTATAAATGAAGAGGAACCAGTGACTCAACCTGCGCAAGGTTAAGGAGGGCCATTCTACCTTTATATACAGAGAGCAATGGTGTGTAAAAAGGTCTAAAGTTAGTGATAAACCTGAGCGCCCCATGGTATACTGTGTCCAGCTTACGTAGTGCTGCCACAGGAGCATGCATGTATAGAATATCTCCATAGTCAATTATCGGCAGGAAGGTAGCCAAGACAAGCCGCTTTCTTGCCTCAAAAGAAAAACACGCCTTATTGCGATAATAAAAACCTAGCTTCACCCTGAGCTTTTTTATGTGAACCTTAAGAGTGAGAGAGTCATCTATTAAAAAACCTAAGTACTTGTAGGTTGACACTCTTTCAATTTCCTTGCCCTGTGTAGTAACTATTTGTGGCAGTGACTGTGGTTCCCTCTTTGTCTAAAAACCATCAGCTTAGTCTTGTCTGCATTTAAAACAAACTTCAGCTGATACAGCTGCCTGGGCCTGAACCATAGTAAAAGCAGTTTGGAGTTCACTAAAAGCACTTTAGTGTTGCCGCACAACAGTAGATAACAGTGTAATCTGCGTAAAAATGAAAGAAAGCTTTTGGTACATTTTTCCCAACATTATTAATAATAGTGCAGTGCCCGTTCCCCCATGCACCACCCCGTGGGCGCTCCCCCCCGCACACACACTGCACTCAGTCAGGTCCTCCTAAGCGCAAGTTTGAAGTCGATCCAACAAACGGTTCTCGAGATATGCGAAGAAAATACATATAAACAGTCCTGGAATAAGTCCAAATTGCATGAAATGTGGCACTGCACACCATCGGGGTCTGAGCAGTGCACTCCCCAGGTTTGAAGTCGATCGGACGAATGGTTCTCAAGATAAACCACTTTTTGTGTGGCCAGTAGGTGGCGCTGTGCCGAATTACACGAAATCCGGCACTGCACTGTGTTGAATTCCCATCAGCGCACTCCGCAAAGTTGAAGTCGATCGGACGAACGGTTCTCAAGATAAACCACTTTTTGTGTTGCCAGTAGGTGGCGCTGTGCTGAATTGCACAACATTCTGCACTGTTCTATGTCAGGTACCCAGCAGCACACTCTCCAGTTTGAAGTCGATCAGATGAATGGCTATGGAGATAAAGCACTTTTTGTGTTGCCAGTAGGTGGCGCAATGCCAAATTGCACGGAATTCAGCTCCCTGCACTCCCTTGAGTCCCCCTAAGCGCACTCCCCAAATTTGAAGTCGATCGGACAAACGGTTCTTGAGATGAACAGCATTTTTTATGTTGCCAGTAGGTGGCGCTATGCCAAATTGCACGAAAACAGGGCACTGCACAATAGGGCACACTCCCAACCCTACTTACACAGGATGGGGGTTCCCGGAAGTGGCGTGGCCCTAGAGCAGGGATACTCAACTTGCGGCCAGGGGGCCAGATGCGGCCCGCGACAAGGTGCAGAGTGGCCCCCCGACCATTTCCTAATAATTTCACGATAGTTTTCATTGTGAATTAGAATCTAATTCACAATCATAACTAATGTGAAATAAAGTTTGGCTGAGCTCCAGTTAAATTGTCAAATACCGCCGTCTGCTCGCTACCCAGGCACTTATGTCAGGGATTCCGTTAGCCGGCAATTGCCGGCTTTTAGCCGGTATTTGTTGCCGTGGGCCGGCAAATTAAAAGATCACCGGCTCAAGTGGCCGGCTGAAATTACGCCAGATAAATAAATAAATTATATAAAATAGCCTAATATTGTGTGACCTATAGCCTAAGTGATGTTGCCAATAAGATACGACTTAACCCATTGATACCGGATGCATCATTTGCGTGTATATCCCTTTAACACAGACGGTAACGGGCGTGTCCTTTTACCTTTCATGCCGGCTGCAACACAGACGCGTAGTACGTGTATATCGTTGTTTCAAGACACGTGGCCGATGAAATGCATCATGATTTGCTGAAATAGATGTGGCGGAGGTGAAATGCATTGTGGGTTTTGTAGTTTTTCATTTTTATTTTTGCCTCGACGGTGTGGACAGTTTTCCCAAGCTGAACTACAGGGCAAATCAAGGAAGCGCCGGTCCAGCAAGACTTCACATACAACTCTAGTTGTATTAGAGGTTGAAATTAATGTTGCAGACGTAATTTATTTATCTCATGTTCCAATCTGCAATAGCCTCAAGGTTTTACTGCACGTTTTTCTGCTGCACGGTGGCAATTCTGCATGGCCGCGTCTCAGACAGTAAGCTAAGCTAACGCTAAGTGATGAACTGAACGGAGTATATGACTTACTTTGAGGACGAAGACATCAATGAATAAGAAGATTCCACACCCAGATTATGATGTGACTGTTGACACGCTAGCCAAGGCTCATTGGGTGAGTGACTTTTGGCGAATTTGCCGTATTTCAAGACGACTGCAAAACGGAGATCGCTAACATTACTTTTGCTGCAGTAATTGTCAAGGGTTCACTAAAGCCTTTATATCTCAGGCTCTGTAGCATATAGAAACATAAAATAAAAAGCATTTGAGAGCTTAAACCCGTGGCTTTTTATTTGGAAGGGTTACATTTGCCGTAATCTTTATTAACATTTCTTAAAATGCATTAGAATCTTTTTATTTTTTGGGGTTAAAGATAAAAAAAAAATTAATTAACATTAGGGCAAATATAATACGAAAAGCCAAAGGGTTAAGCTCTCAAATGCTTTTTATTTTATGTTTCTATGTGCTACAGAGCCTGAGATATAAAGGCTTTAGTGAACGCCGACCGCTCTGGCAACTTGTCCCAAAACGTCAGGTTTACAGGGGGTGTTTACAAACGTGCAGTAGGTTTAGAGTGCCACTCTAGAGAACGCGCGCAGGTATCAATGGGTTAAATAGAGACTTATTACATCATATTTTTTCCGCCCCCTGTATGTTGAGTGTTGGTGAAAAAGAAAAATATAGCAGACGCTTTCGTTACTGTAGAGCGCCGTTTAAAGCCACACAAGCAGCATCAGTCCCGCCGGCCAGCGCTGGACCCGCTGTGAGGAAACACACAGGAGGACACCGAAATGTCAAAACAGACATCCCTTGCTAGGCCAGTCCTTTTTTTTATCGAGATCATGCAACGACAAGTAGCCTACTTCAGGCAAGCAAGACGGCAGGAAAGAACCACAAGCGTGCCTGCCGCCGTCAAAAGCGAAAGCGACCCGACGTAGGCTGTCAATTTAGCGGAGGTAAAAAGCCTTTTTACCTACTCGGGCAAATCAATCAATCAATCAATGGCTCGGGCTTGGTTCGCATGATGAGGAGATTAATCAAAATGCTTACCACAAATAAAGCCACATGGGAGCCGAGAACCAGTGCAGGAGAGCTGCCGCGCAGGTGCCAGGTGAGTGGGAGAGATTAAGGTGCCTACGTAGCCTATTGCTGGGGATTCAAGTTGTGCGCTGTCACACTTATTACTTTTAGCTAACGCTACATTGTTTTTTCATCAAGGCAATGTCCAGAAGATATGGGTTCATGAGTTTCTGCAAATGCAGATAGATAGGCTACAGTAGGAGCATGCATGCATGTTGTCTGTTTCAATAACGAAAGCGTCTTTACCGAGAACGACGTGCTGACCAATTAAATATTCTTACTGCGAAATCGGCCTCTTAACACGTTCAGTGCCAGCGACGCCATATGGCGTCATTAGAAATTTACCGTACAGTGCCAGCGACGCCAAATGGCGTCATAACTCCAAATTGTTTTTTTGACGGGGGGGTGTCGATCTAAGCTTCTTACGTCGCCTCTAACAATATTGTAGCTATTGGAGGTCGATAACCTATTTTACAAACCCATTAGGTGGCGACAGCACTCTCCTGATCAGAGAAAAAGGAGCCAAACACACAGAAATAGTCACTGGGCAAAATGAGGAAATCGCATCGCATCCGTCCGTATGCATCGACGTGCCTCCATAAACGAGCACAACGCCAGCTGTGCCCCCAGCAGCAGCATCCGCTGTCACAACTGAGCACTTCCATGTACGCTGCAACAGCACATTCACATAATCAGCATTATTATTCCGAACTGGAAGCATGCCAGCCCGTGACAAACACACGCGGAACCAAAAAGCTGAATGTCGCGCACCATTCACTGTGTGTGCGCAGCAAACTCAGCAGAGACTGAGAGCCACCAGACACATAAGACACACCCAGGAGGCGTGTGCAGTTGAGGGGGGGGGGGGGGGGAGCACGGAGAGCAGCAGAGCAGCATACACTTCACCCAGACAGACCCAGACATCAGAAAATTCGCTTCAGAGTCAGAGATGTGCTTGAAATGTTTAATTTCACAAAAGGCTCATTATCTCAGCTCGTAGAAAAAAAGGTATGTTTTTCGTTCAATCGAGCTATCTTCTCCGGCTCATAACTAAAGAACGGAAAATGGGATCAATAAACTTTTTTTTGCAGGTGATAGAAGAGAGTCTCATCGTTATTTGTGCGTGTTCAGTGTTTACATAGTAATTATTAAAAAAATTATATGACTGTTTTAAAATGCATTGCGGCCTATGTGGCACAGCAAGCAACCTTTTGCCCAAGGGCCGTGGCACTGAAAGTGTTAATGACAACACTGGAATAAATAAGATCGACTACGACTATAGAGGCTATAAAGAATAGACTATAGAGAAATAAATTGATTCAAAACGTTTATTTAGGAAACATAGTGGCCGGTAAATATTCGATAGGGCCGGAATTTTGGAACGTTACCAGCTGCACTGGCCGTCTGGGAAAATGTCTAGCGGAATCCCTGACTTATGTATGTACTTAACCTAACTAACTTAACCTAACTAACTATCCGGTGTGCACAACATTGTCAGACTAAACTCCGGCTGACACCCCAAAAACCTACAATCAATACTACAATTTGATGTCCTGGCGTAGCAAGGACATCAAGCAAGGAATTTTACTTTGCACTGCGCTGCACGGAGATTATCGTGCGCTCCCAGCGCAGCGAGGTATTTAGCGCGTAAGAGGTCCTTATCAAAGCTCTTAGCGCAAAGTAATTGCGCGCTGCTGACGATAGGATAATGCCAGTGTTAGTGTTAGCATTATAATTACTTGTGTGCCTTGAAAATAAGGTGGTTCAAAATAAAGTGGTTAAATGCAAACTATTTTTTTTTATTAACACGTTAATTGCCAACAACGAGTTGAGTCGTCAAACACAATCCAGCTGTTCACTGCCACCGACGAGTTGAGTCGTCAAAAAATATATTATTTTTT
Source organism: Poromitra crassiceps (assembly GCF_964638095.1). NCBI lineage: Eukaryota > Metazoa > Chordata > Actinopteri > Beryciformes > Melamphaidae > Poromitra > Poromitra crassiceps. The sequence goes on from NC_139624.1 coordinate 44,180,806, forward strand.
TTTTGACGGTGCTACGTGGATCAATGCCCCCCGCGTCTCCTATGGAGATATTGGAAGTATTGAATGTGTATAATCTATTTTACCGACCAGCTAGGTGGCGACGGTCCTCTCCCGACAGATATAAAGTCAACCAAAAGCAGCCGCCTCCCGCGGCTGCTTCCTCCAAGGAAGGAAATCAAGGAAATGGCTTGGCGATTTTACAGTCAGAAACGAACGAGCCTCATTCTCATACTGTAGGAATGGACTGTGTGGCTACTGTCCATGGTGGGCAGCATAAAGCCTAGAGTCGCACGGGGCTTCATCGGGGCTCTCAAACCCAAGAGACGAGTGAGACCTACAGTATCCACACTCGCTGCCAGGGAGGCAGGCTGCTCTAACTCGCTGCCAGGCTCCCAGCAGCAGAGCACTCACTTGTGACAAACGCAGGCTGAAAGCCACTAGACACGCCCACGGAGGGAGGAGTTGAAGGAGAGGGCGTTCGGAACTATATTGTTTGGATGTCTGATCTCTCACTGATGCCAAAAATAAATGGTTAAAGTGACTGTTCTGCGTGTTTGATTGAATTTCACAAAACTGCGATTATCTCAGCTTCCTGTCTCACACGCTAAAACCATGCTGTACTCAACGGCTAATATCTACATAACTACTAACTCTACAAACTAACTCTTTTAGACAGAGAAAGCACACATTCTATTAGTACTTTTGTGAACTTTGTGTTGACAAACTCCAAGCAGAAAAGAATCCTCGGCTCTTGTAAAATGAGCCAGAATCCTCAAAAAAACGGCTTGGCAAAAGCTACCTACAGCAAAAAAAAAAACGGCTGGCAGTCAATGTGTTAATAAAAACGGGTCATAAAAAATTATCAATAATTATCGATATCTACTGATTAGGGATGCACCGATCCACTTTTTTCACTTCCGATCCGATTCCGATACGTGAATTTGGATATCTGCCGATACCGATATTATGCCGATACCAATATTTTTCTTGAATATACAGTATAAGCAAAGATTTGGCCAATTAAAGATTATTTTTTTTATATACCTTGCAAAAAGCAGATAAAATTAATATACAAGGCAAAGAAGGATACTATTATACATGGGCAAATTACGGCCAGCGCCCCCTGTGCGGCCTGTGCTGGAATTGAAAAAAAAAAAAAAAAAAAAAAATCAATTCCGATCCGATCCGATCCGTGAATTAGTGCCAAATCGGCACCCGATACCGATATTGGATCGGATCGGCCCCATCCCTACTACTGATATTAAATATTTTATATCAATATACTTTTTAGCTATATTGCCCAGCCCTAATATGTTCTGGGAATGCCCACTGACTTTCCCCATAATGTTGTGCTATGGGAAATGGCTAAAGTTGAACATTTCGGAACTTTTGAAAGCGCTCCGCTCTGAATAAAAAAACTCTGGACTCTGGCAGCGCTTCTGGACCAGCCGCATTGCATTGCAATGAGGAAATGGTGCTGGCACTCAGAAAAAAAAACAGTTAAAGGAGGACTTACCCCCTAGATATGTATTAGAACAGTGATTTGAAAATACCTATGGAAAAAACCAAGAAATGACATATGCTCTTGTCTATACTGGACTCTTTGGCTGTGTTCGAGTCGAGATTCTTTTTCGGAAATCGACGCCATTACAGTTTGCCTACTGCCTCAAAAATAATTTATTTGAGAGGGGCAATATCTCTATAAATATCAACAACTAACCAACGCTGTTGGTCTGTATGGAAACAGAAAATCTGAAAATGGTTTTAAGTTATATCAATTTGGTAATTCAGTGGCGAACTAGAAATTTAATTATTTTTCTGCATGTATCTCTATGGAAACTACTCAAACTACGTTACGGGAGCAAAGTGACATGGGCTCGTTAACAGCAGCACACCCACAATAGGACAAACCTCTCGCTCTGGGGTAACACAATGCGAGATTTCTCCACGTAATTCCCTCGTCTAACTAGAGATAAACCGCGCAATGAAATCCGTTTTTAATTTGCGTTTTGGGGCTTTTCGTGATTTACAGCATGACAGCAGCATTTTTCCTCTCAGGGTGCAGGAGAGGCAGCGCAGAGCTCTTCTCCTCTTCAAAGCCCCCGCCTCTCACTGCCCGCACGTCCCCGCTGCCTGAACACACAGCTCAGGCTGTGTGCTCCCCCCCCCCCCCCCCCCAGTCCCCAGTCGCTCTACTCTGCTGACATTTCCTCTCCCGTTTGACTGGCCGAGAGACAGTGCTTCCAAGTCGGACTGATAGCCGCGGAAATGTCAAACTGTGCTCTCTCTGCTCTGGCCGAGTCCGAGAGAGCCCAGCTCTGCTGCGCGCGCCCGCGGAGCTTGGAGCTAGTGCATGAGGTTTACAGTACGACTCTCTCCCGCTCGCTCCCGCCTGCCTGCCTGGGCTGGAGACAGTGCTTGCAACTCGGAATGATAATATAAACATCATCATTCGAGCTTATCCAGGTAAGATATCAATAAAGTAATGACACATTCAGCGGGAAACTAACTATAATTAAGACATGTGCCAACTTTGACGACGTTTGGTTCAGTATTTTAAGAGCAAACTTCAATAAGAATAAGCTTGGAGTTCTGAGGAGCTGAAAGGGTACAGGGGGGGTAGGGGAGTAATTATCTTGAAATCCCATAGTCTTTGGGGGCACTGTGACGTCAGTGTGCCCCTAATCTCCCATTCATTTGAGAAAAAAAAAAAAAGCAGTCTTTGACCCTTAGAGGGCGCTTATGCCAGATATGCTGCTGAAAAATGATACAAATGGTAAAATGGCAACAGTTTGGTGTCAAATGTGGAAATTCTGACCAGAATTCTTCACACATCACCCCCAAAGTCATATATATTGGTTAAAAGCTGAAAAAAAGTGTTTTGGAGGTAAGTTCTCCTTTAAGGACACACAGCCTAACAATACAAAGTTGACCATCACTTACTTCTGCTGAGCCGCCTCCTCTTCACGTTGTCTTTTGGCCTCCTCCTCTTGGAGCTTCCTCTCCTGCTCCTCCTGCTGTCTCTTCTCGTCCTCCTCTCTCTTCTTCTGCTCCTCCTCTGCTTTCTGTTTCTCCTCCTCCTTCTTCTTTCGCTCTTTCTCCTCTTTCTTCCTCTTCTCCTCCTCCAGACGCTTCCTCTTCTCCTCTGCGGCAGCCTTGCCACTATCTTTTTTACTGCTCATTTTGGCCTCATCTTTTGCTTTATCCCGAGAGGACGCGGGTCTCCTGTCACCATCTCGATCCTTCTCTTTTTCTTTATTACTGAATGAGCTCACGTCTTTCTCGTCCATGTTTACTGACCGCTTGCGTTCAGCAGGCATACCGTTACTGCAGATAAAGGGAATAAAAAATGGTTCTGATCTGTAACTTGAGTGCCATATGCAAGAAGCACAGTTTGGTGACACTTGTGAGCACACTGCAACATTACACCAAAGACGCCGTTCCGCATGAATAATAGTAACGCATTTCGTACCGTTTAATGTGATCAAATACCATTAAGCTGTAACGCTACTAAATACTTTACAATTCATGCTGAACGGCGTCCTTGGTGTAATGTTGCAAATATCAGACAGGCGGCTAACGTTAGCATAAAGTAAGAGACCTGTTGAAAGCACACCACAATAGCTAACGTTACCGTTATATCAGCAGATAACGTTATAAGCTAAACATTCGATCAAGTAACCAACATAAATGTGAGTTTCACGCACACCACAGCTGTTTCATTTTCGTTTTAACGAAGATAGCTAACGTTAGCTAACGCTCGCTATCCACCTGAATACTTTGCTCACTTTACGTTGCGTAACGTTAACGTAACCCTACGAATCAACAGAAACTCGTGTTGTGAGTGAAACGGTCAGATTATTAGCCTCGTGGTCTGGTAGACAGGTAGTGTTAGTTATATTTAGCTAGATAAAAAGTCACAAACAGTAACGTTAGCTAGCGACAATGTTAGCGTTAGCATAGTTAACGTTAGCCGCCATGTTAGCATGTTACCACTTCAATGGAAAGCAGTGAAACGGATGTAAACAAATCTCTTGACAGCGCGGAATTAGCACATGGTGTTCGTATAATCGTCGTGGAGTCAATTTACAACAATTTAGATTGTAATTCGCGTTCACCCATTCCAATTGAACAATTTTAATGTGCAATATTACCTTCTACTTGTAGCAAAACAAACATCGGTCATGAGCGTTGATTTCCGTGTGAACCACAGAAGAAGGACCCTCTGGTTTTGGTAACACAAATCATGCCTGAATAAAATTCTTCATAATTATACAGTGTGTCTATGTAATGCTCAAATGTATTTTTGAGGTCAGTGTGTGTACCTCCCGAATGTAGGCTACTATTTAGGTCAGTGGCTACTACTCGTTATTTTTGTCAGGAATATATAGTTTCGTTATAAAATATCAATGTCTAATTAAAACATAAAAACATTTTGGTAGCTACATCATTCAGGCCAATAGGAGGGATCAGCCGAGCAGCATTTTGGTAAACAAACCGCGTCACTGGGTGGCAACGGCAATGGAACCATATGGAGCCCAAGTGGCGCGAGGCATGAGTGTCTGCTCTAGCCTGCTTGACTCTGTTTACGTTTTAAAAACTGCTGCAGTTCACACAACTTGAACACAACATGCATAGCCTATATTATAGGCTACATAAAACTCTTGAGCTAATTCTGCTCTCACTCAGAAGAATGTCAAAATATAAGCGAAGTGATGTATAGTTTTTGAAATATTAACGTTTGTTTGGCACAACTCATGTAGCGTTTCAGGTAATCCAAGTATTACCTGTAATGTGATGTGCAATAGAAGTGTCTAGATTGCACCTAGGAACTAATATGTGTGGGTGTGTTCCTAGGGGGAAGGGGATATATGTGACCAGCGGCCGGGGCGGATGTCAGGTCAGGCCATGTGGGCGAGCTGACCGGGTGGTTGCAGAGCTAGCAGCGAAGCTAGCTGCTAGGAGCTATATTGTGAAGACAAGAATAAAAAGCCTGTACCAACTTCAAGTCTCCAGTTCCTTGGACAAATACTCACTTCGTTACATTGGTGTCAGCAAGTAAAGCGGTAACGCCTCTGATTCGGCCGAGAGGGGAGAGGGTGAGAAGGAACGGCAAAAGAGACTGGGTGGTGCGCTTTTTGGGCTCTAGATCTAGCGCTAGTAAGTTAGCTACCAGGGGTGCTAACTGCTAACTGCTAGCTGCTAAGACCACGTGCGATGGTGCGCGGAGAATGGCCATCGGTGAACGGGAGGAAAGGGGAGCTGACGGCGGGGATCAGCTCGATGCTGGCGGGCATGGAGGCCCGTGTGTTGAGAGAGGTCGGACGGCTGGTGGAAGAGACTCCTGCCTGGGCAGTAGAGGTGATGCGGGCGCTGCGGGAAGTCATGCAGCGGGTGGACTTGATGAGCGCGGAGGTAATGCAGCAGGGAGAGCGGCCGGAGGAGCCACGGAAGAGACTGTGTTGGACCTGCGGTGAGCCGGGCCACGTGGCGAGGTGGTGCCGAGGCGGTCCCGGGAGACGGACCAGGTATGCGGGACAACGACATGGACAGCAGGGAGCCTGCTGGGCATCCGGCGAGATTGGACACCTGGCTAGAGAGTGTCAAAAGGCTGTCGGGGACCGGAGGGCAGCGGGAGAAGAGAGACGTGCAGGCGGCGGACAGGTGAGACTCTGCTGGACTTGCCAGTCGCCGGAGCACTTGGCCAGGGACTGCACTGAGAGTGGGGAGGCCGGAGGTGAGACACGGGCTGGGGAGAGTGTGAGCAGCCGGGGAGAAGAGAACGTTGTGACGGATAGGAGAACGGTGCTGCAGGGGAACAGCCAGAGGGAAGAGAGGGATATCGTCTGCAGCGTTGTTACAGTCGGGAGAGCGACGCTCGTGTCTCCGAGTGAGCGAGGGGGGTTACCGCCGGGGGAACCGGCCCAGCCTAACCGCTATACACCCCCTAACGTTGCACTGCGGAGAGCCGAGGGGAAGATCGACGCCGGTGGTGTTCGCTCTGCTGTCCTCAACCCTGGAGGAGGGGGACGGAAAAACGAGCGGAGAGCCGAGGGGAAGATCGACGCCGGTGGTGTTCGCTCTGCTGTCCTCAACCCTGGAGGAGGACGACGGAAAAACGAGCGAGTGCGAGGCCGGGAGGACGACGCCAGGGTCATCTGGAGAGTCGACGGGCGCGAGTGGAGACCGGAGGACGAGGATGTCGATCCGGTGCTCGTTCGTGCGTTTGGCTACTGGAACAAACAAAAGGGGGGACCGAAAAGAGTGCTTCAGGTGGGACAGAAGCTGGGAAAAGGGGGGGATGGAAATGGGGTTTAAAAGAAAAGTTAAGGAAAATGTGGGGGCTTGTGTTTAATTGAGATGTGGGGGTTATTGTTGAATGGGAAATGTGGGTTGAATTTAAATGTGTGAAAAAGAAAGGAAATAATGGGAAAACTAGACATTATGGAGTGCCTAATGGGTAACTAGACATTATGGGGGTACCTAATGGAAAACTAGACATTACGGAGTACCTAATGAAAACTGGACATTATGACGGGGGTGCTGAAAAGAAAAGACTGTTTGTTGGGGAATTAGAATTTGATGTGGTGATGGGAAAATTGTTGTGTTGGGTGTGTTTTGGTACAGGGGGATGTGTGTGGGTTGTGCATGTCGCGTGGAAGCGACATTAAAGTTGGGTGGGGGAAATGTAGCGTTTCAGGTAATCCAAGTATTACTTGTAATGTGATGTGCAATAGAAGTGTCTAGATTGCACCTAGGAACTAATATGTGTGGGTGTGTTCCTAGGGGGAAGGGGATATATGTGACCAGCGGCCGGGGCGGATGTCAGGTCAGGCCATGTGGGCGAGCTCATAGACATATAGGCTAGATGGCTTACCCGCGCTGCCGGTCAATGGAGAGCGACGTCGTCGCATGGTGGCCATCTTGCTACAGCACCACAGCTTTATATATATCTATGGGTTAAAAAAACGCTAACATTTTATTATTATTTTTGGCTCCAAATTACACCAAACTTAAACTGAAGCATCATCATCATGAGATGAATTCACGCACCTAGTTTCATGCAGTTTCATCCATTTTGCTAGGAGCTATGAGCATCTGTTGTTGGGTTAGTATTATCACATCAGATGATCATAACTCCTAGGGAAATGGATGAAACTGCATGAAACTTTGTGCCTGAATCCCTCTCATGGCATAGATGCTTCGGTTTAATTTTGGTGTAATTTGGAGCCCATCAAAAAAATAGTGTTTTTAGTGTTTTTTTTGTTTGTTGTTGCCATATCTTGGGAACGGAATATGCTTGTAATAAACCAAACCGTTTGTAAATCCGTCAAGATTTCAGGGAGTTATGAGTATTTTTGTCTGTGCACCCTCCAACAGCTACCATAGAACGTACCAGAAAGCCTGCCGTAGCAAGATGGCGGCGCTTCAACGACGCTGGTGACTCCGCCTTAAGCCATCTAGCCTTTATATATGTCTATGGGCGAGCTGACCGGGTGGTTGCAGAGCTAGCAGCGAAGCTAGCTGCTAGGAGCTATATTGTGAAGACAAGAATAAAAAGCCTGTACCAACTTCAAGTCTCCAGTTCCTTGGACAAATACTCACTTCGTTACACTATTAACTACAGGGTTCCGCATTTCTGGGCCATGATGGTACAGTATGGTGCACATCTGTGTTGAACATTGTTAGGCTATTGTAATACTCAAAAATAGCCATAAACCATTAACTTATTTCATGTGATTGACCGGTCCTGCAAGTCAGAAGAAACTATAGAAAATAATACCTGAATCAGAATCAAACTTATTGACCACCATTTCATCCTCTAGCCTACCTGTGAGAGCAGCATGGCAGAGTATTTTTTTTATACGTAGGGCTGGCACATAGAACATAGCCTAGGTAAACCCAGCCCCCACGTGACCTGAGGCCTGTACTACGAAGCTAGTTTAATGCCTTATCCGAGTAAGTTTGAGTTTAAACCTGGTTTAGCCGTACTACAAAGCAAGTTAACTTTCAATCACCATGGCAACTGACGCTGCAAAGCTAACCTGGTCGCGACCAGGTTAGCTTCAGAGGATAAGATCAAAATCCATGAGAGACCCATATAATCGGCTCTCTGGAGTCACTCACCATTCATAAGATCGCCATATGAAAAATAGATTGCAGTCAACTGAGAATAGAACAAGCAAAACATTCGTGGCTCTGTAGGCTACATAATTAAATTAAGCCTACTTACCACTTTATGTCTTAACAGCTCAACGATGCGTGGAGAAATATGATCACTATTAATCACCGCGGCGCATATCATGAATGGACCCTCAAATGGAGTGAGGGTGATATTCTCCTACATGCCAGAAAAGCCTATACATATAGCCTAATATAGATATGGGATAAATATGGGATAGCCCCAATACTAAATATGCAGGCTATTCTTGCATCTTTCAGCTGGAACTGTGTCCTGTAGGCTGTATGCCAATATATGAGCAAAAATAGGCTAGTTTTTATCAATGATAACTATGCCCGCATCGTCTCAATTCAGTTCAGCAGTTTTCTCTTTTATAGTAGGCTATTAGGCTTTATACTAGGCTATTTTATATATGAATTATTCGATCAGTGCAACCACACACATGAGTGATAGAGATCATTATTCATTGAGCATGCGTTTCTAAATCTATGGTCTAAATAGGCTTAGCTACAGATTGTGGAAATGTATAGACTGAGATTACACATTTACATTTGTTGCTGCTGTATCAATGCAGCTGTATCAGACAGAAATCGCTGATCAAGGTAAATCAAATGACTGATGTGAATACAAGCTGCTGCTTTAGACAGCCCTTCAGCAGACTATCCAACGCGGATTTTCATTCTGACATTAAATCGCGGATACATTAAATATCCGCTAAAACTCTGATCATGCACTGCGCTTTCATTGAACGAGGAAATGGGTGTGGAAATGGGTGTGGGCGTGGATCAACTCAGCTGTTCCTAATGTGATTGGCTAGCGCACCTCTTTCGCGTGGACGCGCGCCTGTGCACGAGCGAAAAACGTGCGCGTGCACAGGCAGATCCCAGGTCCACTTACCTAGTAGAAAACCAGCGTCGTAGTATCAGTTAACTAGTTAGCTTTGATCCTGTTCAGTCAAACCAGATCAAAGGGACTTATCGCGGATCTGTTAAACTAGCTTCGTAGTACAGGCCTCTGCTCTCCCTTGTGACTGTAAGCAGGGTGAGCCTGAGAGCAGGTCACTGGGGGCTGGGTTTACCCAGGCTACATAGAACAGGTACTGACCACATCATTTCCACACTTCCCAGGGTAGAGTGAACGGCCAGAGGAACAAGCCAGTCACACCCAAGGGATCACTATCAATGTCATCAGAAAACTGGTTTTCTTGAGACTTCAGATTGGAAGACCAGAAAATGAAAAAAGTAGCCTGTTTCGAAGATTTGTGTGAAATCTTCAGACAAAAACCACAGTGCAAGTTTAGTCAAAATGTGATCAAAATTTGGTCTGTGAGAATGAGATATGACAGATCTCAGACCAATCTTGAACAATTTTGATCACATTTTGACTAAACTTGTGTAGGTTAAATAATGCATAAAACACTGCATTCATCCCTGTCAGTGTCATTTGTAGTTATAGCCTACCTGGGTTTTTGTGGATTTTTGTTGCAACTTTCGTGTCAGTCGGATAGTAGTCTCTCTTGCCAGACTCTCCCAGCAAAGGGGCTGGGAGAGTGGATAGTGATGGCCTGTCCAAGTAAAAACAAGGCCAGGTCGAAACCTGGCATAGGGCCGGTGTGCTCAGTAAAGTGCAGAACTCTGCCAAGCTGTATTGAGTCATTTGTGTAGTGTGCCTGTGCTGTAGTGTAGCCTATGTGGGTTAATAATCCTGGGTTTAAGCTTGATTAACATGAAGTGCCAGATTTATGGTTAATCTAGTAATATATATTATTTTCACACATAAATGTAGGCTATTGAAATGTAGGCTTATTATGTGGTGTATTCCCAGCCTCCCCCCCCCCCCATACATGTAGGCTAGGTGTTTTTTTTACAATGAATTCGTATATCATTAATAATTGGGATTATTGTAAATATTAGGATAGGTGAGATCAGATGACTGCTTACCATGTAAAAGCTTTAATAACACTGGAATTGAGGGCCATAGACTATGGCCCAAAATTCAAATATACTGTAACACTATGGCCCATAGTGTTATTAAATATTGTACATGGTATGCAGTCATCTGATGTCCCCTCCCCTAAACGTTACATGTCATGACTTGCTCCTTCCTTGGCAGAGATCTGTGCTCCAGCACATTGCCTCGTGTTTCACTGTAAACGAGTAGGCTATTGTGACAAGCGAACTTTTTCAGTGAAACAAGTTCGCTTGTCACACAATACTCGTTGGACTTATTTGAGGGCATGTATGTTTATCGTTCACGTTCGCTAACCTGTCGGTCTTTAAACTCTTTGAACAGGTCGGGGTGCCTGTCGGCAAGATGTTTAGCCAGGTTCGATGTGTTTGAGCCTTTCGCTTTGGTCGCGTTGAAGCACCTTTTACTTCAGGAGCAACTGCACGGCCGGGCGTCAAGTCAGCCAGAATGTACTAGTACGTCCTCCGCTTTGTTGCTTTCAAAATAAAACGCTTATTGTAACCTTATTTATTTTGAGTAATGCGTTACAGCCACAGTTTCACGCCATATAACATCACAACGAGTATTTTGATACAAGGTTTGCTGCTTCATTCATTGAAATACCTTTTCTCCTCCAACGTGCATCAATAAGCTATTTACTTTTGTTTAAGTAACATTATTTTGAAAGTTTTAACCGGAAGTTTTCCAGCTCTTCCCGAAAAAAGCTGCCTGGAGATATTCTCCCGAATGAGAAGCACGCTTCTTCATAGCGCACGCCCGATAAAACTCATTCAAAACGTTGCACTAGTTTACTGACTACACTGTCGTTTCCCATAACGTTAGTCACAAGAAATGTGGCGAAAGAATCACTTTTTGGGAGACAATCGCATCATGGTGATCACTATTCAGCAACAATGGACATGTATTGGAAATCAAATGCCTTCGCTTGTTTCACAACTTGTCTGCTCCAAAGCGCTACTCCAACCGGAGATACTGTGTAAAGGTAGGCTTTAGAATGATGTTAGCTTAGCGTCACCTAATATCATCACAGTCAGTCCCTCTCCTGACAAAAAAATGCTCCAGGTAGCGCTTTTTCCATGCAAAAATGCAAACGTTATGTGTGAACAGCCCCATACACAGCAGATTACCCCTGCTCAGACATTACCATAGTAATCACACAGCCCGCGCCCCCCGCGCGAGTGCTCGAGCACTCGTTCATAATAGACTATTTAAATTGCTTAAAATGCCCATCCCTAGAAGCCGCTGCCATTTTCGCTGTGTCTGTCCTCCTGTGTGTCGGGAGTCGGCACGCCCACACATGAAGCAGACAGAGTCAGAGAGAGCTTTTTTCACTTTTCACCAGTCACCATTGGTTCAAGGCAACGATGTGTTTATTAGCCAGAGGTGCATTACCGCCACCTACCGGCCTGGAAAGACATTTACTCGGCCTGGATCCGTGCTCAAATGCAGCGACAGAGTCGAATGTAAGGGCCCTGCTGTGCACTGCACACCGGCCCCAAAAAATATAGGCCTACTGTAGCCTATATAACGCTGCTTTTAATTATAGCACCCCCATCAGGCCAATGAGAACACAATGTCAAAATGCAACATCCCTCCACACTAAGTTGTGACAGTATTATTTCCTCAAATTTAACATTCCTCCTAGTAGCTATATGGACATGTAGCACACCCTCAACTATCCTATTCACAGTCAAACTGTCACCTGTCTGCAAACACAAACTCGTCGCAAACCAGTTTTTATAGAATTTACCTGCCACACAGCTGAAGGTTATTGCTGACTGGGCCTAAATTCAGAGTTTGGGATTGCTAAACCTAAGAAAATCACCTTCACAGTGAGAAGCTGTGGCATACGGCCGGGTCCACCAACCAACATGATGCTTAGTTTCAGGTGTTACACCGCAGGCTATTCAGGTAGACTATATTTATTAATAGGCAGGGTTCAATCATCAGCCGGGACCTGAAATGGGAGCTGAACATCAAAGCCAGTGGTGGCCAAACCTTTTTGGTTGTGGGCCGCATACAGAAAAATATAAGGAGTCAGAAAAACATAAGGAGTCGCGGGCCAAACAATATTAAGTGTGGCAGTTTTCAACACTGAAATTAGACTAGAAAATCCTTGTGCAAATTTTTTTATTTCTACCTAAATAAATATATGACACATAGTTTATTGATGTGTTCACCTATTACAATGTTTTTTTTTTTCACATTTTCTTTTCCTATGCCAACAGGTTAAGACAGAGATAATTTAACATAACATTAGTATTAAACATTCATTCAGTATTAAAAATGTAAAAAATATATATATACGGTATACAAAAAAATAAATAGACCAGGTCAGGGTACTCAAGTAGGCTATAACCCATTTTCAATGGTTTTAAATGGAAAAAACGAAATGGGGGGGGGGGGGGGGATTTTTGTTTTGTTTTCGTTTTTCCGGTTTTCTTTTTTTTCTGTTTTCGTTTTTTCGTTTTCGTTTTCTCGTTTTTAGCATTATTATATATTTTTTTGCTAAATTCATGGCGGGCCACTTAAAAATGGGCAGCGGGCCATAGTTTGGCCACCCCTGATCAAAGTCCTCACCCAGAAGGCACAACAGAGGATGTAGCCTACTTTCTTCAGCAGCTAAGGAAGTTCAAGGTGCCAAAGCAGGCAGCATTGATTGATTGATTGATTGATTGATTGAAAAGATTTATTTCAAACAGTTAAAACAATACATAAAGTGAAAAAAACAGTAAACATAACAGTCTAATAGACTTCATCAAAAGGAAAATACGTAAACTCAAACATAAAAAAGGCGAACTGTTTGAAAAGGGGCAGGAAGAAGCCTAGGCTTATCGAGTCCTGCCCCCAAATCATTCATAAACAAATTCATACATCACTATGCATATCCCAACTCTCCCGCTCCTCCCCACACGCTCATGTATACATGTATACACATACACATACATATATATGTATGTACACAAACGTACACAAACTTACCCATACACACACAATGTCATAAATCCACCCACATATCCCTATCAATACTTATTCCTAATAATACATTCCAATATTACCCCAAAAACCCAATGCTTTGATCTTAACTTGTGTTGAACCAATGCATCTAAGAATTTATCCAATGTGCACAACAATTCTTTACATAATGTATATTACAATATATACATCATGCACACCATATATTATACATTATATGCATAATAACTTCATTACACATACATTAATTTTTATACATATAGCCTATGTATATTAATGTACAGAATACACATCCGACCAGGCACACACACCCACCAATAATACAGTAATACTCTATCAGGGGGAAAAAAGGACATTCCCAAAAAAACAGGAAGAATCCAAGTAACTCAAGATTCAAGATTCAATGTATTTCTTGATTAAATATTTTTTTTAATTAGATTTGAAAATGGAGATATTAGAACTTTCTTTGATCCTGTCATCTAGTCTGTTCCAAAGAGTCACCCCATAGACTGTAATACACTTGCTCTTAAGAGTAGTGCGAGCACACGGCTGTTTCAAATTATATTTACCTTTTAAATCATAGCCTCCTTCTCTGTCTGCAAACATTTTTTGAATATTACCAGGAAGTAGATTGTTCCTCGCTTTGAACATAATTAGTGCGGTTTTCGAATCAATCAAATCCATCAGTTGCAATGCATTTGACTTTATAAATAGTGCGTTAGTGTGTTCCAAATAACCTACCTTATGAACAATCCTTATTGCTTTTCTTTTAAGTGTGCATAATGTATGAAGGGTACTTTTATAGGTATTCCCCCAGACTTCCGCACAATAATTCAGGATGGGTAAAATAAGAGAGCAGTACAGCATGTACAGTGATTTCAGGTTCAGAATATTTTTAGTTTTACCTAGGACTAGCATTGGCAATTTTCTACACCTCCACTGTCGAGTCCATCATCTCCTCCTCCATCACCATCTGGGAAGGCCGGATCTACCATATGGGCAACGTGGGCAGGTGCCCAGGGGCCCTCAGTGTGAAGGGGCCCTCCAAAAAAAATTAAAATAAAAAATTTGAGCTCATGTTGGGCTCCACAGAGCTATCACACAAATCTAAGACCAATCAGGACAAAATAAAAATTGTTTCCAAGAAGAGTAAGTCTCATGATTTAGTGTCATTGGATGCCTGTGGGCAAGTGGTGACCAGGGGCGCCGGAAGTGGGGGTGCTTGTGGTGCTGCAGCACCCTCTGCTGTTTTGTATTGGAATAGAGAGCCGCAGGGATGACGTATTTTTGTAGTCAGAATGCGGAAGTCCCATAGTTCCTGGTTCTTCACTGTTTCTGTCTATGGGATTTTTGAATGGGTTTTTGCCACGATGCTTCAAATAAGGTCTCTGGGCAACGCAAGCTTAATCAAACGCGAACCAGTGTTCAGCCGGATAATCTTCACACATGAGGACCACTTTCATGAGTTTTGAAGCGTAAATGCAAGCCCTAGAAGTAAAAAGCTCGTGCTAAGCTAATCCAACTACACACAGTGTTGTATAGGCTTCCCCGTCACGTCAGCACTCAACCTGGACTGTTGTTGATGTGTGCGCTGCTGTGCACTGATTACCCTGGGCTGAACGGGCTGAACCAGGTGAAGGAAAGAGAATTTCCGTGTTCGTCCTTTGAAGTGATGACGTTATTGACGTATAATATCCCCGTCGACTCAACAGTGTAGTCTCATTTAGCCATTTGCTAGCTAGCCGCCCGTTTAACGGCACGTAAAAGCTTCAAAACTCATAAAAGTGGTCCTCATGTGTGAAGATCATAATTAAACACTGGTTCGCGTTTGATTAAGCTTGCATTGCCCAGAGACCTTATTAGAAGCATTGTGCCAAAAACCCATTCAAAAATCCCATAGGCGAAAACAGTGAAGAACCAGGAGTGTTAGCATCGATGATTTCCGGACTCGTTCCTGCGGCTCTCTATTGTAATGTCAATTAAAAATATATATATATATGATTAAAATGTGTTTTATATGTTTTATACTGCAATATTTAGGGTTTAGTTGAAGACTATGAGCAAAGCAAAGAGGGTGATGTTATTTTTGATGTTTGGTTTATAATAATAAGATAATAAAATATAATACTAAATAAGTTCAGTGTTTCTGCCTGTGTTGCTGTCTGTTGTAGTGTAAAACGACCTAAAGGGAGAACAGGTGGTGACATGAAAGTGAGTGCACTGGCGATTATACGTTGGTGCACCGGATGCACATGTAACCCCTGGTGGCCAGATGATTCTTGATTCTTTATTTTATTTCTACATAATAAACTATTTAGATGTCCCGCATTTGCACGAGATAGAGCGTGAGAGACCGAGGCAGATAGAGAGGGAAAGAGAGATAAAGAGAGAGAGAGCGAGAGACAGAGAGGGAGAGGGAGAGAGAGAGCGAGAGAGAGAGACGAGACATGAGAGCGGGGGAGGGAGAGAGAGCCACGGCTCGCACCCAGCTGCTTGTTAACTATGGCAAGAGGGTGAGAGGGCGCCGGGAGTGAGGGCGACCAGCTGCAGAGCTCCGTAAACTTCGTAGACATATAGGCTTTTTTTTAGAGTAATTTCGTTTTGTTTATAATTTTGTTGCTTCTATTCGCTTTGTAAATATCTATTGTATATATCAGTGTCTTTTTATATAGTGTATATAGTAGCATCTTTGCACTTTTTGCAAGATAGAGCACAGTAGCGTGGACTATTGTTGGACCATTGTTCTCGCTGCGCCCCCAACATGGAGGACATCGCTAACTACAACAACAATAACATCAGCGTCACCAACGCCACCACGCACAGATACAACAGGGACGCGGTAATAAACATCAGGAATGCACGAAATCACCCCAACCAGGACTGGTTGGCTCCCGACCTCTCCGAATTTCTTGAACTTAAACAACAGCAACGGAAAAGAGGAAAGCGAGGAGGATTAATCGCCCGCCTGAGGAGACGCGCAGACAAGCCACCTCTGCCAAGCGGTCTTCTGGCTAACATGCAGTCACTAGAAAACAAAATGTGCGAGCTCAGAGCACGGGCACAATTCCAAACGAACATAGCAAGCTGTAACGTTCTGTGTTTGACTCATTGACCTATATATAATGGACCAACATAGCTCATTGACTTTGACACAGCAAAATTAAGCTCACTTCCGGATATTGTTTGATTTCGTTTGATTGGTTGAATGAATTATGCTTCACGGAAGTACGAGGGGAGGGGGCGGCTGCCCCTAGCGGCTGCCGGGGGAGTTTCCGAATTTGCCCTGTCTACCTTATCGCCGTAATGCATTATGGGTAGTCAGCTACTTTGGCTAATGTAGCGGCTAACGCTACTTACTTTACATTGCAGTAAAACGGCACTGAATGACCAAATTGATTTAACTTTTAACCATTTCGAGTAACACTGTTTCCATACGGACCCCCAGCGTTGGTTAGTTGTTTATAACGTGACTCTATTTAACACATTGAGTGCCAGCCATTTTTTCATCCTGTAGGTAAGTTGTGCCAGGGTTTTTTTTGAGGATTCTGGCTCATTTTACAAGAGCCGAGGATTATTTTCTGTTAAGAATTCATGAACACCAATCATCTAAAAATAACTAATAGAATGTGTGCTTTCTCTGTCTAAAAGAGTTAGTTTGCAGAGTTAGTAGTTATGTAGATATTAGCCGTTGAGTACAGCATGGTTTCAGCATCTGGAAATTTATTCAGAGATAAATGGCTTTTTGTGAAATTCGACAGAACAGTCACTTTAACCATTCATTTTTGGCATCAGTAAGACCGTCAGACATTCTAAACAATAGTTTTGAACAGTAATTTCCTCCATAACAACAGGAAACACCCCTCTCATTCAAACTCCTCCCTCCGTGTGTCTTCTCCTCCTTCCTCCTGGCTCTACAGCGGGCGTGTCAGAAGCGCGTTGCTGCTGCCTGCCTGCCTGCCTGCGTGCCTGCCTGCCTGCTTGCCTGCGTGCGGACGCTCCTTGTGCGAGTCAAGATGGGCCGGGGAATGCGTGGGCGATGGGCAGATGTTGATTCTGGCCTTTCTGAGGTGTTTCAAAGTGTGTTTCACCTATAATCTATTTTGCAAATCGCTCTCCGCTCTCTGTGTGCGGCTGCCTGCGCGGCCGCTCTCGGGCAAGACAAGTGTGGAATGGATTACTGTAAAATCGCCTCGCCATTTCCTTGAATGGCTTGCTCCAGCGGCAGTTTTTTCTTTGATTTCGCTCGTCTGGGGGAGCACTGTCAACACTTAGTGGGTCGGTAAAATAGATTATACACATTCTCTTGCTCCAATAGTGATCTCGAAGATGTAAAAGTTGTTGATTGATGTCCCACCGTCAAAAAAAAAAATGTTTATGTAAGACGAGTTATTTCGGCTCTGGCACTCAAGCGTTGGATTATGTAAGACGAATTATCTCGGCTATGGCACTTAACGTGTTAAAACGTTATAACGTACTCCGGTTTCTGTGCTGAATCCAATGGTCTGAATGGTCTGAATACAGAGAAGGCTTATTAAGGCTTTATCTAACGGTATAAATAACATTAAATGGTCCACCATGGACGTTAGATGTATGGTATCTATATAAGGCTCTTTCACACACAGATCATGCAAAATTGCAGTTTAGGAGTCCCGCAAAGCCCGCTGCCTCGCCACAGAAATTGCTTTCACACAGAGCCAAGCAGCACGGCCACATTCCCGTGCTGCGGTGTACTTTCAGGTGAAATCCCCCGCTCCCGGATTGAAAGGCGAGCGGAGGGATTTCCAGCTCCTCCTAGCCTAAATGAATATTTTCATAGTGTAGCCTAGGCTACTGTATGATGAACAAATTCATTCAACAACAAGACTTCCCTCCTTCTCCTAGTCCGCTGAGCAGGGAGGATAGGTGCACTCGCATGGTGGGCGGACTCGCCTTAATATCAAAACGGGCTCCGCCGCGGAGTGCATCTGCCGACTTTCTGGCAGCGAAGTGTTGCATTAATTGCATTCAAGGAAAGCCAACTTTATTTTTACAACACATTTCATAGAAGTAAATTCACTGACTAAGCAGATCGATATGGTGTCCTACTAAAATTGGAACGATACACGACCGCACGCCAGTCTTCTCTGTATCGTTCCAATTGAGTAGGCTATACTAAAATTGGAACGATACACGACCGCACGCCAGTCTTCTCTGCACTGTTCCGCCTTGCTGCTCCAGCCTCAACGACTGGTGCCCAATAGCCCTCACGCCCATAGCCAGCAAGTGCTTCGAAAAGCTGGTCATATCACAGATCCGCCACACACTCTCCCCGGACCACGACCCGCTCCAATTTGCATACCGCCCCAACAGGAGCACAGCGGATGCAGTAGCACACGTACTCCACACCACCCTCTCTCACCTGGAGGGGAAGGACACCTATGTGAGAATGCTGTTCATGGACTACAGCTCAGCATTCAACACCATAGTACCCTCCAGGCTGGTAAGCAAGCTCAAGTATCTGGGACTAAACACAGCAATGTGTGACTGGATCCTGGACTTTCTGACAGACCGCCGCCAAGTGGTGAGAGTGGGAAACCTCACCTCCTCCCCACTGACCATCAGCATAGGAGCGCCCCAGGGATGCGTCTCCAGCCCCTTCTGGTACGACCTCTACACCCACGACTGCGTGGCGACTCAAACCTCGAACACCATCATGAAGTTTGCAGACGACACAGGAGTCATGGAGCTGATCTCCAGGAGCGACGAGACGGCCTACAGAGAGGAGGTGGAGGCCCTGGAACAATGGTGCCAGGACAACCACCTCTCTCTCTAAACATCTCCAAGACCAAGGAGATCATTGTAGACTACAGGGGGGGGGGGGGGGGGCGCACACCTCCCAATCACCATCAATGGCACAGTGGTGGAAAGGGTGGACAGCTTCAAGTGCCTGGGAGTCAACATCCACCAGGACCTGACATGGGCCAGCCACCGCCACTGTTGTCAAAAAGGCCCAACAGCGACTACACAGACTCAGGTGCCTGAAGAAATTGGGCTAAGGCCAAAAAACCTCAGGGACTTCTACAGAGGCACCATTGAAAGCCTGCTGACTGTCTGCTTCACCACCTGGTACGGGACCTGTACCACCATGGACCGCAGGGCGCTAAGAAGAGTGAGGCGCGCGGCCCAGCACGTAACAGGATGTGAGCTGCCAGAACTGCAGGAACTGTACAACCAGCGGTGCTTCAGGAGGTCCCTGAAGATCATCAAGGACACAAACCACCCCCACAACAGCCTGTTCTCCCTGTTACCCTCAGGGAGGAGATACAGGGTCCCAAAAGCACGCACAAATCGCTTGAGGGACAGTTTCTTCCCGCAGGCCACGAGACTCCTTAACATACACAAATAAACTCCCAACAATCATGTAGTAGCGGTACTGCAGCTGCTACCATTACGTATGTTTAATTATGTCTATGTTATTTGCACCTGTGCAAACAGAATGTTTAATTATGTTTAAATTATGTCTATGCTATTTGCACCTACTGTATGTGCAGTGAATGTCACTGTTTCTGGCTTGTTTTTATTGCTTTACTGTTATTGCTTGTTGTTTCTCTTGTTTTCCTGCACCTATATGCCCTGTTATTTTGCACTATGTTGTAACGGAGTCTACAGCACAAGAATTTCACATGTGATACTTGTACTACGGAGTGACAATAAAAATCTTGAATCTTGAATCTAACTTCACTTAACGACACTACTGCAGCCTGAGAGACTCATGAGTAGGCTACTCCCAGTAAAAAATATATATAACAATACCAATAGCGTGCAAATATAGGCTACTTGACCATAAGATAGGTGGGCCTAAAATACAGTGGGCCTGTATCTTCTTTGCACAAAGCTCACCAATGTTGTTTTAGCACAATTGAAGACAGCCTCAAATATTTCTCAACAGCATCCTGTCTTTGAGATGTCATTTGCAGATATTTCTCTATACACTGCTGTTACAAAGGACATTTATAAATTCCATAAGCTGCTCTTATTCTTAATGTTTTGTTCAAATGAACCAGTAATGTAGCCTACTACAGTATGGTTCTACTTAAGTATAAGCTATTAGTACATTGTTCTACTCGAAAAGTCTGACTAACTTTAATGCTATGGTTGGAAGGCACAAACATGCCATGCATTTGATATCTGAACAGAAGCCATGAATCCCATATCAGCAACCTGTCTGTTCTGTTTTATTGTAGCCTACACACTTTATCACATGTGTTGCTTACTGTAGGCCATTTACATAGACTGGGAGTTGGGACAGTAGACCCTTCTCACGGGGGCCATTTTTTGTCGAAAAGGCAGGGTTAACACAGGTGCAAGCAAAACACTAATGAGGGCTTCAAACTTCCATGATTGGAATTTGGAAATCCTCATTAGTGTTTTGCTTGCACCTGTGTTTATTAGACAATAATTTTTTCATCATTGTAAAGCCACAGCACAGTGAAGAGGATATTAATGTGAAGATTAGCCTCTTCATTTTGCTCTCAGAGTGCATCAGATTCATGCATTTTACTTTAAAATGTACAAAATGTCTTTGTCCATGGGGGCACGGCCCCCCCTACAAACCCCCCAGTCAGACTAATATTTTTATCCTGCTGGTGCTACCCCTGTTTGCAAAGCCTAGAATAGAATCGCCTATGAGTGGGTGAGAAACTGAATCTCAGAAACGGAATAATGGCATAATAACAGTATAATCCTAATGGTAATTTAAAATGAGATATTCCTCTAAAGATGGCTAAAAAACATCCAAACGTCCAAAAAAAGTAAATTTTTCAGACAGTCCCTTCCTTGCAGCACCCCCTACTTAAAAACAGTTCCAGGGTCCCTGGTGGTGACTGGTCAGCCATTCATTTTTCCATAGACATTCTGTTCGGGGGGTGGGTGGGGGTGGGGGTGGGGGTGGGGGTAGGGGGGAGCTTCAGTGCCCAGGGGCCCCTGGGGGTGTTAATCTGGCCTTGACATCTGCTGCTGCTGCCCACAAGGACATCTCCAGACTGCAGTGAATCATCCGCCATGCTGAAAAGGTGCATGGTCGGGTGCAGCCTGCCATCCATTCACAACCTACACAAGCCATACTTCAGTAAAAGTACAGATATCTTACCAGAAAATTACTTTGGTAAAAGTCAAAATCACCTATTAGAATATTACTTGAGTAAAAGTATTAAAATATCTCATATTGTATCATCAAAAGTAATTTTCTTATATTAAATGTAATTAAGTATTCAAAGTAAAAATACAAGTAAATGCTGTTAATAAAAAAAAGCAAGCAAAAGACATGCCTGGACTTGAGTGGTCCAGGCATGTCTTGAGTTTTATAGTGGTTGGCAAACACCATAATTTTTTTTACGTAACTTGCAAGCTAGGAGCACAGATTCACCAAACCACTTGCGTGCACGTTACCAATCTCTCTTGATTAAATTCCTTTGTAACTAAGATGCTTAGGGCAAAATATAATGTGGTAAAAATATACATTTTATTTGGGAAATGTAGTGGAGTAAATGAGCAAGTTGATAGAAATATAAATACTCAAGTAAAGTACAGATACTCCAAAAAAAAAAACGTACTGTATTTGATTATATTACATCACTGCCATACACACTAAAGCGCTCTTGGAAAATCATGGCAGACCCCTCCCACCCAGGTCATAAACTCTTCAAGGCCCTCGGCAGAAGACTGATGTCTGGCAGTACCAGAAACTCTCGACACAGAGACAGTTTCTTCCCAACTGCCATCTGCCTCTTCAATGAGACCTGAAAGCCCCCACAAAGACTACCAACCCCCCACCTCCACCCCGATGCCCACTGAGCACAACTAGCTCAGTACAAGCTGAGGTCTCAGCATAGGCGGAGTTTGACTTTTAGCTCTGGGGGGAGGCACTTCTGCAGGAGACACACAATTCCTGATTTGACGAGACTGCACTAAGATGCAATTTTCCCACATACCGCCCGCAATCGGTCAGAACAATGTGACCCATCACATCAGCCATTGCTTGCAGTGTGTACAAGCATAGGCGGAGTTGGACTTTTAGCTTTGGGGGGGCCACTTCTGCAGGAGACAGACATTTGAGACAGACAAAAAAAAAAGGCCGTTTTACATTTTAAATTTTGCCCGTTTAAAGCCAGATTTAGAGGAATATCTCATTTTAAGGCTGGCATCATCATGGTCTCTCTCTAATTATTGTTTAATAAGTATAAGAATGGAAATATAAGAAATATTAGAATATGAGTAGAATTACAGAACATTAATACTCATTATTGTATGTTTAGTAATGTAATGTATATTATATAGTGCTTCACTGTTCACTGTTGCTTTTGACTCAAAGACACTTTACAAATACAGGATAAAACAACTTTAATAAAGAGAGAAAATATTAAAATAGATGAGAGAGAGGGGGAGAGAGAGAGAGAAATATTATAGGTCAAAAGCAACAGTGAAAAGGGCTTTTTTTGGAAAGATGACATAATGAGTATGAAAGACTAATGAGTTTTGGCCTGTCAGATGTGACTGGGGAGGGCATTCCAGAGGGAGGGGGCGGCTGCAGCAAGGCCCTGTCAGAGGCCCCCCTGTCACAGCTTTAGAAAAAAGAGATACCTGTGATTCTTGTGAAAGTGGATATAAATTGTATGATCATATTCAGCCAGACAGTGAGATGGAGATTTACAATGGTGAGAAAAAAAGAAAAAAAAAGAAAAAAAAAAGAGAAAAAAAATATATATATATATATATTTTACAACTAGGGGGGCCAGGCCTCCCCCCATTAACTCCGCCCATGGGTCTCAGCTTGCTGAGGCCATATTTAAGAAGTGATTTGTGCATTCCTTGGAAGGCAGCCATACCCAGTGAATCAACAGAGGATGTAATTATGTAACAGGATGGAGTAGGTTGTCATTGGCACATACAAGGAAAAATTATCTACAGGTACAGGACTGTAAATGTAACCTTAGTCTTTACATTGTTGTTAAATATTTTTACATGATTTCTGTTCGCCAATTGCTGCTGTGGCACCCGCATTTCCCCAAGGGATACAAAAAAAGTGCTATCATCTTATCTTGTAATCATTATTCCTATACTGTAGATCAGAGGTTCTCAAATGTTTTTCAGCCAAGGACCCCTTACAAGATAGAAAATATACCGGGGACCCCCTCATTCTGATTTGTGATTTTGGGCTAAGCTTAATTGTTTCCACGGTAACGTGCTTGACTTTTAATTTGATAGGTTTGTTATTAGAATGTAATCCATGAACCATTTTAGATTTAAAGCATAAACTATTTTCGTTGAACTATGAAGATTTTGCAAAAAAATATATATATTTTTTTTTTATTACATTACATTTACATTACGTCATTTAGCAGACACTTTTGTTTTATCCAAAGCGACTTACAATATCACAATTTGTCAACAGTACAGAAAACCACTATGCAACACAATCAATGACAGCCAAGATATTTTGATAGACTAGCACCATGTAGGAAGTAGTTTGAGAAGGAATAAGTAACATGTAGCATTTTATTAAAAAGAAAAAAAAAGAAAAAGAAAAACTTTTCGCGGACCCCCTGGCAAAGTGCCACGGACCCCTGGGGGTCCGCGGACTCCCATTTGAGAACCACTGCTGTAGATACACTGTCTGCATCATATGTTTAATCAGTGAGCCTATTTTAACACCAACAAAAACACACTAATAAGGATTTATTGCGATCCTTGAAATACCTATTTCTGTTCTCCGTACCCACTATAACTGCATTTACCCCCATAACAACACCAAGAACACCATAGTTATTTCCAACAGCTAAACTGGCTCCCAGTTAAAAAAAGAATCATCCAAATTAAATTAGGACTTACCCATAAAATCATACACAATGCAGTCCCCAAATATCTTTACAACTACTTTAACCGTTTTAGGGACATCCACAGCTATGCCACCAGAGGCAGCACAACGAATATCAGACTTTTTAAATATAGGGCTCTAGGTAAGAATACTTTTCTGTACTCTGCTGCCATTGAATGGAACAAAGTTCCGGCATCACTGAAGCTTATTGAGGCACAGAGCAGTTTTAAGAGGGCAATTAAAAAATTGTTGGCATCCACTCTTAGAATAGGTAGGTACTGTATCAGCACTGTATCAGCACTGTATCAGGGCGAGAATATATATTGTATTTTATGTTAATTGCTATATGTAGGTATGTATTTATGTATTGTGAGTCGTAAGTATTGTATTTGCACCTGACAATCCTGTCAGCCATCCCCTTCCTTTTCCCCCAGAGGACCACAATGGAAATAAGCCTGTGGCTTTGTTGTGTTTTAATCCTCTGCAGTTTTTTTGTTTCATAATGTCTGTCTTCTGTGAAGCAGTATTATGTGTGCTTTAAAAAATTGTCAAATAAAACTTACTTACTTACTTTTTTGTTGACCACAGATAAAGAAAATAAGAAATAGTTCATCTTACATTTCAAAAGACAAATGTAAATGCAGAGGGCCTACTTGTGCTTTGTGGATGCAAAAGTTAAAAACATGTTATTAAATCTCATGCATATTTCCTGACTTTATTATAGCTATAACGAGTGAATGGTGAATGGTGAATGGTCGAGCCAGTTTTAAAACACTATCCTATTTGTCATAGTGGGGCAGATAAGCTTGTATGAAGGTATTGTGCATTTTATGACTAAAGCATGAAACTTTCAGCATATAATCTACATACTGAAAGGTTTTATTTCAGATGTGGAAACACTTTCTATCTGACCTCTGGTGACCTGAGAGGTCATTGACCTCAACATTGCATTTTTCCAGTTTGCCCCACCACTCTCCATTATAATCTATATAAAAGAGAGCATGTGGGAAGCATGGTGCTGTCTCGGCTCTCCCCAGATCGGCAGAGGGTGGAGCAGCGACCAGGCCAGCATGGGGAATAATTGGCGAAGTACAATTGGGGAGAAAATCGGAGAAAATCGGAAATAATAATAATACAGTAATAAAAAAAGGGAGCATGTGGGCTCTGTCTGCGATTTGTGTCCCGGAAGTGATGTCACTCAACTGCAAGTGATGTCATCAGTAATGCCACTTGAGCAATTGTGCATTGTGACATCACTGATGATGTCATAGGCACGTGACATCATCAGTGATGTCATAAGAGCATTAATTTCTAAGAGCATCAACACATCATAATGGAGATGCACATACATAGGAGGAGATTTCTCCCCTCTACTCTACTGGCCTTCAGAGGGCAATGAGAATGACCATGAGACAGGAACACTTGCTGATACAGACAGGCAGCCATGTAGACTCTAAGTCAGAGTAATCATCCCTCCTCTCTGTTTCTCTCCTCCTCTCTGCATATAAAGCGTATGTCAAATGTGAGATCTTCACTGCATTCCATAAATCCTCATGTAATCTATATATCAATGTATATTGAGATGTTTGCAGTCCTTCTCTAATGATGATTAGAGGAGATTATGAATATGGCTTTATTAAATACACTTTTATAAAACACTTCCTGGACTCTTGGCTTCATTCAATTTGGTTTATATAAGCTGTTATAATGAGCATATAGCAGATGAGGAGTGGAGATCCAATTCCATTCCATAATAATGCGGCTTGGTACAAAAGCAGACCTCTTGCACTGCATAATGACTGGTGACACTGTGAACTGCATGGGGAACTTGGAAGGCTTTCCCTGAAGTGACTGAGGCTTTCAGTGAGCTCATGCAGATGCAAGGTGATGTGAGTGAGCTGTCCAAGTCACTGTTGGAGCGCTTTGTGGTGCTCATGTACAACAGGATTTTTCTTCCATTTCTTCATTTACGTCCTCCTCTACTCTTCAGGGCTGGTGTGATGTATTGGTCCTTGGCTGTCCTTTCATTCGACTTGGTCATCTGTAAATCCTTTGAACGAAGCTTCAGTGTGCGGACCTTCTTTTTTCCTTAATAGATTGGGTGTGCCACCCCACCATTCTTCGGTTGGAGCAGGTAACTGACGCACCCTTTTTCCAGGATCATGAATATCGATGTAAATGTTCTGTTTAGGGTCATAAGAGCAATGTTAACATGTTCTGCTGATTTGCAGGTACCATATATTCCTCAGGTCTAGGCTGCTCGTGTGGACCTGACTGGTACACTCACAAGGAGTTCACTACATTACACTATACTCACCATCATCATTTTCTCCTATTCCCAGGCTATAGACCCTTCTCACGGGGCCATTTTGTGTCAAAAAGGCAGGGTAAACACAGGTGCAAGCAAAACACTAATGAGGGTTTCAAACTTCCATGATTGGAATTTGGAACCCCTCATTACTGTTTTGCTTGCACCTGTGTTTATTCTGCCTTTTCAACACAAAATGGCCCCCATGAAAAGGGTCTATTGGGGCGCTGCGTGCTGTGAGTCTAACTGCATGGGCGGAGTTAATGGGGGGCCAGGGGGGCCAGGCCCCCCCAGTCGTAAAAAAATAAAAAATGGCTCACCATTGTAAATCTCCATATCACTGTCTGGCTGAATATGATCATACAATTTATATCCACTTTGACAAGAATCACAGGTATCTATTTGCTAAAGCTGTGACAGGGGGGCCTCTGACAGGGCCTTGCTGCAGCCGCCCCCTCCCTCTGGAATGCCCTCCCCAGTCACATCTGACAGGCCAAAGCTCATTGTCTTTCATACTCATTATGTCATCTTTCCAAAAAAGCCTTCAAAACCCACCTTTTCACTGTTGCTTTTGACCTATAATCTTTTTGTCTCTCTCTCATCTATTTTAATATTTTCTCTCTTTATTAAAGCGGTGAACAGTGAAGCACTATATAATATACATTACATTACTAAACATAAAATAATGAGTAAAAAAGTTCTCCAGCGCACACCAGGGTAGGAAAATAGACACTTTATTAACTTTTAGACTACATTAAACAAGGCGAAGTTCGCCTTGTTTAATCTAACCCAAAGGCAAGGTTTATTTAAACAAAAACAAAAAAGAAGTATATTTATAACAATAACATGCTCGCTCACTCACTCACACATGCACACAACAGTGTTTCCCTGAGGATTTGGAGAGATCATGGTGGCCCTGGAGCTGGACCCTCTTGAAAGAAAATTTTGTACATTTTAAAGTAAGATGCATCAATCTGGTGCACTCTGAGAGCAAAATGAAGAGGTTGAATTGAAATGTTGCAGTCAAAATCTATTTGTGGTGTGTGAGAAACAATGCACAGACACACAGAGCAGTAAATGGTTCCGTTAACTCTGCAACAGCCACTTTTAGAACAATATTTTTAAATCATGACACCATTTTGCAGCATGTCAACTGACACTGATACAATGCTACAATTCCTCAGAAAGAGCCATGTGGCGACGTGGCGTCATAGTTTCAATGTTGATGCACACACACACCCCTCTGCCACTGTCTCACACACAGCCTCTGTCCGTGTGATGGTGAGCACCCCCCCCCCCACACACACACACACACACACACACACACAGCAATACGTCAGAAGATCAGATCGTCATCGTCATCCGACCAGTGACGACAACATCCGAAGTTGGTCCCCGGGCGCTGTACGAGAAAGCGACCACTGCTCCTGGCCTGCCCCCCGGAGGAAAGGACATGCCTGGATGGGTTAAATGCAGAGGACACTTTTCACCGGCCACCGTCAGCATGAGTGTGTTGTGGCCGCATGCATGTGTTGTGGTGTTCGTGTGACAATAAAAGACGGGGCTTGTCCCGTTACGAGATTTTTTTTTTTTTTTTTTTTTACGAGAGTTTTGATAACGGCATGCCCCCACCCCCCAACACACACACACACACACACACACACACCGGTATGTGGGAAAATTGCATCTTTTTAGTGCAGTCTCATCAAATGAGGAATTTTTCTACGATTTGGCATTGCCTTTCATCGTGCTACATAATTTTGATGATTTAACAAAAACCATAGCAATGATGGATGCAACCATGTTTTCCTGTCATCTTTCATTCCAAGTTGTAAGTGGGAACTGTGAATGGCTGTAATCAACTTCCATTTTACGTTTGCCAGTTGGAACTGTTCTTCAAAATCACAATTGCAAGGAAACAAGGACACTTGCCAATCTGATAGGCAGTTGACAGCCGATCATGAAAAGCAGTGGCAAACTTCAGCAGTGGCCAGCTTTTTTCAGCTTAACTGTAAAAAAATAGTCCACACTATCAGAGGCAGACGCCCTTCCTCAGGTCTGAGGAACACGTGCTACCAATACATTTTTAATGGGTGCTTTTTCTATTGTGTGGACTCTATTTTCTTCAGTTCTACTTGCACCTCTGTCCAGCACCTAGTTTTCATCCTTTTTGAATGCGTGCCTTTGTGAACTTTTGTTGCAGCTTTTCTCAGCTGGTAAACTTAAACGGTCCAGACATTTGCTGAATTTCTACATTTTGAAGTGAATGTGAATGGACATTAAGCATTGTTTGTGCACACAGAAGAAGGCAGACGGTCGGTAAAATAATTTACCTGTTCATTTACCTGTCACGGTTTGCCCGATGCCATTGATTTACATGGCGTTTGCATTTGTCCAGGTTGCTGCAGGCCGAGTCAGTCTCGTCTGCACCCAGAAGGCAGAGGAGGTGTCCAGTGTCCAGTCTTCCTTCACCGGCACGTGCTATATGGGCCCTACACCCTCACAGCCATGTACTCTCCCTCAGCAGATGAGAAGTAAATCACAGCATTTCAGGCTGATCAGGCACTCTGAGCATTAGCCCGCTTATTACATGGCTACTTACAAAATAAATCAATTATTCGACACAAAATATAACAACAATTTTATTGATTTGAAAATGATTTGACTGCTTCCGTCAAAAAAAAGGTCTGTTTCCTCAGCAAGACTTTGCAGTTAATTTGAGACACCTGGAAACAAATAAGACAGATTTGCTAACCAGTATTGCTTGGACATGCTGCTACATCATGTAACACACCGGCCTGGAAGATACGTTACCTGGTCTGAGGTCGTTTTCAC
The DNA here is from genome assembly GCF_964638095.1 of Poromitra crassiceps. Taxonomy (NCBI): domain Eukaryota; kingdom Metazoa; phylum Chordata; class Actinopteri; order Beryciformes; family Melamphaidae; genus Poromitra; species Poromitra crassiceps. The sequence goes on from NC_139624.1 coordinate 44,209,927, forward strand.
ACATATTTGGGTGGGGTCATCCCTATGTTCCCCGGGTCCTATGTTCCCCGGGTCCTATGTTCCCCGTTTTTAACACTCCCTGTAACATTTGGGGTGTCTATCCGCTATGCCGACCACCCGCAATGCCGACCTTAGGTTTAGGCGTGAGGGGTGGGAGAGGTTAGGTTTTGGGTTAGGGTCTGGGGGAGGTTAGGAAGGGTTCTATGTTCCCCGGTCCCACAAAAACGGGGAACATAGGACCCGGGGAATATAGGACCCGGGGAACATAGGTACGCTCCCTGATTTGGGTCGAGCCAGGCGCTGCCGCAGCAGTGAAAAGTATACAATGTTTCAATTTTCAACTAGAGCGGCTTCGTTTCACATGTGTTTTTTATCACCGCGCCCAGGCCGTCGTTCTACAGAGTGGAGCGTCATGTATCCATGCCAACCAGACGGAAGTAGACGCGTATAGCGTACCGGTAATTCCACCCGGGAAGGAAGCCCGGCGGGATGTAAACAGAACTGAACGATTGATTGAAAAGTTTATTTCTATAGGGACAGATACATAAACATAGAGCATTCACAGTCTCTGTTATATATCCTGACATTTATCCTAAGCTAGTTTGCAATATTTGTCCCTAGATGGAGAATGGAGAATGAACAACGCCGTTTGCTCTTGGTACTGCTTTTTGCATTTTACATCGTTTGTCTCTTTCAATATCGGGAAAGTGTTGAATTTGAAAACGAGGCACGGCTGCATCTGGAAAACAATGTTTTCATGTAATGGAGGCGGCGGATGCGAATCTCCAGACAAAGCAGGACAAGGCACAGATTGATTCTGTTGAACCGTGAAGCCCTCGTCACCATACGCAGATATTATCGGCGAACAGCCAGGTAAGTTGTAAACATTAACGTTTGTAACGCTAGGCTTGCTATGCCCTTGGTGGTAATTTGGCCAATAACTGTTTATGCAATGTTTGTGAACGCCGAATTGACGTTAACATTAGAAATACAGCATTAGAACGAGCTGAAGTCGGCGCGCGTTCACACATCACTCGCGCCGTATTTAGTGTAGGGTTAGGGCGACGCAAGCCGCTCCGAAACCACCCTCTCCAGCTGAACCGAGAGCGAGTGAGTTACGTCGACTACGAGTTCGAGTGGCATGTTCACACTGACCCAGTCACGCCGTGTTTGGCCCTAAAACTCAGTTAAGTCGACCTAAACGTTCCAGTGTGAAAACGACCTGAGATGTTTCTTTTAAAGGGATAGTTCGGTTTGTTTGAAGTTGGGTCCTATCAGCTAGTCACATACACTAACGTAATTAGGTACAGTGTTCTGGATGCTGAGCGCAGTGTCTAACGAGATCCGGCACCCAGAGGAGCAGCCTCGCGCAGCCTCACCAGCTTTTTCTCTCTGAGTACTGGGGGTCAACAACTAAAACGTAATTTAGCCACCTAAAACACCTAAAACAACGCCCACCTAAACAAATCGATATCTGTGTACATGCACGCTCTATTTTGACAATTTTCAGCGCTTTACTTTTCCGCAAAACAGCAGTTTCATTCGGCACTGCTTTTTCTCCCAGCCGTACAACCACCGTATTCCTCCGCTAAAGCCAGCACAGAGCACAGAGCCGCGGTTTACAAAACAGGAAGAAGAGAGATAAAACACTGACTTACTTTAGAGACAACAAGTCACCTGGCCTCTCTGGTCTGGGTCGTTTTCCACAATTTATCCTGGGAATGGTGAATAAGGTTTGCAGCCAGGGCACCCAGGCATTTAGACAGCAGGCGCATCTCTCTGCCTGTTCACTCTCTGCAAAAGTTCCTCTTCTGTATTCTCTCTGGTTCATAATTGTATCCTCTTGTCACCAAGGTGAATGGCATATCATCCTCGCTATCAAAATCACTCATATTTTCGTCCGTGTATTCTATTTGTTGTGGCTTCAAACCGGGAGAAATAAAATAGCCTACCCCGAAATAACTGCGGAGTAATCCAGTGCTGCGGCTCTGACCTGGCTTTTAGCGGAGGAACACGGTAGTTGTACGGTTTGGAGAAAAAGCAGTGCCGAATGAAACTGCTGTTTTGCGGAAAAGTAAAGCGCTGAAAATTGTCAAAATAGAGCGTGCATGTACACGGATATCGATTTGTTTAGGTGGGCGTTGTTTTAGGTGGCTAAATTACAGTTATAGTTTTAGTTGTTGACCCCCAGTACTGAGAGAGAAAAAGCTGGTGAGGCTGCGCGAGGCTGCTCCTCTGGGTGCCGGATCTCGTTAGACACTGCGCTCAGCGTCCAGAACACTGTACCTAATTACGTTAGTGTATGTGACTAGCTGATAGGACCCAACTTCAAACAAACCGAACTATCCCTTTAAGATTATTTTTTGGGCATTTGGCCTTTATTTTTTATTTATTTTATAGGACAGTAGGCAGACAGGAAAGGTGGGGAGAGAGGGGGGATGACATGCTGCAAATGTCCGCAGGTTGCATTCGAACCCGGGTCAGCCGCGCGAAGGGCTGAGCCTTCGTGGTATGCGTGCTACCAAGTGAGCTACCAGGACGCACACAGTGTGTCGCAAATTAGCTTGTTAAATTGACTGGACTCCTTTGTGCGGATTGATATGACTTAGGTCGCCTCTGTGCATGGGACCGTTCTGATATCCCTCGCAGCGGTCTATTATACAGAAATAACAGGCAGCTGTATGTCGTGATTAACCAATCAGAATTCTGTGTAATAATAAAGACTCACCTGGTCAACTTCCAGGTCACGTTTTTCTCCAAGAGCTCCTGTGTCTACAACCAGCTCATCTACGCTGTTTTGGTGATAACTTATTTATTTATTTAAATTTACCAACATACTGTACCAAAAAACACACACAAAACAAAACATATAAACCAAACATCTACAAAAACGTAAGGGTTGTGCAAGGGTTGTCCTCTACCGATACACCGTGCAATAGCGCCCAAGATGAAGCAACACCCCGCGTAGAGTGAGCTTTAATGCCCTCCGGGGGAATCTTCCCAACGGCAGAGTAGGCCAGAGTAATGGCCTCAACTATCCAATGCGACAAGCGCTCCTTGGACAGAGGCTTACCTAAAGCCTGAGCTCCATGGCATACCAAGAGCTGGTTAGAAGTGCGCAATGTGCGCGTCCTATTCACATAGGCTAGAAGCGCCAAGGAAGGAGGGTTAAACGCTACCAGATCTACCAGAACCCGGCCCTAATGTTCTTGGGCTGGTAAGCGGGGTTGGGGCGAAGCGTGACCCTGCACTCATCATCAGAGAACACCATGCATGACTGTTGCACCGACAGGGCAATCAAGTCACCAACTCTCTTGTCGGAAGACAAAGCTAGCAGCAATGCCGTCTTCAGCGAAAGGTGTTTCAGACTGATTGTGTCAATCGGTTCGAAGGGAGGTCCCGAGAGACCCTCCAACACCGTAACCAAGTCCCATTTAGGGAGGACGCTCCTCGTATGGGGGACGAAGCTTGTGGACGCCCTTCATAAAGTGAGAAACCAAAGACAGGCATCCCACTGTCTTGCCCTCAATCTCCATGTCATGTGGCAGGCAGAGATTGCAGCCATGTATACTTTGAGGGACTGTGGCGACTGTGGCGCTTCGTACAGGCCTTGGAGGAAGCAGAGAATGGACTGTATGCCACAATACACTGGATCCAGGTCCCTTTCCGCACACCAGCGTGTGAAGGACCGCCACTTGTGAGTATACTGTGCACGAGTGGAGCTAGCTCTAGCGCTCTGTATGGTCTGTACCACATTCATCGGTAGGCCCTGGGCTAACAGCCGTTCCCGTTCAGGAACAAAGCTGCCAACTTCCACTTGTGTGGGGAAGGGTGGAGAATCTCCCCGCCCACCTGTGACAGTAGGTCCACTTGACGTGGCAACAGCCACGGAGCCTCCTGCGCCAGAGCAATCAGGTCTGCGAACCAGATCTGCGACGGCCAATGTGGGGCTACCAGAATGAGCTGCAGGCCCTGCTGCCTCACCCTGGCTAGCACCTGTGGGATCAGGGGGATTGGGGAAAACGCATAGAGGGCCTCCCTCAGCCAGACGTGCGCCAGCGCATCGTGGCCCAACGGTGGGTCGTCCCAGAGGACAGAGAACCACGTGTGCGAGCCGCGATGCGAAGAGATCGACACCGGCTCGACCGAACTTGGCCCGCATGGAAAGCGAGTCCAGCTCCAGACCCAAGAAGATCTTGACCTGTTTCGGGACAAGGGAGCTCTTGCGCCAGTTTATGAGAAACCCCAAGGCCTGGAGGTGTGATGTGACTACCTCGGTGTGCGTGGTAACCATGTCCCCTGAGCTCGCCGCTATGAGGGCGTGGTCGAGATAAACATAGATGCGGATCCCCTTCTCGCGAAGGGGGGCCAGCGCTGTGTTCACGCAGACGGTGAAGGTCCTTGGACTCAAGGACAGACCGAAGGGGAGGACGCAGTACTCGTAAGCTACTCCCAGGAAGTTAAACCGAAGGTATTTCCTGTGTCTTTCCACGATAGGAACGTGGAAGAAGGCGTCTTTCAAGTCGACGGATGTAAAGAAATCCCCAGGCCTGATCGATTTGAACAGACTGGGAAGCGTCAACATGCGGAAGGGCACCTTCCTCAGCGTCAAGTTGAGGAGCCGGAGGTCCAGAATGGGCCGCATGGATCCGTCCTTCTTGGGCACTATGAAGTACCTGTGGTACAATCCTGAGTGCTTGTCCGGGCCTGACACGGCCCGTATTGCGCCCTTTGCCAGGAGCGAGGAGACTTCCTCGCTGAAGACAGCCATGTCCGCCGGTCCCGAAGCGGGGATGCCATTGAAGTAGCCCTTTGTCAGAGTTCGAAGCACCCAAGGTGTGGGAGAACAAAGTCTCTTCCAAGTGGGGAGATTGCTCGACAGGGCAGGCTTGGCGCCTTGGAGCAGGGGTACTGTGTCGGACCCTGCCGCCCCGTTCTGGGGTGGACCCGGAAGGGCGGCTGTTGAGGCCAAGGCCTCCTGAGAAGGGCCGAGCCCGGGAGGGCTGCGGTACGCTGCGCTGCACGTGAGCTTCTGGCATCGTTCGTGAGACGGGCCGGGCCTGAGAGGGCTGCGGCGCTTTCCGACGTGCGTGATCTCCTGGCAACCTTCATAAGGCGGGCCGGGCCCGAGAGGGCTGCGGTCCGCTACAATGTGTGTGCTCGGCAGGCCGGGCCCCAGAGGGCTGCGTCCTGTCAGCAACGAGGCATTGTGGAACCCGTAGGGCCGGAGCCGTCATGGGGCACAACAGCGCTGCGCCCCTCACGGCTTTCGCTGGCAAGGGGCACATCATTGGCAAAGCTCTTTTGGGTGCTCGACAGCGCTGCGGGACACCAGGTCCTGGCAACGTGTAGCACTCCCCCACTCCCTCGAGGGGGGTTGCTAGGGCCGCGCCGGTCCTGGGGCCTGGTCGCGGATGCTGACCTGTCGCGGCGTCGGCCGAAACTGCGATTCGGCTGCTGGTGCATACGAACCGCGCGGGGCTCCCAAGATGCCCCAGGAGGCATGCCATTACTGCCTGGCCCACCTGGTCTGCTCACCCTTGCATTGGCAGGGGGCAGGCCCCAGTGGGCGGACCTCCTGCGTGGGGGGCGGGCGGGACTGGGCGTTGCCGGACGACCCGAGCGGCCCCGGGTCTGGACCGGGAGAGGGCGGGGAGTCCCCCTGTGCCTGCGCGGCAGGAGGGAGGTAACTGCCACCAAATTCTGACGCCGTCTTCCTGCCCGGCTGGCGAAATCTGCCATAGAGCCGAAGAGACCAGTTTGTGAGACCGGCGCATTCAGCATCTCACTCCTTTCAGCACCCTCTAAGCTAGTGAGTTGTAGCCAAAGGTGGCGATGGCTGACCACCGAGAACCCCATGACCCTTCGCCACACATTCCAGCATTTTGAACACGTAGTCAGAGACCTTACGTAGTTCAGTGAACATGCCAGCATCAGGGGCTGTCTGAAGCTGGTTGATGAGGACCGCCTGGTAGCCCTGTAGGATAGCTACAGTATTGGCCATGGCGGCCGACTGGCCTGCTGCCCTGTAGGATTTCTCCGCAAGCGTTGCCGTGTCCCGGCAGGCTTTAGATGGGAGCACAGGCTTCTCATTAGGGGTGAGGTGTTTTGCCATGCCTTTCTCCACAGGCGGGAAGCTCGAGTAACCCAACTCCGACATGTGTTCGATGTCCGACTAGCAGGCGAAAGCCTGGATGGGGGCCCTGGTCGTGAGGGGGGCAACCCAGGACCGATGGACCACGTGTCGCACGTTCTCGCAGCAAGGTAAACTGCGTCGTTGGCCGTGTCCGACGGGACGGAAGTGGCGCGTGCTGAAAAGCGACTTCTCGGGGGCCGGGGGTGCGGACTAGGGGTGTCAAAAATAATCGATTATAAGATGCATCGCGATGCGGACGTGCACGATTCTGCATCGATTCACAAATGTCAAAAATCGATTATTAAAAAAATAAAAAAATAAATAATAATAATAATCAAATAAAATATAATGGAAGTACATGCAGTTGTTTATTTTAATTATGGATCATAATACAATGCAATTCCAAATGCACTTTTATTTTAAAAGTAGCCACACAGTGAGAAAAAAGAAAGTGAGAAAAAATAAATCATGTATTGCGGAAAAAAGTGATGCATCGATTTAAGATGCATCGAGATGCATCGAGATGCATCGATAATCGTACTCGAATCGAATCGTAGCCCTCTGAATCGTAATCGAATCGAATCGTGAGGCCAGTGAAGATTCACAGCCCTAGTGCGGACCATTCAATGCCGAGCTCGGCGACGGCCCTGGATAATACTTCCCTGAACTCCTTCTGGTATGACTCGGCCAAGATGTTGTCAGTGGGAGGAACCCCCGAGGGGTGAGTCCCCGACCGATCCGGGCCTCCCATTAGAGAGCCTGTGTCATCCTGCGGATGGATGTCGAGGACGTCGTCCTCATGGTAGACAGACCCAGACCCCCTGGAGATGCCCTCCATCGACTCACCCCATAGTTGGGAGTGAAACTTAACTCAGTCCGGGGTACAGCACAAACAAGTTTCGGCCCTAGGCCTTCATCAGTGTAGTACACCACAAGGCGGAAATGACGTATAAGTAGCTTCAAACCGGAAATCCAATCACTCATGCAAGGTCAAAGGACACAAACAGTCAATTCGGGTAAATATATACCATAAACAGACGGGGTGCAGTATAGAAAAATAGAAATATAGACAATTAGAAAATAGTAAATAACAAACCGAGCTGAGGGGCTCCGTCAACGCCGCCCAACCCGGAGGGGAGGGAAGCGGCGCCAACAGAGGGAGAGGGAGCCGACAATGGAGGAAAACGTGATCAACCTGTCCAGCAGACCCCTGTCTCCACAAGAAACGTCGGTCCTCTCAAAAGGTTTATCTTTCGTTCCTTCCACTAAAGCTGATCCTTTTAAAACTAGGATAGAAATGTTTAAGTTTCTGAGAAATGTGAAACTCCATGCTTTTTTTGATAAAGGTGCTCCTCACTCATTACCACTTTTGAATCCCCCACAGACTGTTGCCGCACCCACTCCCACGCCTGATATAGGCCTAAGGGCCAAGAGTACTTTTGTCCCTCCTGCCCTGAACCCCTCGGTTGCTACTTTCTGCAGGCTGATTGAATAAGAAGTGACATCGAAGGTACTGATGAACAATCAAAATAAACTCTTTTCTAACATAGAACTGAACGAAAGAAATGCGTTGGCTACACTTTCTTCTGATTGTACTATTGTTATAAGAAATGCTGACAAGGGTGGTGCTATTGTGATTCAAGATAAAGAAGCGTATAGAACAGAAATCTTGAGACAGCTGGGTAACAGTGATTTTTACACTCCCTTAGCAAGTGACCCCACACTTCGGTTCTATCAAGAAATGGAGCTTTTTCTTAGCACAGCTTTGTCGGAGTCATTGATTTCCCAGAATGAGTTCAAATTCATGGTGCAGAAACACCCTGTGCGCCCTGTTTTCTACACTCTGCCTAAGATTCACAAGAGCTGTATACAGTACAGCCAGTCCCTGGCCGTCCTATTGTGGCAGGGACACAGTCTCTGACTGAACCTATGTCTCACCTCGACCGACACATCAAACGATGGTGTCCTTGCTTCCTTCTTTCTTAAAAGACACAACTGACTTTTTGAATAAATTGGATACAGTACAGCTTACTGACGATCAAATTTTTCTATGCACTATGGATGTCAATAGTTTATACACTAATGTTCCCCATTTTGAGGGCTTACAGGCCCTGTCACATTTTCTGAATAGGAGAGAAACGCTCACACCTCCCACCGACTTTCTGGTAGACCTGTCTAGACTTGTCCTTGACTGTAACTATTTCAAATTTGAAAACGCGTATTACCTTCAATGTCAGGGGGTCTCCATGGGTAGTGCCTGTTCCCCAAACTACGCTAATTTATTTATGGGTAAATTTGAAGAGGATTTTGTGTACCAAAACAACCCTTTCAGTACATTGTTACTGCTGGTTCCGGTATATTGATGACATTTTTTTCATATTCTCAGGTACACCCTCACAATTAGAAGAATTTAAACTCTATATTGATTCTAGACTACCATCCATTAAATTTTCACTAGAACATAGTCGTGAGTCAGTCTCGTTTCTGGATGTTTTGGTCACCAAAACTGAACACCTAATGACACAAGTGTATAGAAAAAAAACTGAGAGAAACAGCTTTTTAGATTTTGCCAGCTACCACCCTCCCATTCTCAAGAGGGGTTTACCTTATAGTCAATTACTCAGAGTCAGAAGGATTTGTAACTCAGATGACATGTTTGAGCAGCAGGCTCACGATCTCTGCATGAGATTCAGAGCCAAAGGTTTTGACCAAAAGGACCTGCACAGTAGCCTCCAGAAGGTCAGAAGGTTCAAACGAGAGGAGTTGTTGGTCTCCAAAACCTCCACAGACCGTGATTTTAATATTGTGTGTGCTACAACGTTTTCTCCTGTTTCTCAGGACATTAAAAAATGCATTCTTGACCACTGGCACATCCTACGGAGCGACCCCCAAGTGGGACACATCTTTTCTAAGCCTCCTCTGTTTGCTTTAAAACGTGCGAGGAATATCAGGGACCGTGTAGTCAGGGCGGACTCTTTTACACGCCCGACACATTCTTTGTCCAATATACCGAATGGTAATTTTCCATGTTTGAACTGTGTCAACTGCAACGCCATGATCAAAGGTGAATCCTTTTGTCATCCCCACTCGGGGAAAAGATATTCTATTAAAAATAGGATCTCCTGTAAAACTAAATTCGTTGTGTATCTATTGAAGTGCCCTTGTGGCCTGTTTTATAGGTAAGACGACCAGAGAACGGAGCATAAGAGTAATATCACGAATAAGGATGTAAAATCCTCTGTAGCGAGGCATTTGGATGCAGCTGGTCATGATGTGTGTTCCCTCAGGTTCCAAGGTATCGAAGTAGTCGATCCTCTTAACACATTCACTGCCAGCCGTTTTTCAAAACTGTAGTTAGCTTCTGCCAGAGGGTTTTTTTGAGGATTCTGGCTCATCTTTCAAGAGCCGAGGATTCGTTTCTGTTAGGATTTTGTGAACACACAATATCTCAAAAGAACTAATAGAATGTGTGCTTTCTCTGTCTAAAAGAGTTAGTTTGTAGAGTTAGTAGTTATGTAAGCATTAGCAGTTGAATACAGCATGGTTTCAGCGTCTGTAAATTTATTCTGAGATAAACGGCTTTTTGTGAAATTCGATAGAACAGTCACTTTAACCATTCATTTTTGGCATCAGTAAGACGTCAGACATCTAAACAATAGTTTTGAACAGTAATTTCCTCCATAACAGCAGGAAACACCCCTCTCCTTCAAACTCCTCCCTCCGTGTGTGTTCTTCTTGGCTGCAGCGGGCGTGTCACAAGCTCGTTGCTGCTGCTGCTGTAACCTCGCGTCACCAGGCTCACTGCTTTGCTGCTGCTGTGCCTGTCTGCCTGGCGGCCGCTGGGCAAGTCTGGATGGATGGGCTCGCTCGTTTCTTGGGGTTCTGAGAGCTTTGATGAAGCTTTTGCGATTCTGGTCTTATTTATGCTGTGTGTTTCAAAGTGTGTTCCACCCGTAATCTATTATGCAAATTTGCAAAACCCCACCGCCAGCTCCCAAGCGCGAAAGCGTTTTCGCCAATCCATTTTCATGAGAATGGCTTCCTCACAGTGCTTTTTGCTTGCCTTCCTCTAGAATGGAGAGCACTGTCGCCACTTAGTGGGTCGGTGGAATGGGTTGTACACGTTCGGTCGCTCCAATATTTTTATAGGAGACGTGGGGGGCATTGATCCACGTAGCACCGTCAAATTTTTTTTTTTTTTTTTTGACGTCTCAACTCGTCATTGGCAGTGAACCGTTGGAATTTTTTTGACGAGTCAACTCGCCATTGGCAGTGAACGTGTTAAGAGAGGTGGAGACAGGGATCGAGCTCTATTGCAAAGGGAAGCCTTTTGGATCCACACCCTTCAAACAGAACACCCTAGAGGTCTGAATGAAGAACTGCTACTAGGATGTTTTCTGTAATTGTTTTCTGTTTTCTGTAACAGGCCTCGCCCTGTAAGGCGGTAGCGTTTCTGGGCTGCTCAGGTCTGAAGAGAGAGGCCCTATATAGCCGTGCCTGCGGGGTCATCAAGGTGCATGGGGAACAGAAGTCCACGTCCCCCAGGCAGCGCTCAGCATGAGTGCGGCCCAAGCAAGTCACACACAGTGTGTGTGTATCATTAGGGGACAGCCAAGCGTCGCAGCGAGGGCAGCGCACCTCTGCATCGAGCTTCGATGCCATGGCCAAGAAGAAGCTAGCGACTGACTGGCAGCCGAGCTAAGAAGCGAGCGTGTGGGCGAGAAAAGCGCACGTGCCGCTAAAAGCGAACGAGTTGCAGCTTCGTAAGCGATCTCGGTAGCAGTACTGAGAGACTAACGGCTAACAGCACGTAATTCGGCCGGGAAGCGTAAGCCTAAGCAAGAAGCTGTCAGAACAGCTAACTGTGCTAAGGAGAGGAGTCTCCGGGACTCACGTGAGGATATCTTAGCAGACCAACACGTTAACCCTATCTAAGGTAGCATACAATTAGACGGCCTCTTCTTAAAAACCACGTGTAAAATACTACTTAGCTGTCGCAGCCAAAGTTCGTCGTCCGGGCGAAGGAAGCCGTCAGGCAAGAGAAACTCGACAGCCGAGGACTCCCAGTCCGCTACTCCGTGATATATTTAGATGAACGGTGGTTAGGCAAGGAAGCTAATTAGCAAGGTCGAGAGAAAATAATTATACATCTGGCTTCAATGTTGAATGCGGCAGAAGTGGGGTTCCCTGTCTGGGGGCCACTACAAGATGGCTGACGGTCGCATCCAATCACAGACGGGGATCGGCCAGGTGCCTTCAGGTGCGGCTACGGTGTTCCACGTCACCGTCACGTCACCTGGGGGGTTCGAAAGGTTCACTTTTATGGAATAAAAGGTAAGAGCATTCAAGTCTGTGCACTATGCGTGCTAAAGCATTAGTGAGAGCTCGAGCTGAAGCGAAGTAAAACCAATACATAGCCTACACAGACACAAACAGATTCACTAAAAAAATACCGCCCCACCCCGCAGGACCACCCCACCCGCAAACAAATAAAGATATTAGAACATTTTGCACAGCTCGTAGCTAATGACACCAGCAAAAACAACAAACAAAAACAGTCTCCACCACTCAGCAAAGAAAAGACAGACGCGACCTAGCTATCATGGAGATAGGGTTCAACAAATGCATTCCATGTCGTAATATTTTCTGCTTTAGCGCCATGCATACAGGCCACCGACATGGTCCACAGCTGAAGAAGCCCATTGTTCAAAAGGAAGTATGAACATAGGGGGAAGTAGCAAAATAAGATTCTGGGGCTTGCTGGAACCCTTGCTAACCCTTCTATTTTAAAATGTCACCCACAAAACCCACAAAAATACAAAAAAATATGATCCCCTTTACAAATTATCCTAAAAAATCAGTATTTTCCAGCACTAACCCTAACCCTTATGGCGAATATCACTTCCTCACTTGTATTTAAAAAGCTGCCCAAGTTCATAAGCTTCAATTTGAGCCCAAGATGAACTTCCTACTTCACAAAATGACACTTGCTGTGGCTGGAAATCCGCACTATAGCCTACCTCAAATCAGAGAAAACAGAATTTTCAGTCACTGCATCCACGGGATGTGAAAATTATGTTCACTTTTTCATAAAAGTTTGGCCAATATTGGAGTGTTTTTGTTTGCTTGTTTGTTTTTTGTTTTATTTCTTCTGGGACAAGTTCTTCTTGTCCCATCCAAACTTGGTGATGTCCACAGCTGGTGGATCAGGGCAGTCTGCAGCTTTCCAAAGCAGCACTTGTAGATGGGCATGCCATCCATGGATGCGCGCGTTGCGCTCTGTAGAAGGCAGTGTCTTCAGTGTTGTGGGTGGGGGGGATGCTTTCGGCAGATGTCATATTTGGTGACGTTCAGATGTGGCGACTTCCTCTGGTTGTACAGAGCCTAGAAGAAATGTCTCACTGGCTGCCTCTATAATCTGCAAATCAGTAGCCCCCTCCTCTCCATTGAAATTAAGCAGATCACCAGGTACTACTCTCATGGCCTTGGGCATGGACACCTTCCCTTTCCTGATGGGATAGGAGGTGGTGTCACACCCGGAGAGAGTGTGCATAGCCAGGATGGAGTAACACTGCTCGACCAGATTCTCTACTGTCGAACTGATGTTGAGAACATCTCATCTCTCCATCTGCAGGTGACATGAGATACCCACCTTCCAGCACCAATAGACCATAAGCACAAACACATCAGTGTCATCACTGAGATTGACAGTTGTAGCCTTTGTGCATCCAACATTTTATTTAACCTTTATTTAACCAGATAAAAACAATTGAGATGCGAGATCTCTTTTACAATTGTGACCTGGCCAAGAAGGCAGCAAAGTTGCACTTCAAGTTATACATGTTAGTAACATGATGTGATTAGGGAGACGTCAGCCTTATCATGTATAACAATACTGTCTGCTCTGCTGACCATCTCAGTGAGCCTCTTGTCCAATTTCTGTATTGTCCATCACTTTATGGGGGCTAGATAGAGGGGTTGTCAGTGAGAGTTGGTACTCTGTTGAGCTCTCACCGGCTCTTCTTTGCCTTATGTGATCTTTGGGCAGAGACTTGCTCACACCGGTCAAAGATGACACATGTTTGGGTGATGTAGCGATTAAGCTGGTGCCCCATGCTGGTTGCTAGGTCAGCCATGGTGCCTGACGATACATGGCCACACCACTTGGTAGATGAGCTGCGATGCATCTATGAATAGACTACCATGTCTGGGGGGTGGGGATTGGTGACAAGGATTTCAAGACGCTGGACGATCACATACTTGTTACCCTTTCTGAGGCATCCATACTATCGATGATGGATGCAGGGGCCGGGCCTAGTTCGTAGTCAAAGAGGGCGGCTCCATTTTTCTCTTGCTCCCCATCACCAGCAGCTGAGCAAACCTCAAAGTCATATGATCTTCCCATTGACTTTGAGTCCTTAGGGCAGTATCTCTTCAAGGCAGTGTTGTTGCAGCAGCCTGTCATCCTCTCTTTCTGCCCACCAGAACTTTGAGCTGTTGGGGTGATGAAGCAATCCACCCAGAGCCAGCCTGTGGGGTGCTCTCTCACTTTCTCCAGGAATGCTATTATCTGCTCGTGAGTCTTCTTTCCCTCGAAATAAGTCATGAAGAAGAGCAGAGATAACCATACAGAAGGCTTGTGTAGCCTTGGGCCAGGCCTTCCCATTGAAGATGGAAGCACCTACTAGCTCCTCCACACCGGTTCAAGTAATCAGTTCTCCAATTGAGCCGATGAATGACATGAAAGTGTGCATTATCCCAGGTCTGAGCATCATTGATGACCATTGCTGTGGATCACTCCACTTAATCAGTCAAATGATCATGTACAGCTGCATGTCCAACGTTATTCTGGACAAACTGAGTGGCCATGGCATGAGTCGTGCGAAGACCATTGGGTGTGAAGACGACAAGATCAAAATGATCACTCAAACTATGATAGGGCTGATGCGGCTCTCCAGGCCGACTGCATGCAGGTAGGACTTCATCCTAGGTAGGTATCCTCAGGTGAGGAATCAGCTATTGAGGCTACACACAAGAAAAGCAGCTGGCCCTGATGGCGTCAGCCCCAGGGTGCTCAAAGCTTGCGCCCCCCAGCTGTGTGATGTGCTCCAGCTGATCTTCAATAAAAGCCTGAGTCTCCAAAAGGTCCCCGTGATGGCGTGATGTGGAAAATGTCCTGCATCGTCCCTGTGCCTAAAAAGCCACGACCCAGTGGCTCCAACGACTACAGGCCGGTAGCTTTGATGTCCTACATCATGAAGACCGTGGAGAAACTCATCCTGGAGCAGCTCCGGCCCATCGTCAAACCATCCCTCGACCCCCTCCAGTTCGCCTACCAGCCCCAACTTGGTGTGGAGGATGCTGTCATCTACCTGACCAACCGCGCCTACGCCCACCTTGACAACCCGGCTAGCACTGTGAGAGTCACGTTCTTCGACTTCTCCAGTGCTTTCAACACCATCAGGCCGGCTCTACTGGGTGAGAAGCTGACAGCGATGCGGGTGGATGCCCCCCTGGTATCCTGGATTGTGGACTACCTGTCTGGCAGACCACAGTATGTGCGCTTGCAAAACTGTGTGTCAGACAGAGTGGTCAGCAATACGGGAGCACCACAGGGGACGGTCTTCTCTCCCTTCTTCTTTACCATCTACACCACGGACTTCACCTACCATACAGAGTCTTGCCACCTTCAGAAGTTCTCTGACGACTCTGCGATAGTTGGATGTATCAGAGATGGCGCTGAAGAAGAGTATCGGGCTGTGGTGGCTAACTTTGTCACATGGTGTGAGCAAAACCACCTGCAGCTCAACGTGACAAAGACAAAGGAGCTAGTTTTGGACCTGAGGAGGGTCAAGGCACCGGTGACCCCTGTTTCAATCCACGGGGTCAGTGTGGACATCGTGGAGGACTACAAGTACCTTGGAGTGTACATTGACAATAAACTGGACTGGGCTAAGAACACTGAAGCACTCTACAAGAAGGGGCAAAGCCGTCTCTACTTCCTGAGACGGCTGAGGTCCTTCAACGTCTGCCGGACCATGCTGAGTTGGTGGTGGCCAGTGCCTTCCTGTATGCTATCGTGTGCTGGGGCAGCAGGCTGAAGGCAGCGGACGCCAACAGACTCAACAAACTGATCCGTAAGGCCAGGGACATTGTGGGGCTGGAGCTGAGCTCTCTGACAGCGGTGTCGGAGAAGAGAACGCTGACCAGGCTACGCTCCATCATGAACAATGACTCTCACCCACTCCACGGCGTGCTGGTCAAACACAGGAGCACGTTCAGTGAGAGGCTGATCCCACCCAGATGCACCACAGAGAGGCACAGGAAATCATTCCTGCCTGTGGCCATTGGACTCTTTAACGCCTCACTAAGGAGAGCACCTCGGAGACACTCAGTCTTTTCTGAGACTGAGTCAGCCGATTGGATAGCTGTGCCTTAGTTACGTCATACGTAATGTGCAATTTGATTTAATTTAATTCCAGTGTGCAATAACTGCAATTTGACACGTACTGTACATAGATTGTAACTGTAACTACTTATTGAATGCTATTCCACAATTCTACTTACTTTTAGTATCCCATTGACCCTATTCTATTTTATTCTATTTTATTCTATTTTATTCTTTTTTATTTTATTTTATTTTATTTTATTTTATTTTATTTTATTTTATTTTATTTTATTTTATTTTATTTTATTGTATTGACTGTTTTTTTTACATTTAGGGAGATACTGTGTGATACTGTGTTATGCTATGTTGTGTTATGTGGATATTTCATGCCTGAGTGCGAGCAACTGCAACTTGTCCCAATTTTCCCCCGGGGATCATTAAAGTCTTTCTGATTCTGATTCTGATTCTGAATGCCATGCTCATTTAGGTTCTCAAGCAGTTCTGAGCTACCATGCTTATGGTGGAGTTTTACAGCAAGCCCAAGAGTTGTCTGATTCCAGCTCAGAGTGCTGCTGGATGCATTCAACGAGTGTAAGTGATGGTTTAGTCTAGGGGTGCCCAATGTTTTTACACTTCAGATCAACGTTTACATTTTTCAACAGCACAAGATCTACTTGTCTACCCCCCACCCCCGCTGTAACAGTAAACCTGATAATTTGACTTTGTTTGTACACACACCAAAACATAATTACACAAAAAAAAATCATAAACTCGTATTCCATACATAAGGGTGGGTAGAGGTGACCACAAATGAAATGATGTTTATCATTTCAATGATAAGCAATAATCAATTAGCAATAAACATTTGTTAGTGTATTTAAATTGTCCATTTGCAATAAACATGCACAGACTGACTGGTTGAATGTGAGACATTGACATTACAAAGTTACACTCATTATCCAAAAATTATTGGGATCTACCAGTGACCACCTGCTGGTTTAGTTACGTCTCCTTCATTTGACACTAGACTGGAGACAAGCTTGAGGAGGGTTGGACTTGTGTCTTGAACCACCTTGTCATGTCAGAAGCTGCCACGGTCATATTCACGGGGCAAGGAAATATTCAATGTTTATATGCAATGTATAAAGCATAATAACCTCAAAATCAACTTCAAATTAATCAAACCTCAATAATCAAAATGTAATACATTCAGCATCCCCAATAACCCCAAAACCACTCCAATTATATTGTTCAAATTGGCCAATCAGTTGCTGAAATATTGTCTATATGCGAGTATGTTAATGCTAATGATGCTAATTATGCAAATCCCAACGTATGCAAGTTAGCAGCCAACAGTTTCTAAATGCTGGGGGACCATACTGGACTTTTTTTTTTTTTTTTTTTTTTTTTTAATAGAACAATAAACGAACAAGACAAACAGGCTCAGAGACAGGAAAATAAAAAATAAAATAAAATACATACATCAAGTGAGGTCTCCAGACCATATTTCAAGCTGAAGGCCACTCATGCATAATCCGATCATCCCCTGACGACAGTCAAGTCCTAGCATAACGTGGTCAGTCAAAGTCCTAGTATGACGTCTGCTATGACGTCAAATATGACGTCAGTTAATCCTCATATATATAGCAAGGGTTCTACGTCACCTCTCTCTCTCTGGCCGATCATAGCAGCAGTAGCTTCACGGCAGTCCATCTCCCTCGAAGCGTTGTTTTGCACCAGATCTGCAGACCGAATCAGCACCCACAAGCCTTCTCTACCCGTGGAAGACGTTGGCGAAGCGACCGGACCACAGGCTGCCAGCATAGCCCCGACGAGAAGGCCCAGCGCGCGTTCCCGTGGCACGGGGCGCGCCACTGCGACGGACGAAGCGCCGCGCCGTGGACGCTCAAGAACGCGTGCGAGCGTGCCGGAGGGAGAGGCCGCTCGGCGCAGACGTGCGAGAGGCCGCGGGCGAAGACCAGTAGAGGCAGCTGCCCCGAGAGCCGGGAGCCGCTGGGGAAATGCAGGCCGCGGGGCCGCCGCGAGACGCCACGTACTTCCTGGTCGCACTGACCTCCAGGCCGCCGGGCAGATTCACGGTGATTGACGGGAACCGGCTTGGAGAAGCGCTGAAGCTGGAGTGCCGTAGCATCTCGGGCACTCTGGGCAGACCGAAAGGTCCATGGGGCGAACGGTTCATTCTGGCGGCAACAGCTGAAATGTAGTGCAATTTGCTTTCCCTTCCAAATCCAGCGACGTAAAATAATCCATTCACGAAAAGAATAAGCACTCCCAGGAATACATGGACGATAAAAGTTTAACGTTACATGCAGTTAAGCAGAAAGTCGCACTCGGCAGTAAAACTCGCATCCATGTAACGTTAATCCATCGGGTGTCCTGTTCTTTCTGTCACGAAGACTATAATCCACCAGATCACATGACGTTTTGTCATCAAGTCTTTAATCCACCGTCACACTTCAGGACATCCTCTTAATCCAAAACAGAGTGTGAAAAGTAGTTATCTCTCTCCTTGTTGTTGTGTTTGTGAAACGGAGTTTACGGTAACCAGAGACCTTTTATTGTAAAGATGCGACAGCCAATCCGCCATTTTGGAGACTAAGCTTCTGCCCCAGCAAGGAGCCGTATTTCAGGCCAAAATGGCCGCAGCGCTGTTTTCAAAAAGGCACTATATACTCTTGCCTTCTCATTCTCAATTATCCTTGCTGTTACACGCAGCTGAGTTTGTTTATTTTCTACCTCTGGGTCCCCAGTGACCCCATGTGACTGATGGTGACTGATAAATTAAATTAGGAAGCTTCTGTGATGATGACAATGATAATTTCTTAACTTTAGCCGATCTGAGGGGGTTTATTTGAACAACAATCTTTAAAAAAAAAAAAAAAAAAAAAACTCCACTATCACCCCCCCTTCCTGGAGCCCGACGACACCTTCATAATACCAGACTCGCTGTTAGTCGTCTTGGACATGGACGAGGGGACGTTAGGTTTCATAGTGGACGGACATGACCTAGGGGTGGCGTTCGGAGGACTTAAGGGCAGGAAGGTGTACCCCGCAGTGAGCGCCGTGTGGGGACACTGCGAAATACGAATCCGGTACATAAACGGACTCGATCCGGATCCCCTCCCTCTGATGGACCTGTGCAGGCGCTCTGTGCGGGCGGCTCTAGGAAGGGACCGCCTGAGCGGAATCCACGGACTGCCCCTGCCCGCCTCTCTCAAGAGCTACCTGCTCTACCAAGGACGGGGTTGACGACCACAGCACACCGAGCATACCCCGGAGGACCAGTCACCCGTGGATGCGAAAGGACCCATGAGGAAAGTATCAGTACTTCAGCATTTAAACGGGCAATCTACCTGTCCAGTAAAATCAGACGTATTCTCATCTCTTTAATACTCCGTCTGCCCGCAACGGCCCGCCCCACCAAACAGAAATACTGTCTTACATTGCTCTGAAAACACCACATGTACCGTAGGTGTCCCTCGTGCGTTGACTATATAAAGCGAAGCTGACTGACAAGTTATTTGGCCTGTGATCTGACTATTCTATCCAGTGGGCATCTCAGCCTGCCTATTTCCGACGCCTAAGCGGAAATCGCTTTCTGGCAAATGGCCAGCGGGAGTCACAATAATAATAATAATAATAATAATAATAATAATAACAATAATAATAATAACCACGCAAGGGGCCATTCTAACACCCCTGGCCCATGGAGCTCATCTGAGCATCAGCTAGAATGAGTGTTACTGCATAACCTTCGGACCGAAGACAGACGGCCCAGGGAATGCTGACGTCTTTCCGTGTTAAGCTACCCGGTCTTAATACACCACTTCCTGTTCTTAATGAATTTCAAAGTAAAATGCCTCTGGCATTTCTTCAGAAGCAGAATCAGAATGACTTTAATGATCCCCGAGGGGAATTTGGGACAGGTTACAGTAGCTCGCTCACAGAACACACATAGCTTAAAATAAAATAAACAGTAGTAAATGCAATGCAAATGCAATATTAAGCAATAAGCAGAAAAAAAAAAAAAAAAAAAAAACACAACATAGCATAGAATAACTAGTAAATGCGCTAGAAGCAAAAATAAGCGGAATGTCTAAGTAGCAAAATACAAAATACGTCAGGTAAGTATACATTCCGTGTCAATTATCATTATTGCACCCTGGACTATATTAAGTCGGCTTGCCCTATACGCTACACGTGGCTCAGCCAGGCACAGTTAACCTATCGGCTGGCTCAGTCTCAGGGAGACTGAGCGTCTCCGAGGTGCTCTTTTAACACATTGAATGCCAGCCATGTTTTCATTCCTGTAGGTAAGTTGTGCCAGGGGTGTTTTTGACGATTCTGGCTCATTTTAGAACAGCCGAGGATTCTTTTCTGTTAAGAATTCATGAACACCAATCATCTAAAAATAACTAATAGAATGTGTGCTTTCTCTGTCTAAAAGAGTTAGTTTGCAGAGTTAGTAGTTATGTAGATATTAGCCGTTGAGTACAGCATGGTTTCAGCGTCTGGAAATTTATTCAGAGATAAATGGCTTTTTGTGAAACAGTCACTTTAACCATTCATTTTTGGCATCAGTAAGACCGTCAGACATTCTAAACAATAGTTTTGAACAGTAATTTCCTCCATAACAACAGGAAACACCCCTCTCATTCAAACTCCTCCCTCCGTGTGTCTTCTCCTCCTTCCTCCTAACAGCGGGCGTGTCAGAAGCGCGTTGTGCTGCCTGCCTGTCTGTCTGCGTGCCTGCCTGCCTGCTTGCCTGCGTGCGGGGACGAGTCTGAAATGGATTACTGTAAAATCGCCAAGCCATTTCCTTGAATGGCTTGCTCCCGCGGTGTGTGTGTGTGTGTGTGTGTGTGTGTGTGTGTGTGTGTGTGTGTGTGTGTGTTCGCGCGTTGCTCCGCGGCTCTGGGGGGGAGGGGATCTCTGTCCGTTCTGTGTGTGTGTCTCCGGGCTCCTGACTGTAAAATCGCCAAGCCATTTCCGCGGGAGGCGGCTGCTTTTGGTGTACGGGTCCCGTGGCTGTGGCTTCTCTCTGTATCTGTCGCCACTTAGTGGTCGGTAAAATAGATTACACACATGCTCTTGCTCCTATAGTTATCTCGAAGATGTAAAAGGGGTTGATTGATGTCCCACCGTCAAAAAAACATGTAAGACGAGTTAGGTCGTCCTTGGCACTTAAGCGCTGGATTATGTAAGACGAGTTAGGTCGTCTCTGGCACTTAATGTGTTAAGAGAGGCATTAAATAGACCAATGGCCACAGGCAGGAATGATTTCCTGTGCCTCTCCGTACTGCATCTAGGTGGAATCAGTCTCTCACTGAACGTACTCCTGTGTTCGACTAGCACGCCGTGGAGTGGGTGCGAGTCATCGTTCATGATGGAGCGTAGCCTGGACAACGTTCTCTTCTCTGACACCGCAGTCAGAGAGCCCAGATCCAGCCCCACAATGTCCCTGGCCTTACGGATCAGTTGTTGAGTCGTCGGCATCCGCTGCCCTCAGCCTGCTGCCCCAGCACACAATAGCATACAGGAAGGCACTAGCCCCCCTTCTGCCCCTTCTCGTCCATGGCTCACTACGTCAAGCTCAGGCCTCGGACCGGCCCCTCGGCTCCCCTGTTCCTCATCGCACCCTGTCACCACATGACAAGACCCTGGTTCACCCTGCACCTCAAGCAGACGCTCCAGCAATGCAACCTCCCGACGAAGAACTACTCCAGCCACTCCTTCAGGATCGGAGCGGCCACCTCGGCCGCCGAGCAAGGAGTGTCCTCCGCCTCCCTCCAGCAAATGGGCCGCTGGTCCTCATCGGCTTTCTCCAGCTACATCCGTTCCTCACCGCACCTTGTCACCACATGACAAGATCCTGGTTCATCCTGCACCTCAAGCAGACGCTCCAGCAATGCAACCTCCCGACAAAGAACTACTCCAGCCACTCCTTCAGGATCGGAGCGGCCACCTCGGCCGCCGAGCAAGGAGTGTCCTCCGCTTCCCTCCAGCAAATGGGCCGCTGGTCCTCATCGGCATTCTCCAGCTACATCCGCCCGGAGCAGGCGGCCATACTGGCGGCCCAAAGAACCCTCCTCCCTTAAATCGGTGAGCATGGCAACAAACAGTGTCCCGGACTTCCGTGCCGAAAAATGTCTCGTTGGTGGTGGCCCCCCGAAAGCATGGCGCCCAGTAAGGCGCAGTAAATTCCCCGGTTCATTTTTGGGGGGGGATAGAGAAAGAGAGAGTCGGAGAAAGTCAGGGTAGTTGCGCCAAGGCAGCCAAGTAGGCCAAGCCGGGAAGCGCCAAGCTAAACTTTAATGTACCAAGATCGAAGGCCCGACCGAGTTGGGAGCGCCAGCCGCAAATAGCTGTAAGTCGCTAAAAAGGTTGAAGGCCGGAAAAGTACAATCGCGAAGCGCCAAGGCGGCCAGGTAGGCCAAGCTGGGAAGCGCTATCGCGAGGTGCCCGACCGAGTTGGGAGCGCCAGCCGCAAATAGCTGTAAGTCGCTAAAAAGGTCGAAGGCAGGAAAAGCATGTACCAAGGCCCGACCGAGTTGGGAGCGCCAGCCGCAAATAGCTGTAAGTCGCTAAAAAGGTCGAAGGCCGGAAAAGTACAATCGCGAAGCGCCAAGGCGGCCAGGTAGGCCAAGCTGGGAAGCGCTGTCGCGAGGTGCCCGACCGAGTTGGGAGCGCCAGCCGCAAATAGCTGTAAGTCGCTAAAAAGGTCGAAGGCAGGAAAAGCATGTACCAAGAACGAAGGCCCGACCGAGTTGGGAGCGCCAGCCGCAAATAGCTGTAAGTCGCTAAAAAGGTCGAAGGCCGGAAAAGTACAATCGCGAAGCGCCAAGGCGGCCAGGTAGGCCAAGCTGGGAAGCGCTATCGCGAGGTGCGCGACCGAGTTGGGAGCGCCAGCCGCAAATAGCTGTAAGTCGCTAAAAAGGTCGAAGGGAAAAGTACAATCAACTACTGGTGCCTGCAGATCTCAATTAACCACCGGTAATCAGATCTTCCTTTTGGGGGATCTCCTAGCCTATGCAGGTGCCCTCCTCTTGCCTCAAGAGCAGCGCCACTGGCCAATGGAGTCAAGCGCCAAAGTATTTGCCATGCATGCCGATTGCTAAATAAAGTTTGTCTAATCCTACCAACTGGCCTCTCATGATTGAAGTGAGGTCTCCAGACCATATTTCAAGCTGAAGGCCACTCATGCATAATCCGATCATCCCCTGACGACAGTCAAGTCCTAGCATAACGTGGTCAGTCAAAGTCCTAGTATGACGTCTGCTATGACGTCAAATATGACGTCAGTTAATCCTCATATATATAGCAAGGGTTCTACGTCACCTCTCTCTCTCTCTGGCCGATCATAGCAGCAGTAGCTTCACGGCAGTCCATCTCCCTCGAAGCCGTCCTCCGAAGCGTTGTTTTGCCCCACCCACCTCCCCAGTCCGCCACCAACGAGTCTTGACTCCTGATCCCCCACGGGGGGGGGGGGGATCTCCTGCCTATGCAGATGCCCTCCTCTTGCCTCAAGAGCAGCGCCACTGGCCAATGGAGTCAAGCGCGCCTATGCAGGTGCCCTCCTCTTGCCTCAAGAGCAGCGCCACTGGCCAATGGAGTCAAGCGCCAAAGTATTTGCCATGCATGCCGATTGCTAAATAAAGTTTGTCTAATCCTACCAACTGGCCTCTCATGATTGAATGACATTTGGCATCATTAATGTGGTGCTACCAGCCACAAAAGGTGCTTATGTGCTTGTGAGGGATATTACGCATAGGACCCCACCAAAGGGGTCCACATGAAACAGACCGGGCAAGCTGTCCATCACCCCCAACCTTAGTCACCGCTCCATACTGTACATTTCTAACATAAACGTTGGCGCTACCTAACATTTCCGGGTTCACAATAGGGCTCTCCATAGACTGGCAAATAGACTATCCTCAGATTCTGTGATTTCCTTCCCACAATGTCATAGAATTCACCATCAACTATTTACCTGAATAGTTTATGATACCACCATAGGCAATTCTAGGCTTTCCAACCAGGGGTTGCACCATCCCGGTCCCCTATGTTCCAGCATACTTCCTGCAAAATGTCATGTATGCATGCCATTGCAATACCTTATTACTTGCATTTACATGATTTTTGTCCCAAAAAAGGTTTTTTTGGGCCCCTGAGACCAAACGGCCCTGAGTTGAATGTTGTCCCTACACCTTGAGATGGCCCAAGGTATAAGATAACAGGAAATCATAGTGGAAAAAAAGGTAGCAGAAAACATCCTGAGGAGTGGGGCTGGCTCCTGGCCTATGGTTGTTTCGTCAGTTCAATGCCTGCATCATGGAGACAGTATTTGGCAAGAAAATTGCTGAATCTTCGGAGGTTTCTTCCAAGTAGCTTCGTAGTTTGTGGGATACAAGATGATAAAGAGGAACCAAGATGGAAGGCACTTTTACACCATCTTGGAAATGGGACTTTTCCCTAAATTGGACCGCAGGTTTGGAGGGATGATACGCTGCACATTTATTCTCGCTTATTCTCTCATTTTCCCTTGTAGACAGATAATAAATGTGGCCAGGAACATGAAGATACAGTAGCCATAAGTTGAGTTTTTATTTCTCATGACTTCCACCCTTGGATCACATGGGAATGCTATGTATAAATGCAACAAATAGTTCCGCTTCTCTGATGCTGACATGCAATCATACTGTATGTTCGACCCACACTTTCACATTTGGCAACACTATAGTCTTTAAATCAATTACAACATGAGGCTAAAATAGCTAAGACACTATATAAAAATAATAATAGTAATAATAATAACTATTATTATTATTATTAATAATAATAGTAATGAAACATATTTAGTCAATTCTGTTTTTATTTAGAAATCGCCTGTGAAGGTCAAAATATGAATAATCATACATTTTGTCTGTATGCAAGTTCAAGAAAAACTCATATGTAAATATATCTTTTCTTTTTACAATGTCTCTGATAAAGACGTAGTAGATTAAAAATTCAGAGGCTTTTCAAAGCACTGCTCGCTTCATCTCGGCTCTCCAGTGCAGGCTTTGATTTGTTCAACCCGGATGAGAATTCTTACATCACATCAGAACTTGATTTCTTAAATCTTAAATTGATCAGTGATATGGAGTAACCAAAATGGCATTGGCATGATAAATACCCAATCCGGAAAAGAAAATAGGAATATACAGAAAGTCAGTGATAACTGTGTGAGGCATGATTGACAAGGCAAACAGGTGCAGTAACATGGTCATACAAACCTGCCCTATAGTGGATTCTTCAAAAGTTGGATAAGACAATAGTACATAACAGGATCAGAACATAGTGCTAATGTTGATGATGAACACCGTGATGAAGGCACATAAGAAAAACTGAGCCTTTGTTGTCTACCAGCACTATATGAGGAGCAGCAACCTCACTAAGCACCACAAAAAGGACGGTATACAAAGACATGGAATGACTAGCAAGTGCGTGTGAGAAGAAGTCAAACCTCCAAGACAATGAGCAGTCAAAGCTTATTTGGCTACACTGAGCATCATGTAACAGAACTCTCAAAGTAAACACCCCAAACAAACGCATTGCTCTTCAGACTAATTGGACACACTAGTCTTTGAGTGCTGCTGTATAGGTCTCTCGTACAAAATAAATTAGCATTTATCAAATCAAGTCTAAAATTGTTTTTATCTATCTAAACAAGCTAAGTCTCTAGAACTCGTCATGCCGTAGCGCCTCCCCAAAGTCGGTTGCTTGGCTTCCGACAAACAGGTCATGTTTCTCCAGGATTTCCTCCTTGGAAAGCTTCCCATCCTGTAGAAACAAGGACAAGCAAAATAGATGTTAAATAGGCAAATATTTTGGGAGAGAGCGCAAAACAGAGAGCAAAGGAAAAACACAGATTAGAGTTAGGACCAACAGATTGACGCTATATTTATTTTATTTTATTTGCACAAAGAATGTGCCGGTAGAGACAGGAAATATATATATATACCGTATATATATATATATATATATATATATATATATATATATACACAGTATATATATATATATATACTGTATATATATATATATATATATATACACACAGTATATATATACCGGTATATAGCTCCCATAATGATGATGATGGATGATGATGATGATGATGAACTACATGTATATCATCATCATCATCATCATCATCATCCATCATCATCATTATGGGAGCTAGGGCTCTGTCTGTCTGTTTGTTTCTCTGTCTCACTGTGATTGTCCCACTGTGGTGTCATAAATCCCACTGTGACATCATCAGTGATGTCATAAATCCCACTGTGTCATCATCAGTGATGTCATAAATACCAGTGATGTCATAAATCCACTGTGACATCATCAGTGATGTCATAAATCCCACTGATGAAATCCCACTGTGACATCATCAGTGATGTCATAAATCCCACTGTGACATCATCAGTGATACTGGTCTCATTGGCCACACAGCAGCCGAGCTGCAGGCAAGGCTGCGCAGCGGCCGAGCTGCGAATGCGAGCTGCAGGGCCAGCTTGGCGAGCTGCACGGCCAGCTCTGCGAGCTGCAGGATGGGGCGAGGCCGCGCAGCGGCTGAGTTAGCGAGCCTAGGAATCGAGCCTAGGCGAGCCTAGGAATCGAGTGCGCGTAGTGCGCGAGATCCCTTGTATATACACACATACACACATACATAAATACACATACATATACAGGTATCAGCAAGTCAGTGACCTCTGATGTGATAGAGCCAATGCAATTTGTTTGAATACATATTTATTTTATATTAGTATTATGCAGAATTTCACTGGAGAAATGTTGTTTTTGGGGGGAGATAACACACCTTATTGGAGTCGGACTCAAAGACCAGGTGTTTGGCTTCTGCTTCTGAATGGTCATAGTCATTGGGCAGGATCCAGTCCATCGTCTCCTCCATGTCCATCTTGCCGTCTTTGTTCTTATCCCTGAACTCGGTGAACTGCTGACGCTCTGTCGCCACCCATTCCGGCTCTGGCATGTCATCATTATGGTTGTACATGTCGCCTACCAAAGAGTTACGCAAAGTGATGAGAAAACTGCTATAGACCCTTTCAACTTGACAGCATAAACATTCTAAATGGACCCTAGCTTATTTCCTGTTGCAGTGTTTGCTAATACAACAGCTGACAGGAAATAGACTAGGGTTCAAACTGTTCCCTAGCAACAGAATTCCAGTGAAACGGTCTATATTGCAAAAGGAGAAACATATACAGTAATTATTCAACCGGTACGTTTTTTGTACCGCCACCCCCCCCCCCCCAGCAGGTGCCCCGACTGACCAGAGGAGGCAGCGACCAGGACACATACCGTTAATCCGGCTTCCCACCCACAGACACGGCCAATTGTGTCTGGACGTCCGACCAAGCCGGAGGCAACACGGGGCAACCAGTACGTTTAAAGAAATAATACACCACATTTCCAACCAAAACATCACAATTATTTACCAATGTACTCCTGTAGGTCAATGAGGCCATCGCCGTCCTTGTCGATGTCTTCTATTGTTTCCTGTGGGGGTTAGCAGAAAGGGATAGGTGTCATGAAACTAATTTCTGATCATGGTTGCGTTTCTTGGAATCACTTCATTTTAGAATAGAAGACATACCTGCACCACTACTTGCTTCATGTGATCATAGTTCTCCGGGTGCATGAAGGCGGTGAACTCCTCTCTGTCCGCAGTCAGGTCACCATTCTTGTCTGCTACTTTGAAGCGCCTCTCATCTCTCGCCATCATCTTCTGATGGTCGTACTCGCTATCTGGTTCATCTGTTGGGTCAAGGGCGAATGGATGGGATCAAAACACTGAAATGTGGACTTATCCAAATGTTAGAAATCGTCATTTGTCTGAACCAATGGCTTCAAAGTTCCTTGCCCTTCCCTCCTTACCCAGGTAGGTACCATAGGTGTGGTTGTTGTATTCGTCCCAGGAGATCTTGCCGTCATTGTTCATGTCAAAGTCCTTCCACTGTTTGTCGACGTTGTCATAGATGTACCTCAATTGAGCGTTCTTTATCCAGATCTTCAGCTCCTCCTCAGTGACAAAACTATCCTTGTTATCATCTATCTTGTCTACAATGAAGCTGGAGAGAAAAATAATGCTTTGTCCACAGTGTCCAATGGAATATCATTACCAACACCTGGTACAACAACAACAAACTAAACAAGGAAATGAGTTTCAAATTAACTGCTCTGAACATGCTTGGTGTGAAGTGAAAATGCCATAATAGTAGAGTGGTGGCCTAAACTTGCACAACCAGTTCATGTCCAGAATCTGTAGCAGAATCCAGTAAGCAGAAGTACATTTCCAGTTTGTCTGCCTCTTCATGGATTAAACATACAGCATTTACAGGAAGATCTCTACTTCCTGCTGTGTCAATCTCTAAAATCTGCAAAGCATCATACGGGAAGTTCGCATTTGGAGCTACAATGTCACCCTCTCGTCGAAAAGGTTAATTTAGGCGGGACGATATAATATCACGATAATCATAACAACCCCCCCCCAAAATATCAATATATGATGATGTGGCTCACATAAGCAAAATCATGTTAAATAATCAAATGAATGTTCATCATATTGAACTGAATTAGGGTGATGTCAAACTAAACTGACATATTCACATAATATTCTTATCATCATTTTGTCTGAGTTTCTAAATGAAATGGGCTTGTTCTCCTCAGTTCAGATGGCAGAATTGTGCATCGCGATATCTCAAAATCCCTGTATCATCATAATATAAATCCCACTGAAAGATGATCAACACTAATATTGAGAAATAGCTGAATCATAAAGCCCCTCACCCCAGTCGGCGCTTGCTCTCTTCTGGTGTGAGATCGTCAAAGCTCTTGGCCTCTTCTTGGCCCAGGAAGGCCTCGTGGTCGTACTCGTAGTTCTTTTCGTCGTCGTGCTCCAGGTGGCTGAGAGGCTCCTCCTGGTGAACGCGGTTCTTCTTGTCCGTGGGCTTGCTGGTGGCGTAGACCACACACAGGACGTAACACATCAGCAGTGGGCGGATCATCCTGTGAGGCAGGGGAGACATTCGCATCCATTTCCCTTTATTAGATCACTTTTCTGTGACACATTTATGCCTGCATAATACATATACATTGATTAGTCAAAATTATAGCACGGCCGATATATCGATTGATTGATCGATCTTAGCCTACCACAGATATATTGGTATATGTTAATAATAATAAATAATAATAATTCATTTATTTTATATAGCGCTTTTCATGTTATTTATTTTTTGTTATGTGCAGCATTTTATGTATATTTGATAATTTTCTTAATTCGAGTATATATATATATATATATATATATATATATATATATATATATATATATATACACACATTATATATATATATATATATATATATATATATATATATATATATATATATATATATATATATATATATTGTTGTATAAAATTAAAGTTCCATTGATTGGCATTTAATCATCAATAAGCTATAATTGCATGCACATTATTAATTGGTACAAGTTATAGTTATGTCATAAGGACAGACTCATATAGACAGACATGGCGCCATCTTATACAAATACTGTAGTTATTAGTCATAAATGCATATGGACAGGTAGACACATCAAGGAGCAGATTTGATTTCTCCTCTACTCTACTGGCCTTCAGAAAACTCAGCATGACAGTGACCCTGAGACAGGAACGCTTGCTGATAACAGCCTCCCAGTTTGACTGCACCAACGCATATTCCAAACTATTCACTCCTCCTCTCTCCCTCTCCTCCTCTCTGCCTATAAAGCGTATGTCAAATGTGAGATATTCACTGCATTCCATAAATCCTCATGTAATCTATACATCAATGTATATTGAGATGTTTGCAGTCCTTCTCTAATGATGATTAGAGGAGATTAAGAACATGGCTTTATTAAATACACTTTTATAAGAGACTACCTGGACTCTTGGCTTCATTCAATTTGGCTTAATTTCAATATATATATATATATATATATATATATATATATATATATATATATATATATATATATATATATATATAATTTGTTAATTTTTTGTTATTTATAATTATTAAATTGCACTAATGTAATTTTGGGACAATGAAGGTTATCGTTAAATCGAGAGAGAATATCAGCCAATATAGCGATATCAGATTTTGTTTTACTCCCTAATATCAGCATCGGCCCCAAAAATCCAGTATTGTTCAGGCCCTATACATCCTACAGACCCCTGCAGATACAGTAGATCTACATCTCTGTTGGTCCTAAAGAAACTACTACTTCAAAATATATATTTTTCCCACTTGGAAAGATATGCATGGTTATAGCCTTTTTTGGTTTTAAATAATAGGACTTGATTTGCTCTGTCTTGGTCTGGACTTGGTCTTCACCTACTTATTTTGGACCCGGTCTTAACTCAAACTCGACTGAACCTGGTCTTGCAATGACTTGGACTGGAGTAAGGCTTTGACTGCTGTAATCCTATGCGTTGTTAGCGATGCTGAGGACACAGCATCGGCAGTGTTCTAAGGCCATGTTCAGACTAGGAGGCCAAATCTGATTTGTGAACTTTAGTGACCTATTAATGACTTTATCCAGATTGGTTTTATGAGTCAGGACGCTCCAAGTCTGATTTGTGTCACTTGTCCCAAAGCACATATGGAGGTAGTTTCCAATCTACTTCAAATGTGCTTTTGACTGATGTGACTTCAGTGTGGACGTGCAGATCCACCAAATCTGATTTGAACGTCACTCACAACTCGTCATCAAATGCTTCTGCGCAGGAAAACCACGTCACCAACGTACGTATTTACTGACGCCCACGTCATTACCATAGCAACCCATGCAGATATGGGAAACCAATCAAGATAATGATGATTAATGACTTCATCAGCAAATCGGATTTGCCTGTAATGTGGACATGGCCAAAGTGACGCCACCTTTTTAAGAGTGTAGAAGACATGTGGCTAGGGTGGCTCTGACTTTCTGCTCATATCAAATTACAAGATATGGGGTGGGTAGGTAGAAGTAACGCATGCGTAAAAAGTATTTTTTAAGGAACAAGTACTTTTCATGTTCCTTTTTTAAACTGTACTTATTATATCAAAATAGGCATAAAAAGTATACAGAAGTAGTAGTAAAAGTAGATTACTGGCAGTAATCTACTTTTTACTTCACTAGGCCTACATATGTCCACTCTGGGACAGATATAGGGAAATTGAGAAAGAGAAAGGTAGGTGAGGAAGAAGGGGGTAGAGAGGAAGAGATGGAGAGTGGGAAGATTGTTCATAATCTCAATTGTACAGAATTCTTGTTCGATTAGCCTACCTGCTCTAATCATTAAAAAAGTTCACTAAAAACTTTATAATAAATAAAAATAATAAAATGGAAAGTAACTTGTACTTTCAGTAACTTATTAACAAGGTACTTTATTTTAACTTTTACTTGAGTAGCTTTCTTAAATGGCAATTTTCACTTTTACTTGAGTCATTTTTATGGGAGAAATTGTACTTTTACTTGAGTATAGATTTTCAGTTGCCTACTCTAACCATCACTGAAAATGATGCAATGTAGTGTTGCAATCATAACCTGATGCAGGGTAACATCACAGTCAACCCTTAACCTCTAGCCTAGGCTACTCTAATTAATAGGCTACAATTTATAGCAACGACTTTGTAAATTATTTTGCAGTCTACTAACACTACAAGCAACAACAGCAGATCAGTCTGGCCAGTGGCCACTAACCTGAGTTGTACGAACCATGTATGGTAAATAATACAATGTTATGACACCACGTCACTGCTGCCTGCTGTCTTGAGCTGTGTAGGAATGCGACATGTAGGCCTATGTCTAAGCCATAGTTTGCTATCATTAATCTCTGCACTGATAAAGACTGTAGTAGACATAAGGAAAGGGTGACCTACCTGGGTGATGGTTGCAGTCGGACGCTATAGAGAGCAAACCGCGTTCCTCAAGTCAGCAGCCTCCAAAACACAGGCGGCTTTATCACATCAACAGAGTGCCAAAGCCACGCCCTCTTCCGGGTTAGGCATACGAACCAAGGGATTTCGTCTGCCATTCTTTTTTCCATCCACGTGTTCGTAAAATGCTTATAAAAATAGTTTTACTTGATCAAACTAAGCGATTCAGCTATATTTAGAACAAGGAGAGACTATAGATAATTTCACTCAGACCAAAACTAAAACACGAAAAACGCTGGATTAATTTTTACTTTTGTCGGAGTGAAATGTACTGTGGTATCTCCTGATTCTAAATGTAGCTGACTCGATTTGTTTGACCACCAAGTAAAACTATTTTATAAGCATTTTACGAAACGTAGATGGAAAAAAGCATAGCTGATGAAATCGCTTGGTTCGTTTGCCTAACCCAGAAGTGGACAAGACTTTGGCACTCTACAGATCACACCCTACGTCGCAGTCCCGTTTCCTCCAGGAGACAGCCAATCAACAGCCGCACACAACACCTCTCCCGATCCCATTGGTCCACTTCAGCAAGCGGCCGTTTTCACTTTTCACTCGGTGTCATCACATCATCGCAATGCACTAAACTCGCGTCAGGCTACATCGCACGGAGGAGTCGCTCATCGCACTCGCTTCTCATTGGCTGTCGTAAGCAGAGTGACGTGCATGGCCAATCAGGGTTAAAGGCGCGGATATGCGTGGAGAAAAGCCACACGCCGTGACGCCGCCACCTGCCACGTCCACAAGCTTTGAAACGGAGATGAGTCTTTTGGTAAAAAGAGTAGGCTACACACCAGGATGTATTGTGGCCCCTTCAAGGGAAGACAAATATTTATTCATTTAACAACTGTCTTTAACTGGGAGAGTGTATGCATAGGGTCATATTCTTTCCCCCCCTTTCTTTTTTAATCTGTAGACTTGCATTTCCAAATCTGAAAGAGGCATCACGTCAGATGCTCCTTGTCTGTAAAGAAACAAAAAACACACTTTCAAGATGTCTCTATAAGACAAAATTATTGCAGATATGGTCAATAATTAATCTATAATTATAGCTGCTGCGCAGCAATGGGTCGTGGCCGGGCAAGTCTCAAGTCTTTTAGCTATAGTCCAAGTCACGTCTCAAGTCTTTAGTCACAAGTCCAAGTCAAGTCTCAAGTCTCTTATGGATGAGCTTTCTATCATCTGCTGCATGCAATCCAGTCTGCTTAGAACACTGCAGTTCATGACAGGGCTGGGGCAGAAGGCAGAGCTGATGTTATGGAGAGGAAAGCTGAGCGATTTATAGATGACAATCATCATCAGTGATGTCACAAAAATGATGACATCATCAGTGATCAGTGGAGATTCAAGCTTTATTTAGCAAGAATTTGCATTAGCTGTTTAAAGTACCATTTACAGTAAAACATTTTGATGCACTCTGGGCTCAATTTTTGATCTATCAAATATCTGTTTGATAGTTTTGTGGAGGACAGTCTAACGATGCAGATGCTGGAGTTTGGTGTCGTTTGAAGAAAAAATGTGGGAGGAGTAGGGTTTAATTAGTTTTGCAGTTTTTGCAGTTTTGCGGTCTTTAGACTTCATAATTGGCCATAGGTTGCAGCGTACAAAAGTTTCTCCTCATTTGGGCACACATTTCGGTGAACGTGCCAAAGCCGTAGCCCATATGCCTGATTTGTTATGAATTTTCAAAGTTTGAAACTTTAGACGGTCGCTGTAGCGCCACTATCAGGACTATTGGCGCCAAATTCACGTCAACTTAGTTTGGCATGGGACTGGACCTTTGTGCAAAGTTTGGTTTATATTCATGCATGGGAAGTCTGACTTCCTGGGAGAAGAAGAAAAATAATAATAATACAGGCAAATACAAGAAGTGGCCCTGCCGCTTCGCTGGCCCGGCCACTAATAACCGAATGAATATAATAATGAATCTAATGCCTTTACAAATTTGTTTAATTTCATAATAAAGCTAATACTGTGTTTCTGGGTGGACGTCACAAAAGAAAAAGGAATTCAATTTAACACAGTTGATTTATCTTCTTTTCAACAGTGGTTAATTTGCCCTAGTGGCAGTAGCGGCTGGTGCTTTTTTGCCCAGGGAGGGCTATACCAACTATGGCGCCTATCGTTGCATCGGCCTAGTTTCTACGCCGAGCGCCTGGCGCAGTGGGCGTGGACCAGCGCACTTGATATCTTGGTCTTGGCGCTACACGCAGCCTAAAGCATTACAACCACGCCTTTTAAGCGTAAAATTATGCACCGTCATGCTCATTAGATAAGTGCAATAAACGAATCGCACGCTTGCCTTTTAAGCTCCAATTCCAGTGGTCCAGCAAAACCAGACAAAAGCCAAGCGCTCTGCCCCCCCCCCTCCCTTCATCCAGTCTGTCTGTCTCTATATATAGGCTATTATTCCATATTATTATGCTTCTCAAACCAATCTAACTGCAGTTTACATACTGCAAGCATGTAAATACGCTACACTATAGCAAGATCAAAGTGAAAAGAATGTTCTAAAGGCATCAGCTAGAAAAATATAGCCTATCCCTATATGATGAGATTAATTTTATATTGGTGAAAGTTTGTCCAGAAAGATATCGTTTTCTCTCCCCTGCTGCAGGTAGAATGATGCACATAAATATACCCTACATTATGTAAAGTCATTGCATAAATGTGTTTTTATTGTAAAACTAAATGTGAAGTAGGGCCAAGTTATTGGAGCGGACATCACAGTATAGCACATGACAGTAGATAGAAGCGCGTTCCGCAGCGCGTTCCGCTGTCACTTATCTAAATCACGTTAAATCCACAAGAGATATACAGTATATAGGCCCAGGAGGACATATATGTTTCACATAGGGTGGTGTATTAATTTCGATGTTTCATTTGGTCCAATATTGAAATGTGTACAATTGCAGGTTGTGTTACCATTACACATTAATTTAGATCGACCTTTTATATCTATTTCGCCTCATTTGGTTGCTATTTAGTAGCGAAATGGAGAAGCACAATGCATGCTGGGACATGCCAGGCAACTTACAACTTATTTTTCCTATATGGGAAGTGTGTTGTGCCTGTCTAAGCGAGGGAGTCAGAGAGAGAGAGAGAAGGGTGACAGAGAAGAGGCAGAAGAGCACTGGCGCACTGAATAGGCCTGGTTTCAGAGAGAGACAGAGAAGGGTGACAGGGGAGAGGCAGAAGAGCGCTCCTTGCAACTGGCGCACTGAATAGGCCTGGTTTTCAAAAGCGCAAAGCGCTAAATTTACGCCAGGTGGGAAGATATCATTACGCCGAGATTTAAGGCCGACACGCCCATTCTGGCCCATTCTGGGACTGCGCCACGCCCATTCGGCCTAAAGCGCATTTGGCAGCGTAAAGCCATATTGATATCTTCCTGAGGCAGGCGCAAGGCACGTTTTTTTGCGTTTAAGGCCCGTTTTAGCGCCGAAGGCCTGTGGGAGAATAGGGCCCTATAGGCCTGGACAATGGGGTTGAAATCAATATGATAATCATAAGGATTATTCTCAATATCAATATCATATGTTTCACGTATGCAAAATCAGTGTTCATCTCATTGAACTGAATGGTGATGTCAAACAAACCTTACATTTTCAAATAATATTCCTGCCATACCTCATTTGATCAGTTTTTAAGTAACATTTGCTTGTCATCATCAATTTAGACAGCAGAAATGTCACTATTAAAATAACTTCATATCATCACGATGATTCTACTGAAAGACAACAAAGAATAATAGGCTATTGAATTATCATCCACTCCAGCCCTAAATCAAGCAAGTAGTAGTTGAAAAGCACATGGCATAAACACTTTGGAAGAAGGACTTCCCACAGCATGTGAATGAGTTACATTACATTACCTATGAGGAAAGCATGTTCCTGCATGCAAATAGAGAGTCCGTCAAGAATGCATTGCCGTCGCTCTACCTGGCCCCACCTCCATGGTCGCTAGATACCAGCGCCCCGAATCGCTTTGTTTTGAGAGCGAACAGCGCATGTGCAATTTACACAGATCCTGGCTTAGCACTGGTGGAAGTCGGAAGTCCCCGGACGGCGTATATATATATATATATATATATATATACACGTTGTTTTATTTCCCCCTCCATGTGGGCAGGTGGGGCGGCGCCCTGGCGCCCTCTAGTGGCCGGCCGCCACTGCTTAGTGGCAAGCCACTATACATGTTACGGCTACTGTAAAAGGCCATCTGACTTAACAAGTTGACTGAAAAATAGGATAGTGTTTTGAAACTGGTTCAATGTCAGATTATAGTTACACCATCCACTTGTTATAGCTAATAAAGTCAGGAAAATATGCATGAGATGCATGAGAAATGTAACCATTATATATATTTGTTATATCTGTGGTCAACAAAAAAACTGGTGTTCTTGGTGTTATGGGGTAAATACAGTTATAGTGGGTATGGAGAACAGAAATAGTTAGGTATTTCAAGGATTACAATAAATCCTTATTAGTGTGTCTTTGTGGGCCTTACGTTAAAATAGGCTCACTGATGAAACATATGATGCAGAGAGTGTATCAGTAGGAATAACATGATTGCAAGTTAAGATATGATAATACTTTATTTATCCCTTGGGGAAATTCGGATGCCACACCAGCAATTGGCGAACAATGCGGAAGTCATGTAAAATATTTAAACAACAATGTATAGAGACTAATGCTATTCATCAGTCCTGTAGATATTTTTTTCCATTACTTTGACAGTGAAGAGAAACAGAAAGGAAGGGGAGAGGTGGCATGCCATGCAACATCTTGAGCTGGTCGGTCAATTGATTATCACTGTGCAATCCAATTTTCATTGTCTTCAAGGGGCTTATAGCTCCTTAGCTGCCTAAGAGCAGAACGATTTGCAAAATATGGCAGAGTCAAATACAAAGTTTGTCAATTAAATTAACCCATTGTAAACTCTCATTTAACCAAATCAATCTTTTCTGCACGGGCCGTGAGCAGGCGACTGATAGGCGTGTGAACTTTAAGGTTGGGGGTGCAGAAAAAATCGAGAGGAAAATTAATAAGTAGGATAGCAGCAGGTGCATTTTCATATCCTGACTAATATGCCCAATGAGAGCGGGTTCCAAGGCCAGTCTCGTTGGAGCCATTCTGTGTGCAACAATGATAAGACCGTCTTTAGGCATCTTTTTGGTCTTCTTGGGCAGGAGGGCAACCTGGATGTTGGGCAGCACACCTCCTTTAAAGATGGTGACCCCGACCAGCAGCTTGTTGAGCTCCTCATCGTCCCTGATGGCCAGCAGGAGGTGACGAGGGCCGATGCGTAACCGCTTGTTGTCTCGGCAGGCATTCCCGGCCAGCTCTAGGATCTCTGCCGACAGTATACTCCAGGATGATGGCTGCCAGGTACACTGCAGCCCCCGTGCCCCCTCTCTGAGCATAGTTGCCCTTCCTCAGCAGTCAGCAGCCGGTGGATACGGCCCACTGGGAAGATCAGCCCTGCTCTGGACGACTTCGTCATCTGGGTAGTTTTGGCCTTGGGCGCAGCAACTTTCTTACCAGGGCCAGACATCTTCAGTCTGAGGGGAAGAGAAAGGATGTATTCAGAACAAGAACAGTCTACATCACTGATGATGTTATAGACATTGCAATCTGTGAACCCAGAGTCTATTTTTATTTGAAAAATGGACTCTGGGACAGTAGCCCTAAATAAATTACGTAAATTACAGTCTACCCATCTTGGTGTTAATATAACCCGCTCTTTGGACTTACTTCTTAAAACCAATTTGACCCCTCTATTGTCCCAGACGAAGCTTGACTTCCAAAGATGGAATAACCTGCCTCTATCATTAGTCGGTAAAATACAATGTGTGAAAATGAATACCTTGCCTAAATTCCTCTATTTCTTTCAATGTCTTCCCATTTTCATTCCCAAATAATTTTTTCGTTCTATAAATCAAGCCATTACATCATTTATATGGGGCGGCAGGGTCCCTAGGATCAGCAGAACAGTGCTTCAGGGGAACCGGCACCTAGGCGGGCTCAGTCTTCCTAATTTCTTATACTACTACTGGGCAGCTAATATACATAAACTAACATTTTGGATGCATGCACCCCAGACTAACTGGTGTCTGTTAGAAGCCAAATCTTGCCGGTCGACATCACTTCCAGCTTTATTATGTTCATCTTTACCTCTGTCCCCGTCTCGACATACGTCCAACCCAATTGTACTTTCCACCCTAAAAATTTGGTTTCAGTTTCGGCGACACTTTAAATTCAAATCTCCATCCGCTCTGACCCCTCTATCAAACAATCATGTTTCCTCCCTCTGTGATTGATAATGCTTTTCTCGTGTGGGACAGAAAGGGAATTGGGTCTGTCAAAGATCTGTATCAATCTGATGTTTTCTCTAGCTTTCAGAACTTGAAAGATAAATATGCTTTATCTGGAATTGACCAGTTTCGGTACTTTCAGGTGAGACATTTTGTTCAGGCCCGGTTCCCATCTTTTCCACATGTACCTCCCAGGCTACCTTGGGACAGATGTCTGGAAATCATGCCCAATCAAAGGCGTATAATTTCACAAATGTACGATCACCTCATGTCATTAGATACTCATACTCTTTTGAAAACTAAATTAGCCTGAGAAGCCGAGTTGGGGTCGGAACTTACAGATGAGTTTTGGGATGCAGCTGTTGATAGGATACATTCATCAACATCATGTGCACGCCTCAGGCTTATACAATTTAAGGTCCTGCACCGTACCCACTTTAGCAAGGCCAGGCTGGCCGAGATATATCCGAATGTTGACAACAGATGTGACCGCTGCAACAACACTCCTGCAGACTTGTCTCATATGTTTTATTTCTGTCCCAAACTAAGTAATTTTTGGACCTCTGTTTTTAGAACCATGTCAGACATTTTAGGAAAGGATTTGCAACCCTGTACCTTCATCTCACTATTTGGAGCTTCAGAAGACCACACTACTCTAACCGTTAAACAAGCTGATATTGTGGCATATGCATCACTATTGGCTCATCGCAGAATACTGTTAGATTGGAAGTCCCCTAAGCCTCCATCATCCACTATTTGGCTTAGAGACCTTGTCTTTTTTCTTAAGCTTGAAAAAATGAAATTCACTCTCAGGGGCTCCGTAGACCGTTTCTATAAGAAATGGCAATGCCTGATAGACTACTTTATTGACCTTCAAACACTCCCCCCGGAATGAGAAAATAACTTGTATTACTTGTATAACTGTATTTATTTTTCTTATCCTTTGCTATGGTGTGTATGCATACATTTTGCTGTTGTGAATTATTGATGTGCTTTACTTTGCTGTTCGGAATCAGAATTTAATGTACACTCGCTGAACCTGTATAAGTCAGGGTTTTTCAAGGTAGGGATGGGAGGGAATGGGTGGGAGGAGGGAAGAGGCATCTGCTGTCAAAAAAGAAAATCTGAAGGAAATAATTAATGTTGACTGTTCATGTTTGCCATGTCTGTCCTTCAATAAAAATCATTGAAAAAAAAAAAAAAAAAAATACAGTCTACCCACTTCTCCAGGGACCACTACACTACTGTCGGGTCTGCTCCAAAATTTAATGGGTTCTTCCTTGGCCCATGCTACACCCTTCCACCAAGTTTCTTGAAAGTTTGCCCAGTAGTTTTTCCGTAATGCTGCTAACAAACAAGCAAACAAACAGCACCGAAAACATAACCTCCTTGGCGGAGGTACAATACAATCTGAAAAACCTGAAAGAATACAGATAGAGAGTACAACATAGTAGTGTATCTATAGACACCATATTTAAAAGAATACAGATAGAGAGTATAACATAGTAGCCTAGTGTATAACACTAGTGTATAACACAGTGTATAACATAGTAGTGTATCTATAGACACCATATTTAAATCATACTGGGCGGCATTTATATTGTTAATAAATATAAATGATACAATAGAGAGATTTGCTTGTTTATTACCTTCGCCAAGGAGGTTATGTTTTCAGTGCCTTTTGTCTGTCTGTTTGTCTGTTAGCAGGATTAGGGAAAAACTACTGAGCCGATTTTCATGAAACTTGGTGGGAGGGTGTAGCAGGGGCCGAGGAAGAAGCCATTAAAGGTCATACTAGACAGTCGGGGTTCGAGGGGTGGGTGTAGCTGGAGTGGCTAGGCGTATCTGGTTGGTGAGAGGGGGCATGGTAAGGAAAGGCGGCGGTGCTAGGGTATGTTACATCTCTTACCCCAGTGAGTTTCCCATTCATTTTCTCCATAGACATTTAGAAAAATCCTTATGTAACGAGATTTAACGCTGGAACCAAGCCAACCCGTGACCTACTCAATCGTGAGTGACCATAAAACATTTCACTCTGAGCAAAAACAAAAAAATAACAAGGTGGGGGGAATCTAATTTTCGACCCCCCGTCTTTATTTTTGTAGTCTGTACGCAGAGACCAGGAGGCAATATGATGTGCAGCTTGTGAACTAATCGATTTATCAGGGGGAATTGTTCTCCAGTCGTGTCATATCCTACCTGGAAAGTGTCGACATGTTTCCCATTAACGTCGTTGGACCGTATTTCAATTAAAAACATGCTCTCCTCCTTTCCCCATACTAATTTTTTCATCTTTCCTCTGACAATATCCTGGCACAGGGCCGGATCTACCATATGGGCAACCTGGGCAGGTGCCCAGGGGCCCTCAGTATGAAGGGGCCCTCAACTTTTTTTAAATTATTGATTTATTTTTGGTCGGGCTCATGTCAGGCTCCACAGAACTATGACACAAATCTAAGACCAATCAGAATAAAATAAAAATAGTTTCCAAGAAGATTAAGTATCATGATTGGGTGTCGTTGGATGGCTGTGGGCAAGTAGTGGTGACTGGTCAGCCATTCATTTTTCCATTTTGTAAAATGCTTATAAAAAATAGATTTACAAAGCGATTCAATTATATTTAGAATCAGGAGAGAGCATATAACATTTTACTCTGACCCCCCCCCCCCCCCCCCCCCCCCCCCCTTCTTGTGTCCGAGTGTAATGTTCGGGGGGGACCCTGGGAGCTTCATTGCCCAGGGGCACTGGGGGTGCTAATCTGGCCTTGTCCTGGCGAAACTTCCTGTAATTGGTCCGAAAGTCAGAACCTTCCAAAAAATGCTTTCACAGTGCAAAGGAACCGTGGTGTAGTTTGATCCGAACCGAGATCAGACCACCTCTTTTCCGCGGACCAAGAGCGAACCAAACAGCCTTGTTTGGTCCGCCATTAGTCCGGACCGTGAGGGAAAGTTTCACCTGTCATTTTGGTTCGGATCAAACTGAACAGTCTGATTTTGAAATAGCTCACTGACAAGTGAAGGTGAAAGGGTTGGCTTGTTTTTCAAATTAACCATGTCCCACGCACACACTGTTTTTGCTCATATAGGCTATGTCGTTTTGAGTCACTAGGTGTCCTAGGCTCGCCCACTGCGCAGGTTCGCCCACCCTGCAGCTCGCCAAGCTGGCCCTGCAGCTCACATACGCAGCTCGGCCGCTGCGCGGACTCGCCCGCAGCTCAGCTGTTGCGTGGCCTCGCCTGCCCTATTGGTGTGCAGGTGTGTGTGTGCAGAGATGGGCGAAAATACATCAAAAAGTATTTTGATACAAATTACAAATACTTGCTCAAAAAATGTATCACAATACAAATACAAAATACTGGTCTGAAAAATGTATTTGAAATACAAATACATATTTTGTATTTTGAAAATACATAAAAATACATTTGATAAAAACTGATAAAGAGCTGCAACGATTAGTCAATTCATCGATTCATTGCCAAATATTACATTAATTGCCTATTTTGATAATCTATTAATTATTTTGAGCCATTTCTTTAAGGAAAAATGTCCTAATGCTCTTATTCCAGCATCTCAAATGTGAAATTTTCTTTTTTCTTTAGATGGTAAATTGTCTCTTTAGTCCTCTGTGACAGTATTCTCCTTTGTGTAATGTACCCTCTAACACAGTGGTTCTCAAATGGGGGTACGGGGACCCCCAGGGGTCCTTGAGGGGGTTCCAGGGGGTCCCCAGCCAAAAGGGGGGTAATTTATTTTCGCTATAATCCCATTCATAAGTAACACAATGACTATTTTGGTCATGGGTTTTATACACTTTCTGTAATAAAACACCTACAAAGCATCAATCTTATCATATGGGGGACCGTGGGACAAAATCCTATCAAATGGGGGTCCGTGGTCTAATTTTTGTCAGTTTAGGGGTCCTTCATGTGAAAATATTTGAGAATCACTGCTCTAACACATTGTTCCATTTCAGTTTTAGTTGTTTTTCAGCACAACAAATTTCTCCCTCACTTCAACTGTTATTCGCCTTCTGCAGAAGCGTCATGCCCATTGAAACGGCAGTTGCCCCCTCCGATTTTTTTTTGGGGGGGGGGGGGGTCATGGCGGGGGTCATGGCGGTCATTAGTAGTAGAGCATCAATCCCCTTTTCAAACATGTGAAAATGAAATGCTGTTAGTTATTATAGGCATAGTTTGCATAGCAAACTAGGCATAGTTTGCATAGCAAGTTAGTTGGCTTAAGCCTTATAGCCTACTTGTACCTACCATGCAGCAAAAGTTAGCATTGTAATGCTAGCCAGAGCTCTTATGGCAGTGAGCTGTTAGTTTTTACCACCACTATCACAGGTTATACTGTAGTTACTGTAGCAAAACACTGAATTCCATTTGATGTATCCAGGTCAATGCAGTTCTTGTGGATATAGTCTTTTTATGTGAATAACATTTTAGGTGAAGTAAGATTGATCTATTTCAAGAAAAGTGGCAGCAGTCTAGAAGCTATCGTGTAGAAGTGAGTGACTAAGCTAATAACCATGAAAGCACAAATAATTGACCAAAATCTCTAAATAAATATACAGTATTTACCCTACTGAGAAAAGGAGCAAAATATTGAGGGTTAAAACTGAATAATGACATCACAACAGTCTAATCCTAATGTTAATTTAAAATGAGATATTCCTCTAAATCTGGCTTCAAATGGCCAACATTTTAGAAATAGCTAAATGGACCCATTGATAGATAAATCAATCAATCATGAGTGGATTCAGGACACTTTATCCGGGCAGACTGATTGAATCATTGCAGATCTATTCAGACCTTAGTTAAATTCATCCTCTGCATTTGACCCATCCCTACTAGGAACCTTCCTAGAACCAGTGGGCAGCCGCAGTGCAGCACCCGGGGACCAACTCCAGTTCTTTTGCCATTGCCTTGGTCAGGGCTACTGACAGGATTTTGCTATTAACCCTAACATACACACTGACAGTACACATTGAGTGTCAATATTATACAAGTCAAGGTAGTTTTAGGAATTTTTCAAGTGAAGTAGGCTATATGCTACTTACCTTTTTTGCCTGTATTTGACAGGTTATCTTTCAAAGACAAGGACCAACCTTTTTATTTAGCTCAGTGGGACCAACCAGGAGAGGGCGAGGCATGCATGGCTTTAGAGACATAGAACAACTTTTTTTTAATTCTCATAAACAAATTTTCCCCTTTCATTCTAATAAGAGGACCAGTACAGTACAGTACAATACAGT
This sequence comes from Poromitra crassiceps, assembly GCF_964638095.1. Classification (NCBI taxonomy): domain Eukaryota; kingdom Metazoa; phylum Chordata; class Actinopteri; order Beryciformes; family Melamphaidae; genus Poromitra; species Poromitra crassiceps. The sequence continues at coordinate 44,253,073 of NC_139624.1, forward strand.
ACAGCACAGTACAATACAGTACTGTACTGTACAGTACAGTACAGTACAGTACAATACAATACAGTACAGTACAGTACAATACAATACAGTACAGTACAGCACAGTACAATACAGTACAGTACAATACAATACAGTACAGTACAGTACAGTACAGTACAGTACAATACAGTACAGTACAGTACAGTACAATACAGTACAGTACAATACAGTACAATACAGTACAATACAATACAGTACAGTACAGTACAGTACAATACAGTACAATACAGTACAATACAATACAGTACAGTACAGTACAGTACAATACAGTACAGTACAGTACAATACAGTACAGTACAATACAGTACAATACAGTACAATACAATACAGTACAGTACAGTACAGTACAATACAGTACAACACAGTACAGTACAGTACAGTACAATACAGTACAGTACAGTACAGCACAGTACAATACAGTACAATACAATACAGTACAGTACAGTACAATACAGTACAGTACAGTACAGTACAATACAGTACAGTACAGTACAGTACAATACAGTACAGTACAATACAGTACAATACAGTACAATACAATACAGTACAGTACAGTACAGTACAGTACAATACAGTACAATACAATACAGTACAGTACAGTACAGTACAATACAGTACAGTACAGTACAATACAATACAGTACAGTACAGTACAGTACAATACAGTACAGTACAGTACAGTACAGTACAGTACAATACAGTACAACACAGTACAGTACAGTACAATACAGTACAGTACAGTACAGTACAGTACAGTACAGTACAGTACAGTGGCAATCGGATTCGGGAGGAAAATTAAGCCTCAGATCGGAATAGTCATTCTTATTATGCTCTCTCATCCGAATAAGGTTTGATTTTTGGTTTGTAATTTTGCTTTTATCCTTCTTGTTGGATAGGAGCTTTATAAGTAGACCTATCCTGCAGGATGACAAGTATGACCCACAAAGCGTATCAAACCCAGACAGTCTCACCAACCACTTGGCTGTTCTGCCATCTTGAGGGGAGTGAATGGGGATGACGCCCTAGAGCCCACTCTAGTAGGGCACGAATGATGGGTCCACACGCACCCCCCTTATTTGTTTTTTCTAATCTGGATTTTTGGCATCCATATATAAAGATTTTGATGATCCCAAGATTATCCCCCCCCCCCCCCCTCCAATGTTTTATTACCCCTATCAGACCTGCAGTATTGCTGGCAGGACTGTCTTTCAGAGACTGTGGCATGCTCAAATTTTGAGGTAGGGCAAAGATCGGGCTATCATTTGAAACTAGACAACCCTACTGGACCCCAGTCTGTCTCCCCACCCCACTTTTTTGAGAACCATCACTGCACAGAGATAATGTATTAAAAAACAGGTACATCTATAATATAAACATAAAAAGCCTATAATATAATAATAGATGGCTGATGGCTCAATTTCCTAACTGGGATTATTAAATTTCCATGGTGTCTTTATGTGCAATCTGACAAAATTCTTGCTTGTACTTTTCTGACATCTAGTGGTAAATTGATACAAATACAGGACGGCTGTGTTAACATGGAAATGATAGCTACATGTTGTTAGGCCTAACATCTTTCTTGGGGCTACAATACATACAACGTAAACGCAAATACCGGACACTGCCCGGGAAGAGCATGTTAAGGCCTAACTGTTATGGGTTGTGTCATGCACAGAGGATGGCACATCATGGCAGTAATAAGCAGGGGGAATCAATTCTAACTCTCAGTTGAGATTGGATTGAAATGAAGTGCTTTTTATTGAAATACCGACATTAGCAAAACCCAAAAGATTCAAATAGCATTCCAAGTTTGACTGGGTGAAGTTGGGCGGGTGGGCGTGACGCCATACGACAGAGCGGAACGTTCAGGGCTAGGTAGGTGGTTCCTGCCTATGTTTCTTCGCGGAACAGAATACTAGTTGCACGCGGGAAACCTGTGCGAGATGGCGGTCGACATAAGGACCGACTAGAAATCTATCCGGCTCAAATACATCTCACGTTACTGTCGGTAGCATATTATCACCTCATCGTTTACATTGACGAATCTGACCTGCGCTATGGAAGGGGGCAAACCTACATTGACACTTGTTTACCAGGCTGTTCAGGCTCTGTACCACGACCCGGACCCCGCCGGCAAAGAGCGAGCCTCGCAGTGGCTCGGGGAGCTGCAGAGATCGGTAAGAAAATGGGAGAGGTGGGAGGACTGCAATGGGCCCTGCTACTTCGTGGGGGAAATAAGTCACCGATGGGGATATATGGGCGTTCCAGACCAAGCCATACTTTAGCACTGCATCTACATAGCTAAGCATAAACACACGTGAAGTGCGCAGTCAGAAAAGGGGTTGCAAATCGCCTGTATTATAAGCTAGCTCACTCGGCGAATGAATGGATCAAAACATAACATGCTAGGCTAGGGGTTGACTTACAGTGCTGTTAGCTCTATTTGGCTACATCATTAACTGGTGGCTATCTACTAAGTTGACGAGATAGACACCAACGGCACATATCTATTAGTTATGCTCATTTTCTATGTATCAGGCCAATGTGTCTCTTCCACCCGGAGAATTAGCATTTGACCCGGGCTCAGGGGATTTCAGCCAGGGCCTGGGCAACTGGAGCTAGCTTAAGATAGCTTAGCTAAATCAACTGCTACAGTGAAGCATAACGTTATAGCTTTGCCGTTTTGCGTAATTCCCACGTGAATATGTATAACCTGGCTAACGTTATCTCCAATTCCTGCCGTTCTCTATTGTATGGATTTTATCGTTAGTTTAAAATCCTGGGAGTTTGATGTTGCCTTTCTTCTCGACAAAGCTACATAACAGCTACCTGGTAACGTTAGCACATATAAGACCTTACATGAAGCAACAGTTTTCTGATATTTTGGCATGGCGTTAGATGATTCAAGAAGCAACACTTTATTTTAACACAATCTTAACTTTTATACTCGATTTCTGCTTCCACCACGGTGTATTTTGGTGGAAGGAGATTGTGGTAATAACATTCGAACCAGTGTTAAAAGTAGACATTTTATTAAAATAAGTGCTGCTTTGTGTACTGGGTGTCTGCCAAACTGTGCCAAACGTTAGACTAGAGGTGCAGTTTTTCTTCTTTGTATTTCTTGTTTCAGTCATGTGTCTTGTCTTGGTCTTGTAACATGGTCATGTCTTATGTGGTTTTGGACGGATATCTTTAAAACCAATACACATATATATCTGTGTCCTTTTCTGCATTTTCTGGCCAAGTATGAGTGAGCTTGGTTGACCCGTTTAATTTCTGTATTTGCGTGCTTACTCCCAGCTTGTTGTCAAATCGGGTACAACTTGCTCAGCACATTCTGCATGCTGGATCCATGATGCACTGCAGTTGTTGCACTAGTAACGACTAAACTGTTCAAAAAGTCACACAGGAAGAACTCTAACCTGGTCATTACTCAGTATTTGCCGATGATGAAATGACGATTGCCTCATACACTCCTTCCTTGAAGACATGGGCATCCTGCACCTTGTGTCTGCTTCTATTTCTGGCATTCAGAGAGCTAATTTGGGAGAAAGTCTTTTGACTGACTGCATGTAATGTGTGCGCTGCCAATCAGCATTTGCAAGTTTTTTGCTCCAGCTGCATGGCTTTGCCATATGAGCTCCCAGACCCAGGCACACTTTTGTACCCATTGTTCTGTCTTGCTATTTTTTCTGCGGTTTTTGTATATAAAAAGGTACTTTTTATTTTGGCACACTTCCCATCCTTTGCTCATGGGAGGTTAAGGTTTTCCTGCTTTGATCACATTCCACATGGGACACTGTGCAACACGTGTCATTCCAGAAGATTGTTATTGTGGACCAGGCAACATGTATTCTAACCAGAACTTCTTAAATTATTTTTCTTTCTTTCCATTCTCGCTTTGTTCCCCCCGCGCATGCACACACACAGACCACGTGCAGCAGTAACTAGCTATTTCATTATCCAGTGACTGCTCTTTTTGTACGTGCTTTTGTAGTTATGGTGGGGACAGACTCACCATGTCCCTACACTCGTATTTTGAGTGTATCGTTAATTCATTTGCTAAAAAATGAGACAAAACACACAATAAACAAAGTTAAAGATGAATTTGACTCATAGCATTATTATTATTATATGCCGCAATAATACCGTTATCAGGATTTATTTTGACCACGATAATTGAGGAGTGAAAATCTGATATTGTGACAGCCCTACTTGGTATACATTTCAATCTAGCTAAAAGCAAAGAAAATTGCAGTGCATTGTTTGAAGAGTAGGAAGTGAAATGCGTGTGCATTTTCTTTTCAAAATCACCTGTCAAATCCCACTTTAACCCCTGTGCACGCAAATATTTCTGATGAGTAAGGGTGAGAGAAATGTTGGCAATCTGGCTTTTAGGTATTTTGCAGATTTTTTTTGTATGGCCCCTTTTCACAGGGGCCATTTTTTGTCGAAAAGGCAGGGTAAACACAGGCGCAAGCAAAACACTAATGAGGGTTTCAAACTTCCATGATTGGAATTTTCAAATCTTTTCCTGTGCCAACAGGTTAAGACCGAGATAATTTCACCAACATTCAGTATTAAAAATGAAAAAAAAAAACAACAAAAAAATTAATAGACCAGCTCAGGGTACTCAAGTAACCCATTTTCAATGGTTTTACATGGAAAAAAGGTTTTTCTGTTTTTTCGTTTTCGTTTTAAATGGCTTTAAATGGAAAAACGAAAAAAAGCTTCACCGCCAATTTTATTTTTTATTTTTTGCTAAATTCATAGCGGGCCACTTAAAAAACGCGGGCCGTAGTTTGGCCACCCCTGATGAACTTACTGTTTCTGCTGCCGTTGGTGCGATCGCTGCAGTCCACTCCAAATAAACTGCCATGCTGTATTATAATCCAGTCCAGCACTTGCCCATGTAGCATACTAGGCTAGTGCTATAGCTTTAAGTTTAGATCAAGATTGGATTCAGTGGATTGACCTCATCTGGGAAAATAATACGAGCATGTCTTCTCTTCCAACGTGTCTTCAGTGGAGACTCCTGTTTGATGTTCTGATGACATCATTGATCATATAAGGAGTGACGCATCCCATCGTTGTTGATGCGTGGCTTTTTGTTTACCATTGCCATGGGTCCTTTCGGGGTCCTTGCGAACAATAGGCAGCTAACATGTGCCTGACGATTTTTTTTTTGTGGACCGGGCTCGCGGCCCGCTACCAAATGTGTTGCGACCCGGTACCGGTCCGCGACCCAGTGTTTGGGGACCACTGGACTAATCTACCGTAGATTTAGACAACTAAAATAGTATGATATTTACTGTAGTCAACTAAACTAGGCTAAAACTAAGACATTTCAGGTGACATATGACTCAAACTAAATGGCATTTTAGTCAAAAGACTGACTAAAACTAAATCAAAATTTGCTGTCAAAGTTAACACTGGTGTGATGCCCCATCTTTGCCACAATACTGTTTTCAACTAATTAGCCATTTAGTGCCATAACATCAGCCAACTTCCGTCTTTCACTCAGCAGTGCCACTAGTCTAAACTAGAAGGCAGACCGCTCCGCCAAGGTTCAAGCTTGTTTGTGAGTCGGCTCCGATTCCGCTCCCAGATGTAATGGGTTCCAGTGTTTCCCCTAAGCCCTTTTCCCACATGCGTACCGGAAAATTACCTGTAAGTCAATATCGGACATTTCCCTGAATTTCCCTTCACACCTTAGCGCGCGCATATGGGAATCTAGTCGTCAAATAGCCGGTATGTTGGGGGGAGGGGAGAGCTTATTTGGGGGGTCGGCAAAACTTCACTCAGTCCTCCGTACTTTGCAGCAGCCTGACACAGGACAGACAAAGCGAGAATGGCAGAGGCTTGCAAGGCAAGCTGCCCAACGCTTGTAGCCTATGTATGTAGAGAAAGCAAATGCATGAAGCAAAATGTGTGGAAGTAGTTTGCTTTGATGTGCGCGAATGATTAGATGATGCACTTTGAAGAAGTTGGGATCCGTGTCTGAGAGAAATAGTTGCTGGTTCGATGTTTATCCGTTCACCTGCGTCGCGTTGAAGCACTTTTTACAGACTGGCTTCGTTTGATGTGTCCGGCTTGCCTTCGGAAATCAGCAAGCTGACATACTGCTCTTATTAGGCTATCACAAGATAATTTCGCCAGTTTGCTTTAATGTGCGCGAATGATTAGATTATGTCCGCTGGAACATTAAGCAATGTGTGTAGGCTACACTTCGCCCATGATTGAAGGACCGCTGTCGCGGAAAATGACTGGACCCGTTTCCACTTGCGTCCCCTTAAGAGCATACCGCTCTTCTGACTGGATCGAAACTGGTGAAATGTCGGGGACGACGGGGTCGCGCTTATACCGGCACGGCGCCTTTCCCACATGCAGGCATTACACCACGTTCCGGTCATTTTGCGGTACAAAGCGCATGTGGGAAAAGGGCTCTAGAAACATTTTCAGGCCTGGAGGGATTTCGAAACGTGGCCCGACGGCAACGGTGGGGGCCCTCGCTGGCGACGCTAAACTTTTAGCTAACCTGTTCACATCTATGTTCGCAATGGCATCCCAAGTATCATCATATCATCATACTATTATGGGATGGGATGTGATGCGAACAGTTGTATTATGGGATGTGCGTTTCCCAGGCAACGACAGATGTTGACACGTTTTGGAACAGCGCTGCACACTGGCACAATGCTCCTAAAAGCAAAATGCTTATTGTTTTGAATGATTTGGCATCTTCTATTACTGTCAACACCAGTATTGTTGTATTGTAATAATATGCCATAAAGTTTTATTGAAATTTTTGGGGAGAGCAGGGGGGAAAGATTTATTTTTATTTTTTGCAATTTCTTTTCTGGCCTGGCGGGCCCGCCAGGCCTGTAGAATGGTGGGGGAAACACTGGGTTCTTCCTTGGCCCATGCTACAACCCTCCCAAATGTAATGGTTCTTCCTTGGCCCGTGCTACAACCCCTCCACATGCTACAACTAGGGCTGTCAAAGAATATTCTATATTCGAATATATACTTTGAATATAAAGATTAAAAGAATATTCGAATATGAAAATTAATATTCAAATGTATTATTATTATTATTTTACATTTAACTAGGTAAAAAAAACTGGCCAAGAGGGCAACATAAAAACATACATCATTTGCCTGGTTATTTAAAAACATTACAAGGCTACTACTAGTAGGCTAGTTCTGTATTAGTACTCACTGAATAAATATGGGGGGGGGAAACAATGTTTATGTTGATTTTTTTTTATTTTTTATGTTCAAATAAATATACCAAGTAGTTATATAAGCTCGCAAAAATCTTATGAATATGTTTTGCTTAGAACTGTTATAAGGAATATTCAAATATGATTTTGGGGCAATTTTGACATGCTACAACCCCTCCACCAAGTTTCATGAAAACCAGCCCAGTAGTTTTTCCGTAATCCTACTGACGGCCAAAACATGTTCTAGGGCTGTCTCCAACTCAGAATTCTGTCAGTCGAATCAGATTTGGCTGTTCAATACGAATATTCGACTATTCTATTTTCTCTTGTTCTTTTTTAATAAGACTATCTGGCAATCAGAAAATCAATTGGCATGAGCTTGTTTATAGCCGGAATGGAATGATCCTTGTTTCATAACCACACTTTTCGACTGTGAGATTGGCAGTCGAATCAGGCTCCTTCGAACGAATCATAGAGTCGTCGACTATTTTGGGTCACCCGTAAATTGTTCATACCCATGCAAGACTGTGTAATATACCTATTACCTTATATATCTTATATATTACCTTATGTTACAACTTGGCTACTCTTTCTGCTTTTGATAGTGTGTTTGTTAGAAATCAGTAAATCGGATAGTCATGTCCCCTGTCTGTCCTCTCTGTGTGCCCTCCTCCCAGATGTATGCATGGGAGATATCAGACCAGCTGCTTCAGCTGAAGCAGGATCTGGAGTCCTGCTACTTCGCCGCCCAGACAATGAAGATGAAGATCCAGACATCGTTCTACGAGCTCCCGCCGGACACCCACATCGCCCTGCGCGACTCCCTCCTCTCCCACATACAGAACCTCAAAGACCTCTCGCCCATCATCGTCACTCAGGTAACGCCTCACCCTCGCGTTATTGTCGTCCGGGCACTTCCTGACGGCACTTTGCGTTTAGTAACGGTCGAGTCATGTCAGTGTTCCGTAAGGGACGCATTGACACACCATGCTTGTTGGTGGCTCATGTGGACATCTGATAGCCAGCAGCTCCTCATGCTCGGAAAGCCGAGCATAACAAAACGAACTGAGGGCCAAAGCCAGTCTGGACTGAGGCTCATATTCAGCTCTTTCAAGTTTTTGTTTCTAGTCACTTGAAAAATGGTACAGTACTTTTTTTTTAATACCTGGGCATGTTATCAGTGTGCTTATTAACATTTTGTTATCAGACGTTGAAACACTCACCTAAACCTTTTATGAAAATCAATTCTAAACTTAGTTTATTTTCTTCTTTGTTTTGTTGGAGATAAGGAGGTGTGCTTGTTTTACTGTCACTTGCAAGTTACACCTCACATTTACACTCACACTTTGTGTCTCTGCTGCTTACATGAACAAATGCACATGAGTAATAACAATAAGAACCAGGCAAATTAACGATTGGTATACATTTCCGTGTTCGCACGGTACGTTTTTCAGAGCATAATGTGAACATATCATCGCACTGTACGGCCCTGATCAGGGAATTTTACAGATTGGTCACTTTATTTTCCGACACATAACTCTTTAAAAACAACATTAACAAACCACAAAGGAGTAGCATCTGGAATGGAATCACTCTGAGGTCGTTATGGGAAGTCATGGAACTTGCCATCAGGGCCCTGGTGGGAAGTGAACCCTACTAAAAGTGCCGGGCCGGGCATCATGGTGGTGTGCCATGTAGCCGCGGCACCCTGGGTCTGAACCTTGTCTGAGACCTTTGTCGCATGTTGTCCCCTTTTGGTTGCCGTAGTGAGCCGGGCGTGAGCATGCTTGCCAAACATGCATCTGAAGCTTTCTGTAACGGTGCCGGGGCGCACTACGCTTTGCAGGAGAGACAGAAGCTGTTTTCACACACAAGCCGTTTTCCCACATGCGTACCGGAAAATTACCTGTAAGTCAATATCGGACATTTCCCTTCACACTTCGGCTCTCGCATATGGGAATCTAGCAGCCAAATTGCCTGTATGTTGGGGGGCGGGGCGGCACTGCAGAGCGGGTGGGGAGTGACGTGTCGGCAAAACTCTTGATGGTGAAATAAGTTTGCTTGTTTATCCGTTCACCTGCGTCGCGTTGAAGCACTTTTTACAGACTGGCTTCGTTTGATGTGTCCGGGCTTGCCTTCGCTGTCGGCAACGTAAGCAAAATACTTCCACATTTCGCTTCGTGCATTTGCTTCGTCTGTGTCCCTGTCGGGCTGTGCCTGTGACTGAAGGAGGAGGACTGAACGACTGTGGCCAGAGAGCGAGCAGGCAGCAGAGAGGAGAGATCACAAGATCATTTCGCCAGTTTGCTTTAATGTGCGCGAATGATTAGATTATGCCCGCTGGAACATTAAGCAACGTGTGTACACCTCGCCCATGCCGGCAAATGACTGGACCCGTTCTACACTTGCGCCTGTTATCGCGCATACCGCTCTTTTGACTGGCTCGAAACTGGTGAAATCTCCGCGATGACGGGGTCGCGCTTATACCGGCATGACGACTTTCCCACATGCAGGCATTAGACCACGTTCCGGTCATTTAGCGGTACAAAGCCCATGTGGGAAAACGGCTATACAGACAGGGAAATTACCGTAAATTCCGGACTATAAGACGCACCGGTCTATAAGCCGCACCTTCAAAGGTGACTATTTTTTTCTTCTATAAGCCGCACCGGTCTATAAGCCGCGGGTGTTTTGATGTTTAATTACCATATGTAAGGCTTCGTGCACAGAGGGGATTGTCGGGAATGGATGGCTGTTTGGGGAAGCTCCCATTTATTAACATTTCAACAAAACAAAAGTCAGGTCACTAATCCCCAGACAAAATCACACATTGTGGTATTTTTTGTTTTTTTTACAGTGCACACAGTGTCCGCGGTGTGGTGAAAAGAGGGCAAGAGAGGAAATTAAAACAGAAGTGGATTTATAGTTAGAAAGAGTGCTAAAGAAGAGAGAATTCCGTTTTTTATTTTTTTATTTTAGTTACTCACAGTACTATTGACCAGTCCAACTCAAAAGATATTCGGCAGTTTCACTTTGAGCTCTTGTTCCGCCGCTGGGCACACAGTGTCCGCGGTGTGGTGAAAAGAGGGCAAGAGAGGAAATTAAAACAGAAGTGGATTTATAGTTAGAAAGAGTGCTAAAGATAGTCCGGTCTGGTTATGACGAGTCTCGCTGGGTACAGTACGCCAAAGCGATATCCATTGACTCGATGATGCTGTTGTATGTTGCGCGTTTCTGTTGCACCAACGCGGAGAGGTCCTGCGGGACGAAAAAGCGCGTACCCTCCCAGGTGAGGGGCTTCTTCCCCGCAGCCTGGAGGATGAGTTGACGGTCGGGCCAGCGGAGTAGGCAGATGAAGATGGCCCTCGGTGGCAGGCCGGGGTCTGGACGTGGCCGAGGCGCCCGGTGTGCCCTGTCCACCTCTGGTGGTTTCTCGCCTTCCTTCAGGTCCAGGATGTAACACAGGATTTTGCCACAAAAGCGTCCATGTCACCAATCTCAGCTCCTCTTTTACATTGATCAGGCGAATGTTATTTCTTTTACTCCTGCTGATTAAGTCATCAACCTGCGTGTGCAGGGTTTCGATTTTGCATTTTATCCATTTTCGGACTCACTGTGTTGTTTTTGTCCTCCAGTGCGCGGATGCGCTTTTCCGCATTATAAACTCTGTTCACGGTTGCCTTAGTTTCTTTAGTGAGTGAGTGGATGGACTTCTGCACGTTTTCAAACTTGTTTTCAAGCTGCTCAAAACCTCTGAGCGATGTCGGACTTAATCGATAGTGTTTCACGGAGTAAAAGTTTAGCCCAAGCGTGTATCTCCAGCCTCCAGCAGGTGAGTCATTTCCTCATTCATGGCGTGATTGCTTCGTCTTTTTCTTTCTGCTTACCTGTGTTGTGTTATGTTATGTTATGTTATGTTGTTAAAAGAGGGCAAGAGAGGAAATTAAAACAGAAGTGGATTTATAGTTAGAAAGAGTGCTAAAAAAGAGAGATATTTTTTTTTTTTTGGAAAAAATCCATAGATAAGACGCACCGTTATATAAGCCGCAGGGGGCAAAAAAGGCCAAAAAACGGGAAAAAAGCCGCGGCTTATAGTCCGGAATTTACGGTACCTGTAAATCAAGACTGGCTATTTCCCGGAATTTCCCTTCACACCTGAGGGACCACATGTGTGAAAATAGCCGTCAAAGAAGCTGTATTTTGGGGGGCGGCACTGCAGAGCTTTTAAAATTAGTTTCTGCTGGTTTTATTAGACTATTTCCGACACCTGCAGTAAGATAATTCATTTGAGAATTGTGAGCGTGAGTATGGGTTTTTTCCCTCCGTATTTCCCCTTTCTGCAATGCGTGCAGCTCCTATCATAGCCTATCCGAGGAATGTTTTTGTTTAGATGGCTGGAGGATTCAACTTGTCTTCTCGTTTTGTTAATGTGTTTTTTTCTGCTTGTAGATGTAAAAATAAACGCTTTCTAATGAAAAAAAATCAAGCATTTGTTGTGGTAATGGTTTAATGGGGCACAGACAGTCAAATAGCGCATTTTAATCTTCTCGGTTAACCGACCAATTGTCGGCTAATGAGGGTCTGTTGTCGGTCAAGAAAAATTATGATTTTCGACATCCCTAATCAGAACCATCAAACCCGCCTCCACTGAATAGCCGTCTCAGCTCTCTCAGCCCTGATAGCCCACTCAGCCCTGATAGCCCACTCCGCGCTGACTCCAATCCACCTCAATCATGCTCTCAACACAACATATGTCCCCTATCGCGGCATACCACTCTTATCACAAGGTTACAAGTGGTGAAATGTCCGCGATGACGGCGGCGTGCTTATACCGGAAAACAACTTTCACACATGAAGGCATTACACCGCTTTCTGGTCATTTCCCGGTATAAAGCGCATGTGTGAAAACGGCTAGAGAGAGACATGAAATGAAGAAGTCAGTCCACTGAGCAGCAGCCAGTGTGTTGACCATGTTTCTCCACCCATGTGGTAAAACTTTGATTGTAACAGTTCATTTTTTGTCATTTCAATAAGTGTTGTTTTTGAGAGAGGAAGCAGCCAAAAGTAGGCAACAGATGCCACCACAAACAATCTCTGCTGCCACAATGGTGGAACGAGCTCCCTCCTTTTGTCAGGACAGCTGGATCACTGCCCATCTTTAGGCTGAGACTAAAAACACACCTTTTCAGGCTTCACCTGTGGCCGTCTTGAACTAACATCCTCCTCCTCCAGCTTCTTCTTCTTCTAATGCTACTTATTCCTTCTTAGGCCGAATTCAGATACAATCCGTCGACTCGAGACGTATAGTAGTCCGGCTGTAGTACATTGGGGTGGGTGGATCTCACCTCACCCCACCTTTCTGCCTTCTCCCCCGCGAACCAGGAAAAGACGAGTGCTGAGACAGGCAGACTTTCATTGACAAACTAACCACTAACCAGAGGATTTTTATTGTGAAGAGAACAGATATACAGCTGCGATTTTTTGAGAGAGAAGAGAAGAGTGAAACACAGCAAAGCTGTGTGTGTGTGGGGGGGTGGGGGCAAGCCTAGATTGGCCAGCGGAGCGTGAGGTAGGGCTGCATCTAGGGATCCAGCGGTATACCGTTTGAAGGTATACCGCGGTTTGAAAAAGTCACGGTATCAAAACCACTAAGATTTGCCGTCATACCTTCCCCACGGTATCAGCTGTTTCCCCAAAACAAAGTGCCCAGGTCGCTTATAGAGTGCAGCTTACGTGGTCCCTCCCCCTGGCTGCATGCCTACCTAGACTAGAGCACAGTAGAGAGGAGCTGTCCCTGACTGTATTTACAACCGTGTGTGTGATAATGGCTGAAGCAGGAGAACGCAAGGACCCCCCTGAACTTTCCCCCATTTAAAAAGATGACGTCGGCTGTATGGGAATATTTCGGCTATTGTAAAAACACAAATGGTCCGCGATACCGTGAAACCGTGGTATTTTTGTCCAAGGATATCATGCCGTCAAAAACTCATACCACTGCATCCCCCAAAAGTTGGGTCACCCTGAGCTCTCTCGCCATATGACCTCTGCATGTTTTTCACGCATACCCCTGCGTCGCCCACTGCCGGAGCCTGGTTATCTGTCGCCTTTTTAACTATGCATGACTTTGCATAGTTAAAACTACTTTTGACAAATGCGACTGTATTTCCTTTAAAAAAGTCTTAGCTGACAGACTGCGTTGCACAGCTGATTCCACTGCTGTTGACAAAATGTACTATTTAAGTCGCTTTGGAAAGTTTGGATAAAAGCGTCTGCTAAATGGTGTGGTGTAATGTAATGTAAAGTCTTACCAGGGCTGAGAACTGAAATGCCTTTTTACATTCAGTAAAAACAGGTTTTGTGATTCTCATTCATGTGCTGATATGGTCGTTGGTTTCAGAGTGACACTGCAGTACTGCAAATAATGGCTTTTCATTGTCACTTTGAAAGTCACACCATTTCTCACCTATCGCTGTACAATGTCACATGACCATCACTTGGTTGCAGCACTGACCATAATGAGCATCGGTGTATGCGGGAAGCTCGCGCGCAGTCTACAGATCAATCCGCTACTACGGTGCCTGGCTTGACTATCTAAAGCTTTATTCACTTCCTGCTTTCGTCTCTCTCTCAGCTGTGCTATCTGAGAAGAAGGCGAGACAGTGTGCTTCTTTATTCTATCCAATAAAGCAGAAATGCCATCACAATCATTTAGGCAACTATTAGGCAACTGTGGTTGTTGTTTCATACCCCTGTTCCTCTTTTTTGTGCAGTATCTAATCCCCCTCTCTCCCCCAGCTGGCTCTTGCCATTGCAGATCTCGCCCTTCAGATGGCCTCGTGGAAGGGATGCGTTCACACCCTCATTGAAAAGTAAGACACCCCCCTCTGTCTTTTTAAGAGTCAAGTCAATATCGCATCATGACTCCATCTTTCTCCCCTCTGCCAACTTCACTTTGTGAATTGGTGCATTCTGCCTTTCATATGCTGAGCTGACAACAACTGATTGTGTTGCGCATATTTGCATATGTACACACATGCATAGACACACAAGTGAAAAGGCCGGATATGGGCGTGTGTCCATTTGCAGCTTGTTTTTCTGGTGAGGTCAGCCTTTGCAGCTGAAAAGTCGTTCAACACTGGTTGCTCGTTCATAGCACCGCCCTCCATTGTTAAGCAGTTGAAGATGGTTTTGGGGGGATTGGGCGTTTCTGGATGAGGAGTGATTTCATGTGAAAATGTGAAATGAAAAAAAATTGTGCTTGAAAAAGTGCTTGAAAGTCCTTGAATTTCATTTTGTAATGTCTGTAACCCTGTAACCGTAATAACCAGGTTATGATGACCACTGCAATAACCGTAATAACCAGGTTCAGTGTTTCCCCTACCATTCTACAGGCCTGGTGGGCGCTCCAGGCCAAGACACCCCCGCCAGGCATATTATTACAATACAACAATACTTGTGTTGACAGTAATAGATGATGCCAAATCATTAAAAATAAACATTTTGCTTTTAGGAGCATTGTGCCAGTGTACAGCGCTGTTCCAAAACGTGTCAATTTGTGTCGTTGCCTGGGAAAGGCACATCCCATAATACAACTGTTTGCATCGCGTCCCATAATAGTATGATGATACTTGGGATGCATTGCGAACATAGATGCGAACAGGTTAGCTAAAAGTTTAGCCTGGCCAGCGAGGGCCCCCACCATTGCGGTCGGGGTACGTTTCGAAATCCACCCAGGCCTGAAAAAATTTCTAGGGGTTATGAGGACCACTGCAATAACCGTAATAACCGAGGTTATGATGACCACTGCAATAACCAGGTTATTGGTTTGGGTTAGCACTGCAATAACCTTAATAACCAGGGTTCCCTTGAAATCCTAAATCAAGGCATTACAGTTTTTGAAGATGTCATGCGTCTTTGAAAGTGCTTGAATTTAGGGGTTTTCCTGCATAGAGAATGACCATGGGCCATGAACATTCGCAGTTGGAACTAACACACAGCACACAGCTGAGAAATGTTCACACATTCAAGCCTCTCTTTAATTGTCTGAGAGCTTCTGCTAGTTTTCATTATACAAATGATGTGTTGTAACAGTAATTAACCTTGGTCCATGTCTCAAACTGCCGTGTTCGGTCCTTGCATTTGGGGAACTCGGTATTGAAAGTCCTTGAAAAGTCCTTGAATTTGATGTTGAAGGTGTGGGAACCCTAAATGACAGACACTAATTGCACATTTCCAGCTGTTATGGTATAGCCATGTTTCAATCTTCCCATATACGGACTGTCACTGAGTTTATTCTTCACCTTCTTGTCTTTCTTGTCTGTCTGGCCTACCCAGGTACAACGATGACATCAGCTCCATGCCGTTCCTGATCGAGATCCTGACGGTGTTGCCGGAGGAAGTCCACAGCCGCTCGTTACGCATCGGAGCCAACCGCAGGACGGAGATAATTGAGGACCTGGCCTACTATTCCAGCACTGTGGTCACACTACTGGTGAGACATCTCCTCTCCCACCCCTTCTCCTACTATTCCAGCACTGTTGTCACACTATTGGTCAGACATCTCCTCTCCCACCGCTTCTCCTGCTATTCCAGCACTGTTGTCACACTACTGGTGAGAAGCATCCTCTCCCATCCCTTCTCCTGTCACCGTTCTCCTTCACTCACTGCCGGCTTTCTATTCTATCAACCTACGCTGTAAAGGCCTAGAACAGTTAAATGAAGCCTTTTAACTTAAGTCTTAAATACATTTTGAAGGTCTTAAAAAGTTGTGGTGTAAATTTTAACTTTTGCAGAATTGGCCGTAAATTTAATTCTAAATGCTGTTTAAAATACCCTTTTAAAAAGTCTTAAAGGAAACTTGTATAGCAACGGCTGCTGTTTAGTCCATTTAAAGTGTACTGACGGGTTGTGTTTGTGTGTGTCTTCCTCCAGACGACATGCGTGGAGAAGACGGGTAACGATGAGAAGATGCTGATCAAGGTGTTTCGCTGTCTGGGCAGTTGGTTCAACCTGGGCGTGCTGGACAGCAACTTCATGGCCAGCAACCAGCTGCTCATGGTCCTCTTCCAAGTGCTGGTTAGTCTCACACTTCCTTCTACACTCATCCTCACAAGTTTTTATAGGGTATTGTAATTGGGAATAATGGTGGTAGTTCTTACGTTTTAGTATTTTTCCTGAAAGATAGCTTGAAAGTGCTTGAATAAAAAAAAATTGAAATCTTGAAAAAATCTTGAAAATGCTTGAATCTATAAAGAGGTCTTTAAAAGTGCTGGAATTTAGCCCACCGGAATCTCTGAGTTTGAGCCCCGTGTACTCCGTCATCTCAAAATTGCTGGGCCAAGCTTGATACACTTTCTTCCTATCCATAGTATCACTCTCCGCACTATGCTTTGTCATTGCTTGTCGCTTAGGTCTTTAGAGACCTGCCAACCTGCACGCATTTTGACATCTAGGTACGCTGGCACAATTTGTCACTTAAAACTACACAAAAAGGCATTGACACCTGTGAATTCAATGGTGCGCACGACACGTGCAACATCCAAGTGTGTTGTGAATCTACTTCATCCTGTGGTGATAACCTGACCAATCCAACCAGCAAAATGAACACGTCTAGCCTATTAGAGGCAGAGCAGGGCGGGTCTAGCCAATCAGAGGCAGAGCAGGGTGGGTCATGACTTTGCCTTCAACTCCCAGCGGTGGGCAAAACACCTGTTTTTTCCCCTGTCTGGCAGTGTTCACCTCGACTAGGGATGTTAATTATTCCCCGTTAGTCGATTAATTGCCATTAAGACCTTCACAAATTAAAAATGTAATTAACTGATTAACCGACAATACGTTCTGTCCATCATTTCTGCGGGGGAACTCAGATACTGTAGGCCAGTGATCCTCACTATTTTTTCCATGAGAGCCACACATAGCTGGTCAAAGTCAAGAGGAGAGCCACTTTTATCGCAAAACACCAAAACCACACAGTGAAGGTTTTGTTTAGTTTTTAGTTTATTAGATGATGAAATCAATTAGAAAAAATGTTAGAAACAATTATTAAAAACATAAAAACATTCAGACCGACTTGATAAAAAACGATAGAAAAAATAAATATATAAAAGTGATAAAAACATTCAGACCGACTTGATAAAAAAAATATAAAAATGATAAAAACATTCAGATGTTTTCATCGATGTCCAGTCTGTCTCTCACTGGGATACAGCTCCACAGCTTAGTAAACAGTAAGGGTGGGAATCTCTAGACATCTCATTATTGGATTCAATTCTGATTCAGAGGCCTACAATGCAATGATAAAATTATTATCGATGCATCTCGAATTGATGCATCACTTTTTTTTCAATACATGATTTCTTTTTTCTCACTGTGTGACTACTTTTAAAATAAAGTGCATTGTAATGATCCATAATTAAAATAGCCATGTGGCAAGAGCACTTTGAGGTGAGCTGAACTGGCGCAGTGGATTTGATAGGTTCCCATTTCCAGTGGAGCGAGTGAGTCATCAATTAATTAAAGAAATAACTAACTACTGTAGACTTTATCGCGATGCTGTTCTCAAATACAGCTCCAGTAGCCTGCATCATCAATGTTGTACCTGACACGAGGTTGCAGTGGGAGGCGAAAGTGAAACTCACATCTGACTGTTTAGAAGAAGCTGCTGATGTGCGTGCAGACGTTGCATCAGAGACAATAACTCAGAGGATTTGCCTCAAGGTGGAAAAGGACATGATGCAGATCAACGTGGTGGACTGTCTGTGAGCCATTTCGTGAGCTACTGCACTACGGTACATTGAGATTGAGAACCAGGCTGTCATGTCAAAGCCCAAGCTGCGTTTTTCCCCCCCAGTATGCAGCGTTAATGATTAAACAATTAATTGACTGTTATGGTGTTCAACTAATGGTTAAGGAAAATGCATGAAATTCCCATCCTTAACGTCGACACAGCGAACATGGCTGCTGCGGTCTTGCCAAGCATTCACAGCTTGTGGACAAAGCACGGAGTGAAATATGGAATTATTTTTGCTTATGTTTCTGACAGTCAGGGCAAGCCCACGGTCTGTAAATTAAGGGAGCCAACACGTCAGACTTGGCCAAACACCTCGGCCGGCGAATGTACTAGATAAAATGACATGCCCTCAAATAAGTCAAACGAGTGTGATTTATTTTGACAAGCGAACTTCTTTCACCGTCAGAGTTTGATGAAGCAATTAAGGACAATGCGCTCAGTATAAGTGCAGACTTCTGCCAAGGAGGTGTGATGTTATTGAGTCATGACGTTATTTAATAAGTGATCGATATCTGGTTGCAAATACAATATAATAACTTAACTATCAAATAAATCACATAAACTCAAGTAGGGGAGGGGGTCACTGAATACTAGTGCTGCACGATTTGGGGAAAAGGTGCGATTAGCCATTACTGTGGACAATATTGCGATTTGCTATTGTGATTGCGATATAATAAACAAATGGTATCTAGGCATCTCCCGCTAGTGTTGATGTCCAGTGTGATGGCAGACAAACATCAGTTTATTTGCTGCGTCACATGTAACGTTAGTTAGATGAGGCATGCACAAACACACACACACAGACTTTTTTTTAAATATATATATATCGCACCCTTTTGCGGTTATGTATTCGCACGTGCTGACATCGCGATTGCGATTCGATTAATCGTGCAGCACTACTGAATACAACTTATCTCTTATATGTCACCTCACCTTAATGCCAGAAAAACCCTCATTGGCTATAACGATGTGCCGGACAAGTCATATTTCTATTATTCTTGTCTATTTCCAAGTAACTGATCAATTATGCTTGAGGCCAACTGTGAAGTGAGTGGCTGATGTTTTCCGATGTGTGGCAGCAGCGAGACGACACCTCTACCAACCTGCACGAGGCGGCGTCCGACTGCGTGTGCTCCGCCCTCTACGCCATCGAGAATGTGGACGCCAACTTGGGGCTGGCCATGCAGCTCTTCCAGGGCGTCCTCACCCTGGAGACGGCCTACCACATGGCTGTGGCACGGGAGGACCTCGACAAGTAAGCACGCACTTTATTCCATCAACAATACCCCTTTCAAAATGGTGAAGCAGCTTATCTCTTAAAAAAGCACCTGCAAACCTCTACCATCTGGCTCCTGAATCCCCCACTCCAATGGCTCCCTCCTCTCTCAGAGTGCTGAATTACTGTAGGATCTTCACGGAGCTGTGTGAGACGTTTCTAGAGACGACGGTGAGGAGTCCAGGTCAGGGCATGGGCGACCTGCGGACGTTAGAGCTGCTGCTAATCTGTGCAGGACACCCCCAATATGAGGTACGCACACACACACACACACACACACACACACACACACACACACACACACACACACACACACACACACACAGTGTTCAGTGTTTTCATGTTATAGAGCATTGGTTCCCAAACTGTGGTCACCGGGCTCTGCCTGGTGGTCCGCCAGAGCTTTGCATTGTTGTTGTTGTTGTTTTTGTTTTTTAAACAGACAAGAGTTTTTACATTAACCCTGAGGAGTGGGCTTGGGCTGGTCTTTGGAAATATCGCCATTTTGAACATTTGCTTTCAAAGTATTTCTGGTATCATATGAAACTAGAAGACCTAAGGCATCAATTGGTACCAACTATGTCATGCTAGCTTGTCAACAAGGTGGCTAAATAACACTCCACATTTAGGCAAAATTTTGGCGAGGGGAAAAAAAAAAAATCATTTTCAAATTAGTGCTAACATCCAAGTCTTCCAGACTCACTCCTGGGGTACTCTATTCATAGGGTTTATATACTGGCCTTTTATTATAAAATCAGATATTATCCAGTGAGTCGTCCACCTCTGATGCATGCGGTTTGATTAATTACATATTGTAGAATTGATCAATATTCAGTGTTTCCCACAGGATTTTGAGAATTTGTGGTGGGGGACCGCAGACCCCCTAGGGGGGTGCGGTGGCATGCCCCCCCGCAAGATTTTTTTAAACATTTGAAAGTAAAATGCATGAATTTGGTGTACTTTGAGAAAGCTTAAGAGCAAAATTAAAAGGCTAGATCTATGAAGAACATGTCATCATTACTGTGCTGTGGGTTTACAATGACAAACTAAATTTCTCCCTATAGGTCAGGGATACTCAACTTGCTTTGCCACTTTCGTGAAATGATAGAAGGCGAGGGGCCAGTTAACTCATTGAGTGCCATGGACGTCTTTCGACGTCCAATTAAATAGTGACGTAGAGTGCCACGGACGTCTTTCGACGTCCAATGCGTTTTTTGACGGTGGGACGTCGATCAAAGCCTTCCGCATTTCCTGTACAACTATTGTAGCTATTGGAGGTCTATAACCTATTTTACAGAACCCTTAGGTGGCGACAGTGCTCTCCAGGTTAACAGAAAGGCAGAGAAAAACAGAGAATAAGTCGTTGGGGAAACGGAAATCGCATCGCATCCGTATGCATCGATATGCATGAAGCGTTTTAACGTTAGATGTGCCCGCAGCAGCCAATCTGCTCCCACAATTGAGCTCCTCCATGTCCGCTGCAACAGCCCATTCGCATGATCAGCCGTGGAGTTATTATTCTCAACTGGAAGCATAGGAGCCGGTGACAAGCACACGCGGAAGGCTGTAAAAAAGCTGGATGTCGCGCACCCTTCACAGTGCAGAGCAAATTCAGCAGAGAGCCACCTCCCATACAGGAGGAGTGTGCAGTTGAGGCGGGGCGGGGCGGGGCGGGGCGGGGGGGGGGGGGGGCACGCAGAGCAGCACACAACACTGACCCAGACAGACCCAGGCAGCAGGACAGGGTTGGCAAACGCAAGCCAGAATATCCGATGCCCACCAGCAGCAAATCAAGAAAGCAAAGAAGCTGCAACCAGCAGCGCACGCAGGGGCCAGCGCTGCTAGTTGCAGCTAAAAATATTATTCTGCCAAACAAAATTCCCTGGCCTTCACTGTTTTATTGAAGGAAATTATTTTTGAGGTGTGACTACATCAGAAAATTAGCTTCAGAGTCAGTGATGTGTTTGAAATGTTTAATTTCACAAAAGGGCCATTATCTCAGCTTCTAGAAAAAAACTGCTCTTTTTTGTTAAATCAAGCTATCTTCTCCGGCTGATAACTAAAGAACGGAAAATGATATCAATAAACCTGTTTTTGCTGATGATAGAAAAGAGTCTCATCGTTCTTTTGCGTGTTCATTGTTTACATAGTAATATCACACAATATTCTGTGGGCCTCGAGAAATCACTGAAAAAAGCTCTGAAACTCTGGCACTGGGAGCGTCCGTTCTCCAAAAGTGGCTGGCACTCAATGAGTTAACTCATTGAGTGCCAATGACGACAGCTGTCGTCAATTCAAATACTGACGTAGAGTGCCAAAGACGACGACTGTCGTCAATTGCGTTTTTTGACGGGGGGGGTCCATCGAAGCCAGATCTATGTCCTGTAACATTTTGGGACATGTTGAATGTCTATAACCTATTTTACCGAGCCATTAGGTGGCGACAGTGCTCTCCAGATGACAGAAATACAGCCTGACAAAGCCGTGATCAAACACAAACCGCGCTCATGCTGCGCGGATTGATTGCTGTTGGCAAGCAGCCCAGAGCCATCTACATGATGGCTCTGGGCTGCTTGCCAACAGCAATCAATCCGCGCACACAACTGCAGCTCCTCTGCCTGTCTGTCTGTCTGCATAATAGTTTCTCAACACACCAGAAAGGCAGCACCCAACGCCGAAGGGCCAACCCTTACCTGCAGTCGCGTTGGGCATTTCCTCATTGCTGCTGTGAGCTGCCAGGAGCCGCGCACAGAGGCTCCGAATAGACTTTGTGAGTGTGGGGAGGAGTTTACAGCTGACTCGGGGAGAGGCGGGGAGAGGGGGGGACAGGGGGGTGGGGCACGCATGCACCACAGAACTAAACCAGGTCACATCATCAAAAAAATATTAGCTAGAGTCAGTGAATGTGCTTGAAATAATGCATTTCACAAAAGGCTGAATATCTCAGCTTCCTGATAGAAAAGCATATTTTTGCTGTTTTTGACCTATCTTCTCCGGCTGATAACTAAAGAACGGAAAATGGTATCAATAAACTTTTTTTTGCTGATGATACAATAGAGTCTCCTTGTTCTTTTTGCGTGTTCGGTGTTTACATAGTAATATCACACAATATTCTGTGGGCCTCGAGAAATCACTGAAAACGCTCTGAAACTCTGGCACTGGGAGCGTCCGTTCTCCAAAAGTGGCTGGCACTCAATGAGTTAATAAACAAACAATATACATTTTTCTGTAGTGGATTGTAGGTTTTTGGGGTGTCAGCCGGAGTTTAGGCTGACAGTGTTGTGCACACCGGATAGTTACCGTAGTTAGGTTAAGTTAGTTGGGTTAAGTACATACATAAGTGCCTGGGTAGTGAGCAGATGGCGGTATTTGACAATTTAGCAGCTAAATCATAGATTATTGAAAGATATTCCATATTCCAGACTGAAATGCTATAACAGAAGTATTGGCCAGAATGACATGAACATTTATTGGACACTTATTCAGCGGACATCTTGCATGTTGCGTTCAGGTGCACTGTAAAAAAATTATTTTTTATTTTATTTATTTTTGGTCAACATCTTATTGTGGCGGTCAAAATATTATTCTGGCGGCCCGCCACAAATTCCTTTATGTATGGGAAACACTGATATTACACAAGTTCAGGGTCCGTACAGTCATGGAAAAGCCTGGAAAAATCATGGAAAATTCAATTCAATTTCCAGGTCAGGGAAAAGTTTAGGAAAAAAATAAAATCCGACAAGGTTTTGGAAAAGTAATGGAAATTTGTTTAATAAATATTTTCATGACCTTCATTTACACCGAGTTTAAAATAATGTGCGCGCTTAAATAGGGCTGGGCGATATGACGATAGATATCGTTTTCACGATAGAAAATGTATTTAGTTTCATATGATGCTCTATCGTGTATATCGTTGTGTTGCAAATCACACTCTTTATGGCAATATTGTCTGTCATTTGGACGACGCTGTGCTTTCGTCATTGTGTTTTCTTTATTACTCACGTCCACACACGCACCAGACTCTGTCAACAATGATTATGAGTGGCACAAATCAGCCGGTGAGTAGAAAGAGCAGGGAAAAGTTAGCTCCACTCTAGTCTCACGTAGTCAGACCCACCGTCGACATCATCAAGCTTCCACGGCGGGCACTGCCGTCCGCCTAGTCTACCCAGGCATTTGCGCTGTGTTAAGTCCGTGTTTGATCCATATTTTTTGGCAAAACATCTCCTCTCGTCCTCCCAAGGAAATCCATTGAGGAGCCGAAAACAAAACGTCTAGCTTACTAAAGCTAGCTAGTTAGCTTTAGCTTCCTTGGGTGAGAGTTGTGTTGGATAACCGGGAAATCCCGAAGTGGAGCATTTTTGTTCCTTCATAAACAAACTCATAACACCGGAGACTGATGGACTGCCTGGACCATGGACGAGACTGACTGCGCACACTGTGGCGTCACTGGTACGACTTGTGCTATATCAAATAGAATCATTACAAGACAGTTATCAAAACGTATTGCACTGAAGAGAAGTAACATTAAATAACCTGTAATAATGTGTGTGAGACAGAGAGGCAGAGGGGTGTATTTGTGTGAGTGCATCAACATTGAAACTATGAGGCCATTGACACCTGGCACTAACATGCGTGATCACAGATCTACTGTAGCAAGAGAGAGAAAAGGAAAAACAATATGAGAGATTAAACATTACGAATCTAGCTAGCTGTTTTAGTGAAACAAGTGTTACATGCGACCTTGATTATTTTTGAATTGCTAAATGTCAAGTTGCATGAAAATTGTAAGGACGCGCTAAGTGCGCTCCTCTTTCAAGGAACGCACCTGGCGTTTACACGCTGGTGGCGTCTAGTTTTTTTGGCGGAGCGCTCTGGGCGTTTTAAACTGAAAAAAGTTGAACATTTGGAGGAAAAGTGCGCTGCTCGTCTTTTCACATCTCCTACCTTTTCTCCTCCCAGAGGGATCTTCAACCTGCAGAATTGACAATAATCTGGCTTTCATGTTCACAGTAAACACCATCAAACAGACAAAACCAGCTGGCTACCATCCGTGTAGTCTCTCCCCAGACTCAAATATTACATTGAATCGCTGCGCTCCGCATACTACATAAGTGAGTCTGTGACACTTCACAGCCACTGCTGGTTTTTGAAGGCGGGTTGTTTTGAATTGAATTGACAGGTCGTAGCACTGTTGAGAGAGCGGTTCGAAAAATGGGCTGCGCCTCCCGTGTCGTCTGATCGCAAAGTCGTTCTAACTGATTGGGGAGGACTGAATCCACCACTGGCATATCACTGGCCAAGTGAACGGTTCCCTCCCATAACCAGCCGGCTGAGGGAAAGTGTCCCAGACCCAGAGAGAGATCTGCAGCATGCAGTAACGTAGTGTATCAGCGTAAGAACTCTCATGGGTCTGGCGTTGAGACTACCGTCCGTGTGATCATTGTGCCCTAAACTGTACTGCTACTGTAGGGGGAAACAAAACAAAGCGCAAAAAAACACTCCATGTGCTGTGGTTTGTGCACATTGGAAGCGCTCTCAACATGATTTCCATAGCGTTCTTACTGAAAAAAGTGCGTTGGGTCTGAACGCCGCCTTAGTTTTTCAATTCTTGTAATCTGTTAATAGTGACATTTTAAATTTAGAATGTCATACTCATTACTCATGTTTTTATGTATACGCAGAGAAAATATTTGGTCATGGAAATTTGGTTTGAAGTCATGGAAAAGTAATGGAAAATCATTGGTCAAAATGTGTATGAACCCTGCAAGTTGTCTGTAGGAAACAACTGATTCTAATGTAACCTTTTCCATCAGATTTCACACAATTCTGCATTTATATTTTGTTTTTATTAATTGTCTTTGTGGTTATGATTTTATTGTTAGTGTCCTGTTTACTGATTCTTTTTTCTGTGGAAGAAAAAGAAAGTGAACGTTGATTATAAATTACCCCCCCCCCCCTTATTTGCTTGTATTTATGTATTTACTGGTCCAGGTTGTGGAGATCTCCTTTAACTTCTGGTATCGCCTGGGGGAGCACCTGTATAAGACCAACGACCCAGCGCTGCACAGTATCTTTAGGCCGTATATTCAGAGACTGCTGCACGGCCTGGCCCGACACTGTCAGCTGGATCCAGACCACGTACGGACCCGGCTATCTTTACCTGTTCAAATTAATTCTGGGTAGCACATTACATTACAGCTCGGTAACAACATGGCAATAGGGTTGTAATAGTGTGATAATAATTAGGTATGATGTAATTAATTACCAAAGTAATAACCACCTAATAGCTGTGGTAGTTTCTGTGTAATAACCATGAATGAGGGCTGCACTCCCTGTTTCCACTTACTTTCATGGTAATATTAGATGAAACCAAACATCTAGAGATGTAGGGATTATCTGGACGATCCCCCAGAGCTAGGTCTCTGAGGGTTGCGGCTAGCGTGTACACTTCATAAGCGGGTGGATCGAATCCCGCCTCCACCCCTGCGCTAGTCTCGCTTCCCAGACTATCTCCATTTCGCTCTGTACCCGCGCAAGACAGTCTGGCTGGTCTTGCTCTCACTCTGATATAGCAGGAAAAAAGGCTCCGTTATCTTTACACCATCCACCGAAAGTACCAAGCAGGCCTGCTTTATAATAAAGCAGGCCTGCTTTATAATAAAGCAGGCCTGCTTTATAATAAAGCAGGCCTGCTTGGTACTTTTGGTGTAATAAATTATTGCACAATCCCAATCTTTGTCAAAACCTGCCATTTTCAGCACGTAGCAACGAGCTACCGTTGTCGTCATCTCACTGCGGGGGAGGCATTTCAGAGTGACATGCAGGGAGGGGAAAGGAAATCCATAAATTACCTGAGCCAGTCGGTCGGAGCCAATGGCAGAGCTTGCAGGGAGCGCAAATTTTCTTCCGCTGCCGACTGAAATGGTCAGCACCAATGGTAAAGCTGACCATCCTCCAGGCAGGCAGACTGCCCTTAACACAACGCAGGCTACATTTAATCTCATATTACCATGAAATTAAATGGAAAGAGGGAGTTTAGCATTTTGCAGCCCTGATTCATGGGTATTACACAGAAACCAATCTGGGAACCCATCGGTTAAACAATTTTTCCCCCTCTAACCTCTGGGGGCAGCCCCGTTTCAATGTGGTGCAACAGGAACTCAAGAGGCGCGGTCGGCAGCGGAAGAAAATCCCTTTCCACTCCCTGCAAGCTCTGCCATCGGCTCCAACCGACCGGCTCTACCCATTAATGGATTTATTTTACCCTCCCTGGGTGTCGCTCTCAAATTCGTCCGTCGCTATGAAACAATAACAACTCTAGCTCATTGTTAGTAGCAAGTAGCAACTTGCTATACGTTGAAAATGGTAAGTTTTGACTACACACCCGTCACGTTCACTTCATTTTGATTGGGTAAAGCGCAGCATGCGTGCGAGTGCTGTTGCACCCCTTTTGACGGAGCCTGCCGACAGATTTTCGATGCAAGTCGAAAGTCTGTCTCGAGAGATTACACAGAAACTACCACAGCTATTATGGTTATTACTTTGGTAATCACATGATATTACCTAATTATTATCACACTATGTTGGTAACATGTTGTTACCGATCTGTAATGTAAAGTGCTACCAAATTCTGCTTCATGATGGGATTTCTGCTCAAGCACACACCTCAATACTGATCATTTTGTCATGGGTGTGCGTTCCCCAGGAGGGAATCCCAGAGGACACAGATGACTTCGGCGAGTTTCGGATGAGGGTCTCGGATCTTGTGAAGGACGTCATTTTCCTCGTGGGCTCTATGGAATGTTTCTCCCAGGTATCTTTTGGTCCGTGTCATTTCCCCCCGATTTGCTATCTGTAACGTTTCCGCTGCCTCATGTTTCCTCTCCTCTTCCCTCTCAGCTATACTCCACTTTAAAAGAAGTGAACCCTCCATGGGAGGTGACGGAGGCTGTTCTGTTCATAATGGCCGCCATCGCAAAAAGTGTCGACCCGTGA
This sequence comes from Poromitra crassiceps, assembly GCF_964638095.1. NCBI lineage: Eukaryota > Metazoa > Chordata > Actinopteri > Beryciformes > Melamphaidae > Poromitra > Poromitra crassiceps. The sequence continues at coordinate 44,280,400 of NC_139624.1, forward strand.
GTGAACCCCCTTGTTGCTCCCTACCAGCAAAAACATTTCACCTACTTTTCATCACTTTTGTATTTTAATATATGGAGCCAATATTGGCCTTTTATTAAAGATCTTGTAAAATCTACCTCTGAATGATTACATATTTATTGTACTATTGATCAATACACTAGTTGTCTATGGGAAGACCATAACCTGATTTAATTTTAAGGCCCTGGTCACACTCATCTGTTGTCTGTCCATCTCCATTTCAATTAATTTTCAATGAGGGCTGTCCTTTGTCCGGTCATATCAGCATTGATGTTTGTTTCCAACAGATTTCCGCCCGTTTTGATAGTTGAACTTTTTTCTGGACAGACCGATTCGTCACTGTCCATTTAGCAACTAGGAGACCCCCCCCCCCCCCCCCTCTTTTTTTGTCTTTTTTAATCTGTGAACGTTGACATTCCAAAACAGCCCAACGGGCAGAAATCTGTCTGTCAATAATTCTGTCCGTTTTCCAACGGATCCGTGAGGCCGTACCCTAATGCAACATTTTGATTCGATTTCATCCACACAAGTGTACGTTTTATGCAGGTTTAGGGAGTAACCGATTACAAGTAATAGGATTACGTAATCAGGTTACCAAAAACGGTAACTGTAATCCCTTACGGTTAGAGAGAGAAAAGTAATGTAATCAAGATTACACCTACATTTAGTACAAATTCACATCACTAGCAGGATTACAATTTTAAAATACATCCCCACCAGTTTTAAAATAAAGAACGATGCACACACATTACAACACTTGCTTCACACAACACCACTCTGGTCCAACCTGGTCTCACGTCAGATTGTGAAATAATAGTCTGCAGCCAGTTGCACCAGCTGACATTGTGTTATTATTTTCACTTTGTATTATTAATGAGATTAAGACTACATAAGATCTGAAAGAGCTGTTGTTGGGTTTTTTTGGGGGGTGGGGGGGATATCCTCCTGAGGAGCATGGCCCCAGATTCGAAGGGGGGGGGGGGGGGGGGGGGGGTTGGGGGTGAAAATGGTGAAAGTTAAAGATCTATCTCTGCATTTTCCCTCCTTCATATTTCTTCCTCCTGTCCATTTGGTTTTGTGTAACTAGTCAAATGTTTTTTCCCTGCCGGCAGTGAGAACAACCCCACCCTGACGGAGGTGTTGGAGCAGGTGGTGCTGCTGCCGGAGACTGTCCACATGGCGGTCCGCTACACCAGCATCGAGCTGGTGGGGGAGATGAGCGAGGTCGTGGACAGAAACCCCCGCTTCCTAGGTGCCGACTGATCTCACAATACTGTCAATACATGATTCATATACCAGGGTGTCCGTGGGGTCTTGAAAAGTATTAAAAGTTGATAAATCAGTGTAGGGAAAATTAAGGAACCTTAAAAAGTCTTAAAAAGTCTAAATCACCATTTGATAAGGTATTAGATTTTGTAGCTGATTGTGTTAAATGGGTATGTATCGTCTCATATCGATCGCAGACCCCTGAATTGAATCAAAATCATATTGTGGCAGACTTTGTGATATCAGCAAATATCGTCTCGTCGTCCAAATAATCTATATAATGTGCATTACCGTATATAATAATGTGAGAAAATTGTGATTTACACCCCTGTCGCTGATGTGACGAAAGTGGCGTTGCCGTCTTAAAATATATTGAAAAGGTCTTAAAAAATGTCTTAAAAGGTATTGAATTTTACTTCAGGATTCCTGCATATACCCTGGCCTGGAAAAATCATGGAATTAGTAACAGTAGTTTTGGACAGATCATGGAATTTTGTTTTGTGTAATGAAATTAATTGTTACAATAATCTTCCGTGGATAACCTTACATATAATGTAACATAGCGACACACCCCTTTATATTGGATTTTAGTGCTGCTTGTATTTGTAATGTGGTGCAGTGAATGTGAAGCACAAAGAGGTGTGTCCTATTTCTCCAGCGTAGTAATAATTTCTGGTATGGATTCAGAGTCACCGCCAGACATTACATGGTAATCCTACTATGATCCTTGAAAAGTCATGGACAAGTTTTGAAATTGTATCCATGAAAATGTGTGGGAACTCTGTGAGTCAATCCGTGTGGTTCCTCCCATGATCTCAGACCCGGTCTTGAACTACCTGATGAAGGGCTTGCGGGAGAAGCCTCTGGCATCGGTGGCGGCCAAGGCCATCCACAACATCTGCTCGGTATGCAGGGATCACATGGCGCAGCACTTCCAGGGCCTGCTGGACATTGCCCGCGCCCTCGACTCCTTTCAGCTCTCCACAGAAGCAGCCGTCGGCTTGCTCAAAGGTACGCAGGCACTGTCAATAAATAAAATGGGGCTGCAACAGAGGAGCGTCCCGTCGCCACTAATTTGATGCGCTGTAGATAGACTTCTAACAGACTAACAGACTTCTGTCTCTTATGATAGTAGTATCTTTACACAAACGTTTACAGGGTTACCACGGGTCCTTGAAATCCTTGAAAGTTTGTGAATTTGAGAGGGGGAAATGTAGGGATTTAACGTTTTTGAAAATGGATAGACAGACATGGGTCATTGAAAGTGATTGAATTTATATATTTTGTGCAAGAATAGAAATTTAAGTTATTTTGATATATTTTTTTACTAAAGGCACTGACAGGGTTCTGCGCAGCCTCGACTTGGAGCCTTGCCACGAATAGCGGCGACAGCGAGACTGTGCATACTCAAACGTAACTCGGTGCATTGGCTGCGGTACACGTCCAAAACACTAGGTGGCTTGTAGTCTCAACGCCAGACCCATGAGAGTTCTTACGCTGATACACTACGTTACTGCATGCTGCAGAGCTCTCTCTGGGTCTAGGACACTTTTCCTCAGAGGGCTGGTTATGGGAGGGAACCGTTCACTTGGCCAGTCATATGCCAGTGATTGATTCAGTCCTCTCCAATCAGTAACGACTTTGCGATCAGACAACACCGGAGGCGCAGCCCATTTTTCAAACCGCTCTCTCATCGGTTCTACGACCTGTCACTCATTCAATTTCAACCCACCTTCAAAAACCAGCAGTGGCTGTGAACTGGAACAGACTCCCTTATGTAGTATGCGGAGCGCAGCGATTCAGCGTAATATTTGAGTCTGGGGAGAGACTAGGTGGCTTGTGGTACACTTATGTCCATTAAATATGACGTTATCATGTCGTTTACCAAGAACTTGAAATCATGTCGATGGGGGGACATTTTATTGTCCCTCCATTTCAAGCCTGCAGAAGGCTTTTCTAGATGAAGGACAAGCACTGTTAAATGAGGAAATGGATTTCCTCATTCCCCACAACAACTACGTCAGCGGATATGTGCGCAGCCCAAGGCAACGGCCAATCACAGCTCGCGTGCTGGTCACGTCAACGTCGACGCCGCGGAGTCACATTTTCGAGGAGCTGCACGCCCCCCTCCGCCGAGCTGCGCCAATAGGACGGCCGGCTGCGGCGACCCCTCGCTGCAGTCGGCGCTGGCGATTTCGCGTAAGCATAAAACCAGTTTTAACGCGTAACAGCACAGTTGAGAAGCCTCTCTCGTTGTAATTGTTGTCTGTGAGCTTCTGTAAAGCTGCTAGTTCTCATTATAAAAACTCTGTGTTGTAACAATAATTCGCCTTGATCCGACTCTCAAACTAGGCTGTGTTGGGTCCTTGAATTTGAGGGAATTGGGCCTGGAAAGTCCTTGAAACGTCCCTGAATTTGGTCAGGATGTGTGGGAACCCTGCATTTAAAAGAGCAAAGCCTGAAGGGTCAGCAAATAACAGAGCAACAAAAACAAACTTGGTCAAAAGAATAAAAACAAACAACACCTATTGCAACATCACTTGCATTGAGAAATCAGTTTGGTGTGAATCAGAATGCAGGGCTTAAAATACACTTTGCAAACTATATGTTCTTCAGATAGGGGGGATTTATAGACTTTGGGGGGGCTTTTTTCAGCCGATACTATAACCAGCAAATATCTGCTTCTCATGTCCGATAAGGGATAATTTCACATTTTTCTATTTAAAAAAGGAAGTTCTTAACCTGTAGTTTATGCACACCTTAGTCTAAACTACTATGGCTTTTTGTCAATGTGTTTTATCTGCAGACTAGGAGCCATAGGCTTTTGGTTCTGTCAAAGCCTTTATTTTTTGTATTGAGTGATACACTTTAATAAAACACTCGTCATATTATATCAGAAGTTCTTTGTTTTTCTGTTCACAAATCACAATAGTGATGTCAGTTAGATTTGGTTAGGTCATAGCTCTGGAATATTAGTTAAATCATCCATCTTTGCTCACTACATCTGCCTTTCCTGTCATGTTACTGGCAAAGCTGTAACAAATTTGGCATTGGGGAGTTCTATTGAAGTGAATGGGCAGGCATTGGAAGTCTGTCCCACTATAAACCATTAGGCTATCTGTCTGTGTGTTTCCACTTCCACCTGATTAAAGAAAATACATTATGTGATGTTGACTGATGTTTTATGTATTACATAAAATCACATGTTTTCTTTAATCGGGTGGAAGCGTTTTTCAATCAAAGGTGAAACGACACAGATATTATGGTTTATAGAGTGACTTACCCCACACGCAATTTAATAGGGATCTCACAATATATCGTCCCACAATATATCACGATATCAAAACGTGACAATATGTATCGTTGAGATGAAATATCATATTGCGAGAAAAAGAAGCTGAACATGCTGGCACTGATCTGCATCTGATTGCATGCTCGCTCTCCTTTTCATTGCTTTGTTTGAACAGACGAGGGACGTTACAGACACGGAGGATGAAAATGGTGAAATTACTCAAATTAGCGTGGAGGATGCCCCCTCAACTTACAAATCGATCGCAAAAAAATATTGTTAAAATATCGTATCGTTATCGTGAACCCAATATCGTGTATCGTATCGTATCGTGAACTGAGTGTATCGTGACACCCCTACAATTTAATGTTCGCTCCGATTAGCCACTGTAACGTTAGACAGCTGTTCTAGAGCCATCGACCAACACAAAACCTGGATGTTTCATTTCGGGTAAAACATGAGTTTTTTTTTTATGGATTACGCTAGCTCTGGGAGTATGAAGTGCTTTGAATGCGTGATATTTGGTCACAACAAATATGCTGCTTGCCGAGCGGGGAGGCTACACCGCTGCCTGAGGTAACGTTGAGCTAACAGTCTGCCCTCTAATGTGTCCGACACGGCGACCACTCGTCCGTATTCATCAGCAAACGTTCGTTCCGCTCTGTCGGCTTAACATTATAGACATTGGTGCGCAAACAATTGCAGGACTTCTCCTGCATTATAAATTACAAATCTGCGCGAATTGGCAAAAATATGCGCGATTCTTGCACTCCTGCGCCGAATTTTAAGCCTTGAGAATGTATCAGATGTTACCTAGTTGTGTTACATCAGTGGTTTCCAAACTGGGCTACGTGCAGGTACTACAGGGAGTAGTTGAGAGAAAGGGGGAAATGTAAGAATAAGTCATGAAAATAAATGAAACGTTAAAATAAATGTGCTCAGGAGGCACTAATTGCAACGCATTCACACCATTTTATTATTTTATAATGTTATATTCTTCAAAAGTTGGGTGATCATTCATTGCATCATATGCTATAGTTTTCTCCTGCAGTTTTCTAAGCAAAATGTTGTAGTCGAGCAAAGGGGTAAATAAAGGGGATTCATAAATCATGGAAAGGGGGTACTGAAGCCAAAAAAGTTTGAGAAACACTGTGGTAATTGATCACTTCATCAGTTTTTGTTGCATTATGCTCAACTATTTCCATATGTGCAGTTCTTACATTGTGTTGCTACATTCTCTTTGGTAACGTCATGTGCGTCATACTTTTCGTGGCTCTTCATCTTGTGAGACTGTTGTATGTTAGCAGTATGTTTTGCCTGTCATGGTTTTAGACATGTAAGCAAGTCTCTCCTCCTCCTTGGTGCAGGTACAGCACTTGTCCTCGCCCGTCTTCCCCTGGAGAAGATCGCTGAGTGTTTGAGCGACTTGTGCGCTGTGCAGGTCATGGCCCTCAAAAAGGTCAGTGTGAATACAGTGCTTCAACCACAGAACTTCTCCATAACTTAGTTATTTCCAAGCCCACTTGTCAGCATTGCAACATCATGGGACACTAAACCTGTTCCTTGAAACCAAGGATGATGATAAGAAAACATTACATATCCGTGCCTAGTAATGTGAGATCAATAAAAAGTCACATTAAAATCAATTCCTCTCTAGCTGGGGAAAACGAGGCACGAGCATTTCAAGCTTTGCTTCTGGCCCTCTTTCGATTTTAATTTGTACTGTTCTGCCTTCATAATATTTTTGACATTAATAGCACTTCTAAATAGAACTTAACAGTAAATACAGCTCTGGAAATTCTGACCAAGTCAGTTCCAGGTCTGGAAACGTGTGGGAATTGGACATAAAAGTCTGGCAAAGTATGAAGCAAAGGTTGTTCTGTGCTAATGCACACATAACCACACATTTCCTATGGTCCTAGTTCAACTGTCATTTCACGTTAAAATATTTTTGTTTATGAAGAATAATTGTCAGCTATAGAGGGATATGGCTTAGTTGACAATCATTATCAAGCTATAAATTGGGGTCTGGACAAAGTATAGAATTTTGAAAGAAAATGGAGTAAGAATCTTGATTAAAGCCAGGATGACACACAGCTTTACTGGAACCAAAGTGTGATTTTTTTATTTTTTATTTTTTATGCGTCTCCTCAGCTTCTCGGCCAGGACCCTAGCAATGGAAAAACGGGAGACCCAACTGTCTGGCTGGACAGACTAGCAGTCATTTTCCGGTGAGGGTGCTGTGTTGATTTGCATGTAGTAAAATGTCGACAAAGGTGCTAGTCTTTGTGTATTTGTGTAGAGCAAGCAATGTCAGATGATGTGCATTTGATGCCTCCATCTTGGTCACTGACTGTTTTTTTGCCCCCAGACACACAAACCCCATTGTAGAGAACGGCCAGACGCACCCCTGTCAGAAAGTTATCCAGGAGGTAAATCACATGCTTTTCGACCGCTCTCCGCGCTTATCATTTTTGTCCCTAGAGCAAAACATTTGTCTGTTTCCACTGGCATCACTTGAGTAATATTCCCCCTCCCCCCGTGTGCTGTGTCCCGTAGATCTGGCCCGTCCTGTCGGAGACGCTAAACACGCACCAGGCTGACAACCGCATCGTGGAGCGCTGCTGTCGTTGCCTCAGGTTCGCCGTGCGCTGCGTGGGCAAGGGCTCCGCCTCGCTACTGCAGCCACTGGTCACACAGGTATGTGCGCACGCTGCAATCTCTGTGTTTGTGTATGAAGGTGGATCATCTGTTTCTCTGTATGGAAAACCATATTTGGGATGGGAGACAGTACACTATGGATCCGCTTTGGTTTGTTTGCCTGTCACACACAACATCGACACTCACCACTGAGTTCCAGCAGTTTCAAATTACATGATTGACCCAAGGGAGCAGGTACTGCAATTATAGGTCAAAATTGATCTTAATAGTTACCCAGTCATTTCCCCCATACCGCAAATTCAAATGACATGAAATGTGCACTCTGCCTCCAGGACACGAGTGTACATTTTGAGCTTCTTGAAAAACAATTTTCAAGAAGTAATGTTTTACAGTATCTATATGATGTATTTGCATTGTAATGTTACTTAACAGACTTTTTTCATTTATATAAGCTGTTGCTAAACGCACCAGTGTGAGACTGCAACATCAATGGATGACCACATGTTTACCGTTGCCTTAAACAAGAAATAATTGATCAAACTGTGTATATTGTTTGGACTGTATACTGTATTGGATATTGTATGCTGCTGTGTGTAATCTCTAAAAGTCTCTGCACCTTTAATGTGCTCACTGCACTCCCAGAATGCACTTTGCACTTGTAACTTTTAAACCTATGTAGGATATTGTTGTAGTTTTATATTTTTGATATTGCGTGCGTGTGTATGTGTGTGGCTATGTGTATGTGTATATGGTGTGTACAGTGTGTACACGACATGTACTGCAACAGACGTGTATGACTACCACCTGAGTTTCCCCTTGTGGGATAATAAAGTTGACCTTGTACCTTCTACCTTGTACCTTGCCTTGGAAACGTTGGATCATCTGTTTGTGATTTGGTTTTCTCCCAGATGGTGAGTGTGTACCAGGTGTATCCACACTCCTGCTTCCTGTACTTGGGAAGCATCCTGGTAGATGAGTATGGCATGGAAGACGGCTGCAGACAGGGACTACTGGACATGTTACAGGTACACACACAAACACACACACTAGGGGTTACAAGTCGACCTTTCTACCAATTAAGTCGGATCGACGTCGACTAGTCGTCATCACGTGGTGCAGTGCCGGTTAAAAACAAAAGAAAGAAAAGTAGTCTCGGTCACAGAGTTGATGAAAGCAGGAATGTAAACAATAATGGCTTGGGAAAACTCTGGGCCAGTAATATGGACAGAGACTTCCTGCTAACAGTTTGATGCCCGGGCTGCACACACGTCGTTTCACTCTAATGTCCGGGGGTGACTCCGCCCTCCTCTCATCATGCTGCCCCTCTCAATGCAACTCCTGTCCACGCGTGCCAACTAGAAGCCTGCTCAACTCTGGATAGAAACCGTGTATTTGTATATTGTATGTCTCTTCTTCCATAACCACCGCCTCCCTCCCTCCTCTGCAGCCCCGTTTTTCCGCCTTCTCTGGGATTTCGTCTATATACACTAGGGGTGTCACGGTACACAAAAGTCACGGTTCGGTACGAATACGGTACAACGGAGAAAAAAAGCAACAAAATCCCAAATTCATTTTTTTCCCCTTTGAATTTTTCTGAATTCTGTGTTTTTGCTTTTTACTATGATGTTACCATCAGAAATAGTGTCTAATAAGTGGGAATGAATAAATGTCCACAATTTAATAAGATCTAGGCAATCCACACAAAAAGGTTTTACTCTAGAGCAGTGATTTTCAAAGTGTGGGGTGCGCCTCCCTCTCAGATGTCTGTATTCCAGCTGTTTGACAGGGCAAAGGCATTTCCCCCCACTTTAAATCCTTATTGTACACAAGTTTGTAAACAGAGTGTGTGCAAAAGACACAAGCTGAGAAGAGCAGCTCTTGCTGCTGGCAGGAAGCCTGGGGCAGTCTCAAACTACATCATGAGTTGACTTCCCCTGGTAGGGGTCGACTTGTGGTAGTAACGTTGACGTATCGACGAGTCTATGCAACCCCTAACACACAAACAGACACAGACAGCCTAGGGTGCCTGAAATCAATGGTACTTGGTAGTGGGCGATAACTGTTTAAAGTTTTAAACGTAGAAGGACTTTGTTGCCCAGAATTCCTATAATATGACGACAGTAAACTGTCCACGCATCTGCTTTCTGCTGGTTAGGACATTTCCTGCCAGTGACCACACCACACCTCTGAAATGATAGGGCAAATCTACACTGTCCCAATTAGCAGCTGTTGCAGCCTCAATTAGTGATTGAGAGCAGATAAAACGGGCATACTTTGACATAAACATCTTGCCTAGTGCAGCTTCAGTGGACTCATTCCCTCTCTCCTCCTGCAGGCTCTATGTATGCCTACCTTCCAGCTTCTGGAGCAGCCCAACGGCCTGAGGAACCACCCCGACACCGTGGACGACCTCTTCAGGCTCGCCACAAGGTATGACGCCCAGCGACACTCACCTTTTCTCTATGAGGAGATAATGCTCAATATATGCCCTCAAGATGCTGTGCCCTTGAGATGTTATTTTCTAAGAATAGTCTATCTCTACTGATTAGGGATGAATGATGTCTCTCTCATCTTACAGTTTTGTTTGAAAGAAAGTGTTACACAAATACCAAACATATTGCATGTTTTACATAACCTAAGTTTAAGTAGTTTTCTTATTTTGTCCAGTGATGGCATTATATTTATGTCTGGGCCATCATGATAAGAGTAGGCATAATAATGTGTTAATTCAGCTACAGGAGAGACTTTGTTATCTGAAATTAGGTAGGGGGGAAATGCACACATATATCCAAAAGAGTTACAAACTGTCGGATATCAGGAAGGAAATCCAATATGCATTCCTACTTATGGCCTTTCTACGTCTGATGTCGCTCACCGTGTGTGTGTGTGTCCAGGTTTGTTCAACGTAGTCCAGTAACCTTGCTCAGTAGTAGCATCATCGTTCACATCATCCAGTGTGCCATCGCCGCCACCACACTGGACCACCGGGACGCCAACTGCAGTGTAATGAAGTTTGTCCGAGACCTCATCCACACGGGAGTCTCCAACGACGTGAGTGACCCATCATATTATACGATGCCTGTGGGAAATAAATAATGACTAGGCCGCTGCGCTGCCTTGCCCGTAGCTCGGCCTTGCCTGCCCTATTGGCGCATGCGGGTGTGTGTGTGTGTTGCTCACTAAATGTTATTGCGTCAGTGATGTCACAATGCCTCCTTGTGTGTGTGTGTGCCCCATTATATGATATCACTGACTAAGGATGCTTTCGTTATTGAAACAGACAACATACACGCTCCTGCTGTAGTCTTATCTATCTACATTTGCAGATTTACATATCTTCTGGACATTGCCTTAATGAAAAACAACGCAGCTAAAAGTAATAACTGTGACAGTGTCAGTGCAGACAGCGCACAACTTGAATCTCTCTCCCACTCCACACCTGGCACCTGTGTCAGCTCTACTGCACTCGCTCTCGGCTCCCATTTGGCTTTATTTGTGGGTAGCATTTTGATTCATCTCCTCGTATCAGCGTCGGCCGCAAGCGATTGATTCGCCCGACGTAGGCTGTCATTTTAGCAGAGGTAAGAAGCATTTAATTCCAGAGTCACGTTTGGTAGCCTATACGGGAGAGCCAGAATTAAACAACCAGAAAACGCCAAACATAAAATCTAGTCGCCATTGGCGCTTGGCGGCTGTTCGTTTCGGGCCCTGGATTAATCTACTAATCGTTCAGCTCCATATATAGTATATTAAATAAGTGAGACATAAGAATATCAACTTATGCGATATATGCTGTTCAAATGACAATAGGAATATAAAAACTTAACGATGTGGTGACTTATTAGCTTGATCTTCCATTGCAGCACGAGGATGACTTTGAGGTGCGGAAGCAGCTGATTGGCCAGGCCATGGAGCAGCACGGGCAGCAGCTGGTCACCCAGCTTATGCACACGTGCTGCTTCTGCCTGCCGCCGTACACGCTTCCTGACGTGGCCGAGGTGCTGTGGGAGATCATGGTGTTCGACAGGCCGGTGAGTAACGCCCTCATGCCACTAGATGGCAGCATCAGCCCTTTTCAGGACTTTACACAGAAAGAGACCACCTAACCAACTGTTTAACTGCAGAGGATTTCAAAGTGGGAGGCGGGCCTCCCCAGAAGGGCTCCAAACAGATTCAGGGGAGACTCAGTGAAAAAATATGACATTACTTATTTGTTATCAAAAGGAGATGACATAGAAGCCTAAATGTGTGTGATTTGGTTAAATAAATACAGTCGTTTTGGTGAATCTTACCCATTGTCATCCAGGAATTGAGTGAAACTACCGTAAGCAAGTAAACTGTCTGAGGGGAGGGGAGGCCCACAGTCTCAGACTTTGAAAACCCTTGGTTTACTGTAACAAAACAAAGGTGCCAACATTGAGTGGTGGATAGGTGGATAGCTACAAATATCTGGGTATCATTCTTGATAACAAACTGTGTTTTGAGTCCCATGTTGATGGCATTCTCTCTAAAAAAAGGTCTGATGACTTTTCTTTCAAAGAAAAATGAACTCTTAACGTTTCTTCTGAGATGACTGTTTTATAGAAGCTTTATTCAGTCTGTCTTAACCTTCTTGCTTTATTGCTTGGTTTGCTAATTTAAACTTGTCAAATAAGAACAGCGTTGGCAGTCTAGCTGCACTCCCTTTGCACATACAGTGCACATTTGCACTTTTTGCATTGCACTTTGTATGAATTCTTTTTTTTATTTATCGGTTTGAGATAGCGTCCCCTGCACTACTCTGTCTGTGTGTTTTTTGCGTGACATGCTGTTGTATATCTATGTAAACCATGCTGCAAAACAAATTTCCCCTAGTGGGACAATAAAGCCTCTTTTAGACTGGTCAAAAATCCCACTAATATCCACAAACTAGTGGCATTTTCTTCAGTCTAAAACGTTTCCAAGCGAACCTGCAAGTGAGGTGGGTTTTGACGTGGCGGCTCTGCTCCGGCTGGTGATATAAATCTTGGCGGTGGTCCAACCCGCGATTTTCTGACCGTGCTTCTCCTCCGCCTGAGTTGCCGCCCCTTTTCCAACGTGAGTCAGTGAGATTCAGTGATTCCTGAAATTCGCCTTTCTTAACAGTTAATTAATTTACATTGACGAAATATGCTGAGAGAAAAAAGTGTCTCGCCCACACAGCACAGCCCCAGGCGCATACTGTGTCAAGTCAGCCAGAATGTAAGTACGGTAGGTCGTCCGCTTTAGCACTTTAAAAATAAAGCCCTCGTTGTAATGTTCACATTTTGAGTAATGCTTTACAGCTTCACCATTATGTAATCTTAACATCAAAACGAGTATTTTGATACAATGTTTGCTGCTTCGTTTGTTGAAACACCTTTTTCTCCTCCAACGTGCATCAGTGAGGCCATTTACTTGTTTAAATGACATTAGTTTGAAATTTTCCCCCCGGAAGTTTCCATTTTGTTTTGGCTGGCCTGACACGTGTCTGGACAGCACAGCAGTGAGGGGAAAAGGGAGGGGGAAGAGACAGCCTGCAGCGGTGGAGAAACGGGGGTTGAGAGTGCGATCTAAAAGTTTAAAAGGCGATGCTGCTGCTGCTACCCCCTGCTGCTTTCCTGGGTAACAAAACACATGTACTAGTGGGAGTTTTGATGTGAAAAAAGGTATAAGGTAAATCTTGAACATGGTCTGTTGTTTCCTTGCAGACATTCTGCCGCTGGCTGGAAAATGCACTGAAGGGTCTTCCGAAGGAGACGTCGGGCGGGGCGGTGACCGTCACTCACAAACAGCTCACAGACTTCCACAAGCAGGTCACTAGGTAAGCAGCAAGTCTGTTTCACTATCTGTAACTTTTCAAGATGGTACATCTAATGCCTCAGTTATCCTTTTATATACAGTGTTTGACCTTTGCCCTTGCTGACCAGTGGACCTTCTCTCTGATTGTGATCCAATCCAAGCAAAACAATAGTTCTGTATCAAACAGGCTCCTGATTGGCTGCCTGTAACCACTGTAACGTCACATTAGTTCAAACTTAGAAAACCCTCTGTAAAGTCATGTTTCAAGATGTATATAAAATACTCTACTTTGAATAATAATTTGTCTGATGGTTTTTCCCACAAAAAAGTTTAAATTATCTTGTTAAACTCCTTAAAAGGACTTCCCCCCCTTCTCCCTAATTTAAAAATCCAAAGAAACCAATCAGGTTAACTAGCCAATCACAGCATACGACACAGGCTTTCAACACATTCTCACTCCCAACTCATGACAAAGTGATGACAAGGGTTCCTAACCGATCTGCAGTATATGACGAGTTGGGAGTGAGAATGTATTGTAACTTTATTAACGGCTGAATACTGGACAGGGATTGGCTCCAGTATTTGTGATTTGTGATGTCATGAATCATGCTTGTTGGAAACCGCCTTTTCAGTGAGCACAGAGAAACTTTCCACTTTCAGCAGATGATTGTGAAAACAGCCTTCTAGTGTCTCTGCACAGACATCATTCTGTTACAGAAAAACTGATTTTTTTTTTTACTTTAGGGGGTCTTTAACAGTAATTGCATGTAGAGACACATAGCGGGTTTGGGCCACTAAAAAGTATATAAAAAAACAGGGTTTAAAATTAAGTTTTAATTCAAAATTAAATTTGCTCATGTCTCTTTATTGAATGCACATAACGAAAGTTAACTTAAGACACAGGGGCTAGTGTTTTCACCTGTGACTGGAGCTATGGGCTTATCGTCGAGGCCTATAATGGTTCCTCCAAGTTTTGGGTTAGCTTAGTGCAGCAGGCCCGAGGGCAACCTTTAGCCTGGCTGTTGTATGGTTCCTCCAAGGTTAGGGTTAGCTTAGCGCGGCAGGCCCGAGGCCAACCTTTAGCCTTGCTGTGTGGTGTAGCCACGTGGGTTTGCAGTCTGACAGGTCCGTGCCCAGACAGGCTGATCCGGGGACGCTGTGGAACGCTGAAAAACTGGAGCGGGTGAGAAAACCCACGGTCCCCATGGCTTGTTCAGGCTCGTCCAGGAAGCAGCCGCAAGTCTGCTCTGGTTAATCTGGGCATATAGCGAGGCATGGCAGAATGAACCTGCCTTGAGCACTGTGTAGCTTTGTATTGTAGAGTTACTCTCTCCACTGAAATCACTGATCATAGCGGACTCTATTGGAAAGAATATTTTAATGAATAATCTGTGTTATTGGATCTTTTAATAAATAATCTGTGACATTTTTCCATAATCATTGTCCATTTTGCTACTCTAGCTTCCAGTCTAATTGTGTTTTGCCGTCTCTTCACTTCGCCCCAGTGCTGAGGAGTGCAAGCAGGTATGCTGGGCCGTCCGAGAGTTCACCAGATTGTTCCGATAGCCACGTCCTTGAGAGCTCTGCCACAACACCAGGTAACGCACATCAGACCCGAGGCAGGGGGTTCCAACGGGGCAACATGTTGGGTGGGATAGAGTCCAATATAGGTTTTTTCAAGGCCGATGCTGACAGCTGCCAGCAGCTGCTATTTTGCACATATATTTAAGGTTTTTAAATTTGCCAGATTAAATTTGGCCAGATTCACCCTGAACAATTCTGAAAATGTGTGATCAGTTTTTGCCCTGGATTTTTATTCCTGTAAGCGGAATGCCTCTGAGCTGTTAGACAATAGGACACTAATGCTGTGTTCAAGACAAGTCGGAACTTGGAAGTTTCAACTGGAGATTTCTGACTTCCAACATCATTGCGTTCACACTGTTTTTAACTCGGGCTTAAAACAGCAAATTAACTTGATTGGTACAATAGCTGTTGAATTCAACATATTGCTATAATCAGAGAGAAATATAAACAACTAGGCATCTCGCGTCTCGATTCCTAGGCTCGCCCGCTGCGCGGGCTCGCTAGCTCGGCCCCCACGCGGCCTTGCCTGCACTGCAGCTCGCCTGCTGCGCGGCCTTGCCCGCAGCTCTATTGGCATGCGCAGGGCACAATTGCTTAACTTTGCGTCACTGATGACATCACTCACTGATTACATCACAATTGCTCTTATGACATCACTGATCTCACAATGCCTATGACATCATCAGTGATGTCACAATGCCTATGACATCATCCAGTGGGACAAAAATTGAATCAAACAGACAGAGAGCCCACTTGCTCCCTTTTATGATGATGATGATATAAACATATTGCATAATTACACCTCAAATTAGGTCAACAAACCAGTGCTCTGAAATAATACCCGAATTTCCGACCTGTAATTCCGACCTCGACAATGGTTCAATTCATTTTTTACAAGTCGGAGCTCGTTTTTCAACCCCTGAGTTCTGAGGTGTCGTGAACGCAGTATAAAACTCCATTGACCCATTGTGATGATGAAGCATACTCAGTTATACAATACTGTGGTGAGATTTAATAATAGAAGAGTAGAGTGCACGCACATCCAAAAGTATATTTCAACAGGTGCTGGATTGAACTAGATTTAATAATAGATCATGATTAATAGATGCTATTATCTATTAATCATGATCTATTATTAAATCTCACCACAATAATAACCTTACCTATTAATCATTATCTATTATTACATCTCACCACAATACATACATAATCAAACATATTATTGCATTAGAGATTGATAACACTGATTTCAAAATTCTCCCCCTTTTCAAACTACACTTGTCATAGACATTCCTAGTTAATTAGTTAACTCTATTTATTTTCCTCCTCAGGTTAAATCTTTTGTTGGCTAACATTCAGAGGTGACGGCAAAAAATGCTGAGGACTGCAGATGAGGATCTAAAGGGAACTCTAACTGAAAGATGGCGGGACTTGGCGATCGTGGAAAGCCAAAACGGGGACACAAAAGTCTGGAATTGGAGTGACAGGGTGAAACGAGATTGCATAGACTGAGAGGAGTCCACCAACCCCATCCCCCCCCCCCCCCCTTCCCCCCTACCCCCAGCTCCCTCGAGGCCCCCCTCGCTCACCGGCACCCGGGTTGGCAGGGCGGGATGGGGGGTCAGGCCCGAGGCGGAGCGACGTTCACCGACTAAGTGAACTGAAACGGATTAGTTCTGCGTCAGCTGGATTTCTACGTGATCCATCATCAAAAAAGAGCAACAACAAAGAAACAAAACAAAGCAGAGGGATGTGCCTGGTTGCAAAGTCATAATGCATCAAAAAAAGACATTGAGTTTTTAAGAAAGAGAGAAAAGATTTATTTTCATGGACGTGTCTTTAGAACTTGAACATGGTCTTGCTGTCCGTGCCATATGAAGAGTCAATAGCAAACCCATGATACTCAGTGAATGGCTGCCAGTGCCTGCGGGAGGCATTTAGATGGTAGAGGCTTAATGCTTGGGAGGATTTGGCGTCACCTTTGACCTTTTTAACATGTTGGCTGGAATTTTAGTTATCCTTTGCCAGAAAGTGAGAGCTGTGACAGATTGTGTGAACTCTCTGGCAAACAAAACAACTTTTCGTTCTTCCAATTGGTATCGTCCTAACTTGGGAGAGACAGACACCACGACATCATCGACGATGTAGCCTTGTTGTAAACAATAAAAAAAACTGAGAAGAACAAACTTGCACTCAATATTATAATTTGACTCAGCCCCCAGACCCCCCCTATTTTCACTCTGAAACCGGTTTCAACTGCATCTCCATTGTTACATATTAAGTCTCTTGTCAGAGAAAGCTGGCACACACTAAGGGATCAACTAGAAGGGTTACATTTTCAGAAGAAAATGTAGTTGTGCTTGCTTCAGCAAAAGAAGGCTGAAGGCAGTTGAATTTTTATTACAAAGAGTTTAAATGTTTTGAGTATTTTTAATTGTTTCAAGTAGCTGAAGTTATAGTGTCAGTAGAAAGAGTAGAGACTGCTGATACTGACGTTTTATTTTGAAGGTTCTACAGCCTTTCGGAGGGTGCTGGACCTCAGGTTGAATCCTCGCGGCCCGTCGGAGGGTCCCATCGGTCCCCATGTAGCATCTGATAATGTAATATCATAGACCTTTAAAAGGTACTTGGACATAAAGTAGTATTTGGGTGGAATATACCTTTATAACTATAACTGTGTGGGTGGGTCTGGTGGGCCTGCACCATTGGGGGAAATGGTGTCAAATTATGCTGATTTGAGTGAGCTCACTGGTTTCAGTGTCTGAGGCATTAAAAATCCCACAAATGAGCTTTTACCTTAAGAAAAAAGGTCTGGCTGAACATTCTCATATGTAATATATGCAGTAATGCAAGTAGTATACTATGAAAATTGTGTGGAGCAGTGACACTTTAAGAATGTGGAAATGAAAAAGCTAATTAAAAGTCAGAAATTGGATGGCACGGTTGGTCAGTGGTTAGCACTGCTGCCTCACTGTAAGAAGGTCCTGGGTTCGAACCCCTGTCCGCCCAAGGTCCTTTCTGGAGTTTGCATGTTCTCCCTGTGTCAGTGTGGGTTTTCTCCCACCAGATGTCCTATGTTAGGGTTAATACTTCTGTCAGTGTGTGAGGCACTGGCAATTCTAACTGGAGTTCCAAGGGACAGCAGTTGAAAATCATCCATCTGGCTAACACAGGTGCATTTACAGTAATGTTCATTCATGTGCATTGTCCCTCAAATAAATGAATAGGCCCCAAAACAGTTTTGCACTCATGTCAAACAACCCATCACAGCTCAAAATGTATAAAAGTGACATTACTTTTAGAGTGGCAGAAGGAATAGCCAGACAGTTTAAGGTAAAATATGTGTAGTATACAAATTATGGGAACAATGTTTGAAAACGTTGAAAATTTTGCCATGACATCACAGCGAGCTAAACATTCCACCATTTAATTTAATGGGGGGAAAATACTGCGTTTCAACATAGATCGTGACAAATGTAAAAGTCGGAATGTTTAGAAAAGTTATAACACGCAATTTGCGAACATTCTGAACTTTTGAGTTGGGACTACATCGATGGCTCAAATGGTTCAAGCTGTGAAATAGTAATAAAAAAAAAAGTGCAAAGAAGAAAAAGCAGTAATACAGAGAACATTATGAACACCGGTGTGAAGATACTCAAAAATATTAATGGGAGAAAACCTCTCTTGGCACTAACATTGAGTGCATTCAGATTCATGTGTTTAGCCTCTTGGTCAGTCAGTAATCGGAACCCGTCTCTATTGAATGTGAACAGGGCTCCAGCCTGGTTGATGTCACTCTGCAGCCCTCCCTCGGGTTAATCTGATGTCATGATCACACATACTGCCAACTCTTTTGTATCATGCTCGCCTCGTTGGGACCGCGTTGGCGTTCGAGTCAAACAGGTTTGTGTTTGTTGTGAGCACCCAGTTGGAGAGGCAGCATTTCCTCACCGTTAAAACCCCACTTGAATCGCTAATGCAATCCGATAGCCAGAGCTCAGCTATGTAAGGGGGAGTGTGAGAATCCCACAATAGAGCTCAACAGTCACGTGACGTCATTGCCCCGGAAGTAAGTTCCCCATTCATTTTCTCCATAGACATTTTGAAAAATCCTTATACAGTATAACGAGTTTTAAGGCTGGAACCAAGCCAACCCGCTCAAACCGAATGTTTTATGGTCACTCACGATTCAGTAGGTCACGGGTTGACTTGGTTCCAGCCTTAAAACTCGTTAAATAAGGATTTTTCAAAATGTCTATGGACAAAAAGAATGAGGAACTTAGTTCCGGGGCAATGACGTCATGAAAAGTCACATGACTGCTCTATACATACCCATACATCTTGAATGGAGCAGAAATCCTTTAGGGGGGAAAAATAACTTATTTTGTAGATATTCCTTTCTTTTACCACATAGAAAATACTGTACATTATATTCAGTGGTTGTCTCAATAGTGTAAGCACATCACACTAATTGCTGAATGTTTGCATAACATACATTAGCCCGATACTGAATTGTTGTCAACTCATTACACTCAACTCTGGAGTGGGTGGATTGGGAGGTCTGGACCCAGCAGGCAAACATGGGGGGGAAATACATGAAATAATGCATCTTGTGGCATAATATATAGATTGTGGATATAGGGGTCCAGTAATGGATGTGTTTGCCATTCATTCACAAAACGTGTTGACTGATTGTTGGTTCACACGAGATGTCATTAAGAATGCAATAGAGACGTGAAAACTGGCAAATGAGAGGAGGGGAAATCCCTGTCCCCATATTAATGAATACTGCAGCGGTATTTATTGAAATCCTTAGTTACAATCCAATATTAAGGGGATACTTATTAGCCAAGAGAAATTAAAATACAAAAGGTGTGTAGGTCATTCAATACCTCAGGTTAACTCAATACTGCACATGACTGCTATTAACTTTCAATGCTGCATCCAGTTTCACACTGAGCAACACAATCAAGTCCCTCCCGATGCGATGTTAGTTTCATGAACTGCAAGGGCAAAATGGATGACAACAGCCACTCAAAGCTTTCAAGTTCTACACGTTTTGAAAGACTACAGGCACAAATGTCTCAAAAATGGTGTTTGGAGAACGGATGCAACCATCATTTGGGTCGATGGTAAACTCCAAAGTAATTTTATTAGATTTACTCTTTATTTTCAATGAAGGCTACGCAATTGGTGCTTGCTAGCTAGCTATATTAATTAATTGTAATGATGCAACATTATGAAAGGCAAGGCCAAAGCAGAAGCAAGTTAGGAACTTTGCAGGTGCAGACCACCACATAGTCGAACCTGCAACAACCACAATCTGTCAGAATAGCAGCAGTGTTGACGCATGATGAGACAATGAGTTCAATGTTGGACAACGCACCCACACTTTAAGGGTTGAAGCGGTCTTCCTGAGGAGGTTAGCCTTTGGCCCTCTGCTTCAGTGTACACTAGATACCCAGGGCCCTTGGTCTCTGGCCCTCTGCTTCAGAGTATATTAGAGGCCCAGGGCCCTTGGTCTCTGGCCCTCTACTTCAGAGTATATTAGAGACCCAGGGCCCTTGGTCTCTGGCCCTCTGCTTCAGAATATATTAGAGACCCAGGGCCCTTAGTCTCTGGCCCTCTGCTTCAGTGTACACTAGAGACCCAGGGCCCTTGGTCTCTGGCCCTCTGCTTCAGAGTATATTAGAGGCCCAGGGCCCTTGGCCCTCTGCTTCAGGGTACATTAGAGGCCCAGGGCCCTTGGGTGTGCTGGCTCTGGAGGAGCTTCTGCAGCTCCTTAAATTGCTCCACTGTGTGGTCCTTCACGTCAGGGTTGGAGATCTGCAGCCGGATGCTGTCTGTGGACCAGCTGAGTTCTCCAGAGAACATCTCTGTCAGGATCCTTGCCACAACAGGGACAACCTGAGGCCAGTGAGAGACACATTACTGCTGGGGACGAGGTGTAACGTCACTGAAAACTCTGTTCCTTTGTGCTGCTGCATTTGGTTTTCATAGGCAAAAGTTTTAGTGGTCTATTCCCACCAAAATAGGATGGCTTAACAAGTTTGAGTGAAGGCCAGCCAATGCATGCCACATTAAATCAAAGAGAACTGCTGACCTGGACGATGATAAGTTTCTTCTCCTTGGGTTTCTTGTCGGGCCAGTCCTCGCCAAAGCAGAAGTAGATCTCAAAGGGAGGAGGGTTTGGCGCCTCACCCTTCTGGAACATGATCAGACCTGTTTTCCATGTGTGTCCAGATGGAAGGATATACAGTATGTATAGTTAGGCAACAGAAAGAAGAAGAAAAATACGGATCCACACAATTATTGCGTTGGAGGAGCCACATCCTTCAGGGTTCCCACGATCATGGAAAACCTGGAAAAGTAATGGAATTTCTAAATCTACATCATGGAGTAAAATCCTTGAAAGTTTTAGAAAAGTCATGGAATTTTCTTGTGTGTAATGGAATACATTTTTACAGTAATCTTCCATGGATAACCTTCGTCCCACAACATGGAACATAATGGCAAATTTATTTTCTGTAGCCTAGCTCTAATGTGTGTCCCACAGACTCTGGATCAATAACAGAAATTTTCACTACACTGGACAAATACGACACACCTCCTTATAGTGGATTGTATTGTGTGTTATGTCACTGCATCACATTACATTATTGAAATAAAACATGCATTTCCATAAAATATTAATATAAAATACAAGAAGCACTAAAATCCAATATAAAGAGGTGTGTCCTATTTGTCCAGTAATAAGTTCTGGTATTGATTCAGAGTCACCGCCTCACATTACACAGAAATGCTATTATGGATCCTTGAAAAGTCACAGAAAAGTGTTTTAATTTTATCCATGGAAATGTGTGGACTCCTTGTGTAAAACTGCCTACAGTTTGCAAAATGCATTGCAAATTGAGAAGAAACATGGTTATTGATTGCAGTATTATAAGATACATTTCCACTGCAACTTTGATTTACTGCATGTTTTCATCATGAAATCTTCACCGAGAGCTGGTTAAAAACAAAAGCAATGGGTATCCATGCATTGTCAACACAGAATAAATCAATTGTTTGCAACACCTGCATTGCAACAAGGATGCAGCAGTGACAGATTATCCTCTTTGAAATTAATGAACTTCCATTGGAGAGCAATCAATGCATTCAACACATTAAGATTGATGCTGGCCTATAGTGGCCTCAATAAGAAAGGTGAGACTCCCAAGATGGCAATGACAGATCAAAAATAAGCTGCATGTGGCAAAAAAGCTTAGTATTGCCATGATGACTGAAATTTCAATACCGTTGGGAAGGATTGAATTCAGTGAATGCATGAGCTGTTTTAATTCAATTTGATGGAACTTTTCTGCATTTTTGGAGCTATACAAAAGGTCCAATGAACTTCAAATGTGTTCAAATAATAACAGAATTTTCCTTTTGGGCGAACTTTTGTTTTGATATTGAAATGTAAATTCTGACACAACAAACAGTATAACTAAGTGATTTCAACACTTCACCTTCCAAGAAGTTGTTGAGGCTGAAGACCTTAATCTTCCTCTCGCGCTCCATGGGGTTGGGCGGGCCGTGTTCGTGTGCGCCCGGTCCGGACCAGTACACCTTGCACTGGCACAGGCGGATGGCGTAGATGTCCTGCTCCCAGATCTCCAGGATCAGCCCGCGGTCCATCACGTCCAGCAGGGCCTCAGTGTAGAGATGAAACGGTATAAAATTTTCATATCACGATTATAGACCTCATATTTTTGCAAACAGTGATTACGTATTTTGTGGGCAGAGCCGAACTGGTTGCAGAAAATGACAGCTAGCGGTTCAGCTGTCATAAGCCCCTTTCAGACATGCCCTGGAATTCAGAAGTTATCTAGCTGTTACCCAGATGGGTGTATGTATGAACATAATTGGCTGTGTTATGCGTGCTCCCACAACGCTCCTTTGACCCAGATCTGTGACTAGGCTAGGGGGTAGTCACAGGGCCGGGTTGGAGCACCAGAGCTTGTGTGTGTCTGCCGGCCACCTCCTCACTGTAAGGAGGACGGCGGGCGCAGACACAAACAAGCTCTGCGGAGCCTGTGAGAGACGGACAGAAAACCAGGGAGACAGATTATTAGGCTATTATATGAATAGTCGATGTGAATGAGCGAGCAAACATGCAGTTTCAGTTTTTCCAAATGAAGCTGGAGCTGCTCTGTGGGTCAGCAAACAGGCGACGTGTTGCTTGATTGAAATGCCTTGGCTCTATTTCTGCAAAGCTTCGCGCACCACACCACCTTCAAAATAGAGCATTTTTGGACGTGTGGGTCGTCCTGCTTCCCAGCATTCGACATCACTAGGTAGGATATCTGGGCCTATTGCCAGAATAAAGCGTTTTTGTGTTTGTTTTTGTTTTCATGGAGTGGAGAATTGCTTTCTATATCTCTGATGTAGCCTACATTGAAAAACGTTAAAAGTCTGTCTCGACTCTCGCATTTTTGGACGTGTGGGTCGTCCTGCTTCCCAGTATTCGACATCACTAGGTAGGATATCTGGGCCTATTGCCAGAATAAAGCGTTTTTGTGTTTGTTTTCATGGAGTGGAGAATTGCTTTCTATATCTCTGATGTAGCCTACATTGAAAAACGTTAAAAGTCTGTCTCGACTCTCGCATATACTCCGCAATACATTATAATAATAATGCATTTATTTTATATAGCGCTTTTCAAGACTCAAAGACGCTTAACAGTAAAACAAAAGACAAGCAACAGGGAGCAGACACAGGCAACAGATACAGGCAACAGGCAACAGATACAGGGGACAGGTTCAAATAACAGTGGCGGTTCAGGGCAATGTTGTATGGAGAAGCAGAGGAGAGAAAGAGAACAGGAGGGAGGGGCAGGGGGGGGGGGGGGGGGGCGGAGGGTGATGGTTTGGAGGAGGTGGTCAGGGGTAGGGGAGGTTGTAAGCTTGGGAGAACAGATAGGTTTTAAGTCGGGTTTTGAAAATGGGGAGTGAGGGAGAGTCTCGGATGTCTGGGGGAGGGAGTTCCAAAGTCGGGGTACGGCACGGGAGAAAGCACGGTCACCAAAGGTTTTGAGTCTGGATGGGGGGACGATGAGGGTGGCAGTAGAAGAGGATCGGAGTGTACGTGAGGGGTGATGGGGGATGAGGAGGTCAGTCAGGTAGGGGGGGGCTAGGCTGTGGAGGGCTTTGAAGGTGAGGAGTAGTAGTTTGAAGTCGATACGTTGCTTGACGGGGAGCCAGTGGAGAGAGTGGAGGACAGGGGTGATGTGATCGCGGGACCGGGTGTGAGTGAGCAGGCGGGCGGCTGAGTTTTGGACCATCTGGAGCCTATGGAGGGAACGGGAGGTGATGCCGGTCATGCAAAATCCTACTGCCTGTTGTTCCGGACTACACTCTTGATCTCTGTATTCCAGTAATTATGTAAGCTTTTCACAATGTGTGTGTGTGTGTGTGTGTGTGTGTGTGTGTGTGTGTGTGTGTGTGTGTGTGTGTGTGTGTGTGTGTGTGTGTGTGTGTGTGTGTGTGTGTGTGTGTGTGTGTGTGTGTGTGCAAGTCGATGTATGCCCCTGGCCCACATCGACTTGGTCTTGCGGCCGGTGTGATCCCATTGCAAGATGCTAGTTCCATTTGACATTGGACTACAATTGGACATCTTGATATGAAAGAGTCACAGAGAGCATCTTTGTTGTATACTGTAAGTCAAAATTGGTACCGAGATACTTTAAGAAATCCTTACATCAAGAATGCTTGATGTCTCTGTCTCACACCAATGTTATAATATTAATAATAATAATAATAATAATAATAATTTATTGAATTTATGTAGCACCTTTCTAGATACTCAAAGTGCTTCACATATCAGTGGAGTGGAGGAGGTGAACTCAACTCATCCACCACCGATGTGTAGCACCCACTTGGGTGATGCACGGCAGCCACTGGTTTGATCATCCGGAGTCCTTGTTTATTCAGTGCACACACTCCACTCTTGCCCACGTCTTATAGTTTCCATTGAAACACTTGTACCAGGCTTCATCAGGTCATCCTGTAGCTGTCTTGCAGTCACATGGGGGGTTTTCTTAGTTGTCCAGACTAAGTTGCTAAGGGCCCTTGATGACATTTTGGGATTTCTTCCACGGCCAAGCATGTTTGCAGCTGTTCCATAAGTTTTAAACTTCCTTATAATGCTCCCAATGGTGTTGGAAATCTTATTATACCCAAGGCCCTTCAGGTGTGATGAAATAATCTCCTCTCTCAGCTTTTGTGGAAGCTCCTTTGTCTTTCCCATCATTGCAACTCACCTTGAATACCTTAATGGGTGTGGTTTATATGTGCATCACAGTTGAAGCAAATGAAGGATGATTATAGAGTTCCAAAAGGCTTAATTATGTTTCAACTCCACGTTAGGCCATAAAAACTGTCAGAAAGCTTTAAAAACAACAAATATACTGTTACACACAAATACTACATGCATCTTCTGTGTTGATTTTATGTATCAGTCAACTAATAAAGAAGTCATCCAAAGCAGAATCTTGCTCTTTGAAAAAACTTTAATTGATAAATCCATAACATCTTTGGGGGGTTGAATATTTCTGATTGCAACTTTTCAATTGATTTTATTTTATTTCACTTTTAAGTAACTGCACATTAGAGCAAGTGCTGACTTTGACATTCTGCAATGCGTATGCTTAAAATTGCTGTGTTGTGTTTTATTGCACAGGAGGGGTCTAGGATCCAACTACATCGCCAAAGTTGCAGTGCCAGACATCGTCATATTCCTAGTGGGAAACCCCAGCGTCTATACAGCACAAGACGTCTTTTTCCCTTTCCCAGGGATCTCTCTAGTTTCGGTTTCACTTGTTTCCTCAGATTTTCTGCTACCACGCTGCGTGCGCAACTGCAGTGTCCAAATTGGTCTACAGTATACTGAGTATAGTGACCAAAATTATCATGGTTATCAGTATAACATTGCAGTGTTGTTAAAATGTGCTGAAAATGCTCAAAAAGTACTGATAGACTCACCGAAATAATTTGACCAAGTTTTATATTCAAACCTCAGACCCAGAAAGTACCGATAGACACTGAAATAATTTCACCAAGGCTGCGCGCCTGCGTCTGGGAGACTGTTGCTAACTTTAGTTGATGATGGACAGTATTTACCGTGTTTTTCAAAGCGCTGTAATCACAGTAATCATGGTAACACGGTTTTCATTATAATAAAAATTTGAAACATACTAACCGTAAGGAATTTTCAGGGTTCCCACGGGTCTTTCAAATCCTTGAAAGTTTGTGAATTTGAAAAATAAAAATCGAGGCATCAAAGGTTTCGAAATTAGACATGGGTGCTTGAATTTCGTGTTTTTTTTTCTGCATAGAGAATTACGAGTCAAATTTCGCTCCGCCTTCAGCTCTCGATAAGTGAAAACAAAATATTTACTAAAAAGCGTTGCAGTCAGTGTATTTCTGTAATTTACAATTGCAACTAATACTGTGCAGCAACTGTCTGTGGACTTCTACTAGATCCGCCATTTTAGGGGGGAGTATGTGTTTGTAATATGTGTCTGTGTGATGGTGTATGAAAGGGTGTTCTTTTTCACAGGTTTAAGTTCTATGTTGTCTTTTTACGTTATGTTAGGTTCTTTAGTTCTTAGCTGGTGTGATTTTTGCTGCTCTATCTCTAAAACTACTACGGTTGGTTTAGATAAAGAATATGGCTAATAAAAATCCTGTACAGACACTTCCGACTACTTTTCAAGTTTCAACCTGGAATGTGAACGGACTGCAGGAAGGTACAAAAAAACATAAGGTTTTATATCATTTAGGAAAACTCTCATCCGACATTGTCTTTCTACAGGAACTCCACTTTAAAAAAGGGCAAATAGAATACCTTAAGAGGCAATGGGTGGGGGAGGCCTTTGAAGCTGCATTTACTTCGAGAAGCAGGGGGGTGGGAATATTAATCAATAAGAGGATACCATTTAAGCTGCTCTCTCAGCAAGCTGATACTTACGGTAGATTCCTAATAGTGAAATGTGAAATGTTTGGAGAACTTTATACGCTAATTAATATCTACAAGCCTCCCATCTCAGATATGTCTTTTTTGTGTAAAATTCAAAAAGTGCTAGACAGATCTCCAACAGGAGTGATTATACTTGGGGGTGACTTGAATAACATTTTTAGTTCTAAAGATAGCTCAACAAAAAATAGGAAAATTAACCCTCCAAAAAAACTTTTGAAATTTCTTACGGTAAATGAACTACAAGATATATGGAGAACTCTGCACCCTAATACAATAGACTATACATACTTCTCACATCCACAAAATAGCTACAGCCGAATAGATTATTTATTTGTTTCTAAAACTGGTTTGGACACTGTACTTTCGAGTAAAATAAACGACATATTAATATCTGACCATGCCATAGTCACTTGTACTATGACCCCAAAACAAAACACACTTTTACATAGGATATGGAGAATGAATAGAAAATATTTGAGTGACACCGATTTCCTGAAGCATATAAAACAACATATTGATATATTCATTCAAACCAATGTAAAGGAAGGGGACCCCTTAGACAGACCAGAAATCGGCATAATTTGGGACACCTTTAAGGCCTACATAAGAGGAATAATGTTAGGATTTGCAGCAAAAAGAAAAGCAGACCTGGATAAAGAATTAAATAAACTGAAAGATCAAATAAATACATTGGAGAAAAAACATAAAATACAAATCAATAATAGCACATTACATGAATTACAGGAATTAAAACTAAAATTAGATACTTTGTTATTAAAAAAAGCAAATGATTTCAGACATAATTCTAATAAACTCAATTATATCTCTGCTAATAAATCAGGCAAACATTTAAGCTCTTTAGTTAAAAAAGTTTTAGCGAGACAACCTATATCTCTGAAAAATAAAACACAAGATGTAGTTTATATAAATAACAAAAAAATTAACGAAGAATTTAAATTATTTTATCAGAAATTATATACATCAGAAATAAAAGAAAATGATCCTCTCCCTTTTCTTCAATCACTTAACCTAAAATGTTTATCAATGGAGGAAAAAGAAACACTTAGTAAGGAGATTACCTGCACAGAAATTAAATCGGCCATTAAAAATTTTCCAATTAAAAAAGCTCCAGGGATGGATGGTCTCCCAATAGAGTTTTATTCCACATTTTGGTCAAGTATAGACTCCCTTTTCTTAGAAGTAGTTAAATCAGCCCAAATGAATCATAAACTTCCACAAACAATGTATTCAGCAACTATATCCGTAATACCAAAACCAGGCAGAGACTGTGATAGCCCCTCTGATTTTAGACCGATAAGCTTAATTAATTGCGATAAAAAAATTATTACTAAAATAATAAATAACAGACTGACATTAATCTTACCAAATATTATACATCACAATCAAACTGGATTTATACAAAACAGAGATCTAAAAACTAATACTAGAACATGTTTATCCTTAATTCAATATGCAAAAAAGTACAACAAAGAATTAACACTCATGGCGGTTGATGCAGAAAAAGCCTTCGACAGAGTTGAATGGTCTTATTTGTTTAAAGTTTTAGAAGTTTATGATTTTCCAGTTGAATTTATTAATATGATCAAAACATTTTATAAATCACCAATAGCACAAGTATACACAAATGGCATTCTTTCTGACCCTTTCCCCTTAAGTAGAGGTACAGCTCAAGGGTGTCCTTTATCCCCGTCTTTATTTGCGTTAGCAATTGAACCGTTAGCCCAAAAAATTAGACAATCGGAAAAAATAAGTGGCATTACAATTGGAAAAAATGAATATAAACTTAGTTTATTTGCTGACGATTTACTGCTTTATTTAAGTAACACAAACACCTCAATCGCACAGGTAATTGAAATTATTACAGAATTCTCCAAATTATCCGGTTATAAAATGAATGAAGGGAAAACAGAATTAATGATAATAGAAAAAGGTACAACTAAATTGGAAAATTTAAAACAGTTTAAAATACAAAAAAAGAACATTAAGTATTTGGGTTGCTACATAAGTGCAGATAAAACACAGCTATATAAGGATAACTTTCTTCCACTCATAAAAGGACTTAAACAAGATATAGAAAGGTGGTCTGAATTGAAAATTAATTTAATAGGTAGAATTAACCTTCTCAAGATGATGTGGTTGCCAAAATTCTTATACATATTCCAGACTATTACAATTACACCACCGCAGTTATTTTTTAAGGAGGTGAACTCTCTTTTCTCTTCTTTTATCTGGTCAAATAAAGCTAACAGATTAAAGAAAAAGTTACTGTATTATCCTCGAGAGGATGGCGGTTTGAACCTACCGAATCTGGAGTTTTACCATAATGCAGCTCAAATGTTTTATTTCGATCATATAATAAATAATACAAGTGAAGAACCATGGATAAATATCGAAAATCAACAGTTAAAGCCCAGCAGTTTTCTTTTAGCTCTTTTCTCCAAAAAAAAAATTAAATCTACAAATTTTATAATTAATAGTACATTAAATGCCTGGAAAAAAATGAAAAAAATACTAGGTCAAGACATAGGAATCCCCATACATATAGAAATCTGGAAAAACCCATCAATAACCATTCAGAACACGCAATTATATTGGGAAACATGGATAAATAGCGGAATTCAGAAAATATCAGATATCATAGACCAGAACTCGTTACTTTCATTTCCGGAATTAAAGAATAAATATAAATTGAACGACAAAGAAATTTTTAAATATCTTCAATTAAAAAATTGGATAATAACAAACTTTGACCTTGGAAATAGAATTTCGACTGAGATGGGGGAAATTCTAAAAAAAAAAAAAACAGATGAAAAGAGGCGATTATTGGGTGCGGCGTATAAAATACTTCTTAAAGCGGAGGACAATAATGAACTACTTCAAAATATATATAAAAACTGGAGCAAAGATCTTGGAATAGATGCAAAACAAAAATGGAAGGAATGTTTGCAACATACATATGTATTTACCACAAATGAAAATTTACGCTTAATACAATACAAACTAATGACAAGAATATATTATAGTAGAGACAAAATTCATAGATTTGATACCAGATCCTCAGATAAATGTTTAAAATGCAGTATTCATAGTGACTCTCTCATACATGCCTTTTGGTACTGCGACAAAGTTAGAAAGGTCTGGGATGATATCGAAAAGTGGATGACAAAAGTGTGTAAACACAAAGTAAATTTTTCTCCAACGATCTGCATCTTTCAAGACATTGATGACATAAGATATCCAGCTAGGTGGCAAATCCTTTTTGTGTCACTGGTGTATAAGAAATTAATACTGCAAAATTGGAAAAGTAAAGACGCACCTTCAATTCAAAAATGGAAAACATTAATGAAATATTACTTAAGCATAGAGAAGACAATGTCGGATGACAGCAACAAAGAGAAACAATTTCACACGATATGGAAGTTAATCTACGATGCTCTGTAGACTGAGTGAGGCAGCGAAAAGAAAATCAAACCAGCATTTATCAAACATTTTTATTTATTTTTTTGTTTGTTGTTGTTTTTTTTGTTTTTTGTTTGTTATGTTTGTTGTTTGTGAATGTGCGTGCGCGTGTGTGTGCAGTGTGGGTGGGCGGGGTGGGGGGTGGTTAGTGGGTTAAAAAGAAAAAAATGTTGTGGGAGGAAACGTATTATGCCTTGGATGCAGATCATTTTTGATGGTATATTCAAAAATATAAGGTAAACCATGTTTTGGTTTTCATGTAACATGTCCTGACCCTCACTCAATAAAAACAATTATAAAAAAAAAAAGAAAACAAAATATTTACTAAAAAGCGTTGCAGTCAGTGTATTTCTGTAATTTACAATTGCAACTAATACTGTGCAGCAACTGTCTGTGGACTTCTACTAGATCCGCCATTAAACCGAGAGAAGAAGAAGAGCTTCTGCTTGTATTCATTATAAAAATTCTCAGTGTGCTGTGCTAACAGTACTCCATGTCTCAAACTATGCCATGTTGGGTCCTTGAATTTGGGGAATTGGGCCTTTAAAGTCCTTGAATTTGATGTTGAAGAAGTGTGGGAACCCTGAATTTGATCACGGTTTATCATTAAACCGGTTATCATTTCACCCCTACCTCGGTGTAGAACTTCTGCTTCTGGTTCTGCATTTCGCCGGTGCTGGGGAACAGGACCTGCTGGAGGGTAACGGGCCCGAACAGGTCCACCTGCTCTGGGGTGGGCTCCAGGTGGCCGTAGTACAGCCGGCAGCCCTGGGGGTTACTGACGGTCAGGGAGCCCGTCGTACGACCGCGGTACTGGAATTTCAGGTCCAGGTCCGTCACTGGAGAGATGCACATATTTTTATTGGATCAAGTGTTTTTTCAGAAAATAATCATTAGTTGCAGCCCTACTGCTTTCATCAGGAATATACTGCATCATTGTTCATTCATTGTTTCTTTTTTTAAAGCTGTGATAAATGATGTCACATGAATATAATCTGATTTGGATAGAGAGAAAAATCCATTCAAATATTTGATGAAAAATGCAAGAACAATATTTGATATGATATTTTGACCATGCTATCGTAATGCTATCCTAGCCAAATGCTTAGTACGGTAATCTCTTCTCATGTACACATGGAAAATGAGACTGTATTTTTATTGTGTGACCACAGAACCTATCTATACCTATACCTTATACCCTGCTGTCACACCATCTACCACAACTTATACCTTATAACCTGTCACACCATCAGCTACCACACCATATACCATTGTGTGCCAATGGCTGGCTGGGTGTGACATGAATGTGCAGCAGTGTAACAGACTGCACCACTAAAACCAATATAAACCACATAATCACTGTTAAGCTACTACTACTGGGACCTCAAATAACACTGGCAGTTTAAAGCTGCAATATGCAACTGAAATAATAACTAAATAGGGTATACATTATCAGTCTGCAGAGCAGGGAAGTCATTGCAGATTTGCTGTGCTCCCTGTCTAACACTACACATGTCGCATACTGTAGCGTTAACCCTCCAGCACAAAACAAACACAGGGTTCCCACACCTTCTTAAACATCACATTCAAGGACTTTCCAGGCCCAACTCCCTCAAATTCAAGGACCTAACACGGCATAGTTTGAGACACGGATCAAGGTTAATTACTGTTACAACACTGAGAATTATTTATAATCAGAACTAAGGCCGATATGATTCAGATATTTTTTATGTTTTTTATTATTATTGATAAATTCACTTTCAATGACCCATGTCTATTCATGTCTATTTCCAAAAACGTTCAAGGCATTGATTATTTTCTTGCAAATTCACAAACTTCCAAGGATTTCAAGGAGCCGTGGGAACCCTGCAAACACTTTCTGAGGCGAAGGAGAGGGTTCTACTCACACGGCAGGCTGTTCAGCAGGTCGTACTTGCAAGGCTGGGCCTGCGTTTCGCCCTGGGTCTCCACGCCTGGCATGTCCTGGGTCTGCATGCCTGGCATAGGGCTGGCATCCATCGGGGTGGGCTCGGGGGGTGCGGCGGCGGAGGGAGACATGGAGGAGGGCAGCTCTGGGAGGGCAAGGGGCGGCACACCCAGCCCATTGGGGAGTCCTCCGGGATGCCCGAAGCTCCCCCGATGTGGGCCATATGATTTCTGCAATGCAAATGAAATGGATGGAATCATGGAATTTGGTAATACAAGTGGAATCAACTGTAAAACATGGACTATTGCAGAATTGTCCATAATTTGGCTGAAATTGGTAAAAGTAGGCCTAATTATCCAAATCAAAAGTAGACCTAATTATTGCAGTATGATTTCATAAATGTGAAATAGGCCTAGAGTAGAGAAATTATTCTGGTTTTGATTGAGGTGTTTTGAGAGGGCGGGTCAGTCTTGTGCAGGTTGGGACCCTTACGTCACCTCACAATTTGGTTTTCACTTTGAGAAACATGTTGAAGAGGCTGTCTGAGAGAGCCAAGTCATATATATATATATATATATATATATATATATATCCTAAATCCTAACTTAAAATTAAAATGGAGAAAAAAAGAAATTTGGAGAGAAAAAAAAAAATTCGGCGGGAAAAGCACATTTGATACACGCAGGATGCATCATTGGTACATTATATTTTAATTTATGAGGCCATTTTAGGTATGCTGCCTATGTACATCCGTTCTAAGTTAATAATAATAATAATACATACGTTTTATATGGCGCTTTTCTGGGGAACTCAAAGACGCTTTACAATACATAGAAACAGTACATAATACAGTAAACAAACTAAATAACAAGAACAAATACAGATACAAAACAAATACAAATCAATAGATTGCAGAGATGGAATGGTGGTTAGAGGTAAAAGTCAGATATTCTAGGCTGTTTTGAAGAGGTGGGATTTGAGTTGGGTTTTGAAGGAGGTGAGTGAATCTGAGTTTCTGATGTTGAGGGGCAGAGAGTTCCAGAGGGTTGGGGCAGCGATGGC
This sequence comes from Poromitra crassiceps, assembly GCF_964638095.1. Taxonomy (NCBI): domain Eukaryota; kingdom Metazoa; phylum Chordata; class Actinopteri; order Beryciformes; family Melamphaidae; genus Poromitra; species Poromitra crassiceps. The sequence goes on from NC_139624.1 coordinate 44,313,507, forward strand.
AAAGGCTCTGTCCCCCGTGGTGCGGTGCTTGGTTTTGGTGATGGGGGTGAGGAGGTTGGCATCAGCAGAGCGGAGACGGCAGGTGGGGGAGTGGCGCTGGAGGAGATCTGTTAGGTAAGAGGGGGCCAGATTATTGAGGGCTTTGTAGGTGATAAGGAGGATTTTTAAGTGGATGCTGTGCTGAATGGGGATCCAGTGGAGATGTTGGAGGATGGGTGTGATGTGTTATCTGGAGCGGGAGTGGGTGAGTAATTGGGCAGCTGAGTTTTGGACATATTGCAGTTTACGGAGAACAGTGGAAGGGAGGCCATAGAGGATGCTGTTGCAGTAATCTAGTCTGGAGGTGATGAAGGCGTGGATGAGTGTTTCGGCGGCTGAGGGGGAGAGAGTGGGACGGAGTCGTGCAATGTTTCGGGGGTGAAAGAAGGATGTTTTGGTGATGTTGTTGATGTGTGACTTGAAGGAGAGGGTGGGATCCAAGATGACGCCGAGATTTCTGACCAGAGGGGAGGGGGTGACTATGTCCATCAATGCAGAGTGAGAAGTTCTGGGAGGAGGGGAGGAGGGATTTTGGGCCAAAGATCATGATTTCTGATTTATTGCAGTTGAGTTTGAGGAAGTTGTTGGTCATCCAGGTTTTTATTTCAGTGAGACAGTCAGTGAGGGTGGAGAGAATGGTATTGGTTATGGTTTTGGTGGAGATGTAGAGGTAGGTGTCGTCAGCGTAGCAGTGAAATTGTAGTCCATGGCGGCGAATGATGTGACCTAGGGGGAGCATGTAGAGGATGAAGAGAAGGGGACCAAGCACCGAGCCTTAGGGGACTCCGTGTAATACTGGGGTGGTGTGGGATTTGCAGTTGTTGATGGAGATGAAGTGAAAGCGGTCAGACAGATAGGATGTGAGCCAGGAGAGTGCTGTGCCGGTGATGCCAATTGATTTTAAGCGACAGGAGGATGGAGTGGTTGATAGTGTCGAAGGCTGCACTGAGGTCGAGGAGGAGGAGAATGAGGAGGGAGCCAGAATCAGAGGAGAGGAGTAAGTAAGTAAAGTAAAGTTTATTTATAAAGCACTTTTCACAGACCAGAGTCACAAAGTGCTTCACAAGATCAAAGGAGGAGGTCATTGGTGACTTTGAGTAGTGCGGTTTCGGTACTGTGGTGTGATCTGAAGCCGGATTGGAATGTTTCGTAAAGCTGGTGTGGAGGTATTGTTTGAGTTGAGTTGCGACGGTGCGTTCCAGTATTTTAGAAAGAAATGGGAGGTTGGAGATGGGCCTGAAGTTGTTGGGGTTGTCGGAATCCAGGCCGGGTTTTTTGAGGGTGGGTGTTTTAAAATACATACTACAGCATGCGCTAGGACGCGTCATCAGTGATGTTATCTGGGGTCGTAAGGTGTTTCGGGTCTCTCAACATCATACACCCTCGCCCAGTAGACCCAGCCGAGGCCAATTAAGACCCCGACTCGCATCCCAGAAGCCGCTCATGGATCAGCCTTCCTACTCTGTCTGCAATGTTGCCCGCGGAAGGGTCGTACACCCCTATCCGCTGCAATAGAGCTAGTGCTACACCGCAGTATTGGCACTTCGGTGCATGGAGGATCTAGGCTCTGTGGGTAACTCCCGGCCGCACTCCTCCTTCGTCTCACCAGACCCTCACGGGGCAAAGGCAATCCAGAGGCAGAGAGGATGCCTCAAGGACGCCTCAAGAGGGCCTGTGCACTGCACGTCATTCGCCTGCGCCGAGCACCTCGCTCTAGCCTGAAGGACCCCAGGCCACGCCGATCTTTACACAGATTTTCAGGAGGCTAATCCGTAGCGTTTGTGGATTTCTCCCTCACGAGAGAGCCAGGATGGGGTGCTAAACCCATCCCGTACCGAATGCCGTCTCTCCGACCATCAACTGTCTCTCCAGCTTGTCACCAAACTATACTTGGTTGTCACCTAGTCTTTCCTAAGTGTCACTGGCCAGGGCAAGCCAGGATTCATGTTTTAAAATACATACTACAGCATGCGCTAGGACGCATCATCAGTGATGTTAATGGGGTAAGTTTGTATCACTTAGTGACACTCACAATCTCAGATCCAGTGCCTGGGTCCGTTTTAAAGTGGCATGTGCTAGGACTGAGGATGGTGGAAGAAGTTTGTTCTATTTTGGCCCATCTTAAATTGGCCTATCTTATCTCTTCTCTTTATCGAGTTTTAAACAAAGAAAATCTGAAATACTCACCACTAGCTGCTCCTGCCATGATGCATAGTTTGTTACTTTCAGTTGTCTCTTTTAGTTAGTACTTTCCGCACTGATGTTTTGGCGCTTTTTAAAATTAGATTTTAATTTGTTTTTATTGTTCTCCTGTTTGAGTAGATGGTATTCTTATTCTGTACTTATGTTTGTCTTGTTTGTTTTTACTTGTAATTGTATGTATTTGCTGATGATGTTGCTGCCTCTTGGCCAGGTCACCCTTGTAAAAGAGATCCTGTCTCAATGGGTCTTATCTGGTTAAATAAAGGTTAAAAAAAGAAAAGAAAAAAATCATCTGGACCTACTCGATGCTCGCCGCCCACCAGCTGCACCCGCGTCGGGAACTCTGGCCGAGGGAGGTCGGAGGTCATGGGGAGGTCTCTGCTCACATCCGCTCGGAGGGAAATGGGGATGAGGTGAGCCTGTCCCAATGTATCACTGACCGACGTGCTGAAGTGGATCGCTTCTGTGTGCACGGGGAAGCCGGGGAACGATGGCGTGTCACTGATGATGGGGTCTGGAGAAGATAGCAAAAGTACAATAGAAGCTCTTTTACTCCAACCTCAAACATCTGAAATCTACCATCTACCAAAACGGCGTAAAATATAGTGTTCTACTGTCAAATTTGTTACGTGCATGCACATGCATATTTCATATTTCGAGTTGAGGAGAAATCCTCCCTTGGATACTCTGTTAGATATCAGCCATCTGTGATGTTCACTGAATTCCATGATTTTGTGATGAATATTTAGCATACTGGCTAGTGTTTTTCCAGTCGAGAAAAAGTGACATTTAACTATGTTTTACACCAGTGATTCTCAGCCTTTTTGAGTCGCGACCCCCCCCAAAAAATGTATGGTGAGGTTTGCGACCAATCTATGGATGTGCGCGACTAGTCGTTTAATCGTTTAACCGCCTACTCATTTATTAACCATTTAGTATTTTACTAGTCGGTTAAACGCTGCATCTTGTTCTTCATGCCTCCGCCTCGTTGTAAACAGGCTGAGCAGCATCTAACTCTGAATTAACTAATAATTTAGCCAATTGTATGTAACATACCAAATAAAAGCAAACGGCAATGTCTAAGAATGCAACACCATGTAACTGGCTCATTAAGTCTCGCATTCCAGGGAATTACGCTAACGTCTGCGGGTCTTATTGACGTTAGTGGCTTGAGCGCAACTCGGAGGAGAGAAAACTATCTGAAGCTTTCTTTGTTGGAGTCCAGGTATGTTTTACAAGAAAATGCTCGTCATTGTCGACGATAACGTTATCTGACCTGGCTGACTGGATACTCGCTTGCTTGCTGTGTACCGGCTCAAACTAGTAGGCTACGTTCTTTATTTTACCCCCTTCACTGTCCGCTCCAAAAACAACTCTCTTATTTTGCACCGTGACCGCCGGAAGTGTTAAAAGGACCCGGAAGAATTTGGCCCACTGTAAAGTCTGAACATAAGGTGAAGACTTTGATATAAAAACCAATAAACGGGGCAACTCCAATCTTGAACAATCTCAGCATGAGACGCCAGCTCTATTATTCTTCCGCTTCCAGCATAACCTAGCGTCAAGCGCCCCCACAACAACACACACACGCACTTCCGTTTCCTGTCTTCAACATAAGAGCCTACAGTGCATTGGCTGTCTAGAACGTAAACATAAATTATATAGCACCTTCATAAAAATAGCTTACACAATCATGCAAGACACGCTGGAACTCCGTCATACAACGTTATTCATAATAAATGCCATGCATTGCATTGGCAAACGTATCAGAAATGTATTTCTCTTTAATTTGTTCACCTTTATTCAGTCAGTTGTTACATCAATAGAATTTAAATTAACAGTTTAGTTTTTCTAGATCCTGTCTGGACATGTATCCCCGAATTTTTGCTATATTTTTAAGATGATAAAAAGCTGATTTTCTGTTTGACTTAATGTGGGAGTTAAAGTTGATATCGGAATCAATAATAACGCCAAGATTTTTGACTTGATCCTCAGGCTTCAAATGCAGCGCTAAGATCCAGTAGCACTAGAATCGAATTTTTGCCTGAGTCTGTGTTCATTCTGATGTCATTTATGACTTTAGTAAGTGCGGTTTCTGTGCTGTGATGGGGGCGAAAGCCTGATTGGAGTTTATCTGATTGGAGATCATTTGAGGTTAGGAATCTATTGAGTTGTAGGTAAACAACATTTTCAATTATTTTGGCTATAATATAATATTAATATATTAAATCATTGGTATGGGAGTTAAATCATCATTGTGTGATGTGTTGTTGTTTTTTACAATCATCCCGTGACCCCCCAAAATAATCAAGCGACCCCCCTGGGGGGTCCCGACCCCCAGGTTGAGAATCACTGTTTTACACCGCTGGAAAAAACCTTTCTGCACCAAACTTCATTGTAGCTGCTTGAAATATCTCAACGCAATGTCATGTTGTCTACGTTTGACCATGGCAAATGTGTCCATTAACCAGCTGATGTGGGTGGAAAACACTCATGGACAGATTCATAATAAATGTCTGCATTTTACTTACTAATTGAGAGACCCACAAGATTCGGCATCTGAGGAGGACAGAGTTAGATTAGATTTTCTGATGTCAAAGTCACAAAAAGATTTAATTGGAACCAACAGATTCCATTCCTTACCTCCTCCTCGTCCTCATCAGCAGCATCTGAAAGAAAATTCAAAATAACGCACATCAATTAGCTTAAAGGAGAACTTTACTGAAAAACAATGCTGATTTATTTTGCACATGCTCTCACACATATCCAAAAACCGTAAACCGTTTTGCAGACATTCATTTAGTTTTACAGTTATTGAGAGTTGATTTGAGTTGTGGACCAGTGATGTCATTTGTGCATGAATGACATCACAACTTAACATCACAACACAACTCTAATCAACTCTCAGTAACTGTCAAACTAAATGAATGTATACAAAATGGTTTACAGTTTTTGGATATGTCTGAGATCATGTGCAAAATAAATCAGCATTGTTTTTCGGCGAAGTTCTTTAAATGTCAACTCTCGCTCACTCGTACACGGTAAAGCACATGTTCCTCCACACGTACCTCCGTTAGTGGCGTAGTCGCACACCTCGTAGATCTTGTAGGGCTGGACCGGGGTTTCCTTGGTGCCATCGTACTGGAGTTTGAACTCGCGGCTCTTGTTGAGGGCGCAGCGCAGGTTGGCCTTCCACTTGGCTGGGTCGGCTTGATCCACACCCTCCTGGTACTTCCCAGTTTCCAGAGCCCACGCCTGGAGGCCACAGCGGGGACAGACTGGTTTAGAACAGGGTCAACTTTGGTTTAGAACAGGGTCAACTTCAAAACTCCATACTGTTTCCTCCAGACCTTAAAGGATCAATCTGATCACAGTGAATGTTAAGCTAATTTTCTACCAATTGCCTTCTTTGCCCTCTAAAAATCGCTGTGGATTTTTTGGAGGGGATGCGTGATATTGGATTTTTTGACGATCAGATATTTTCCAACTCATTTGGCCGATTGCACATGCATGCATTCCCCCCTTCCCCCCTAATTTTAGGGAACACATTATTATGCCTACTCTTATTGTGATGCTTTTTGAACACTTTTCAATGCTTTTCAAACTGTACACATTCACTGAGCAAAGTAAGAAAACTACTTAATCCTACTTAAACAGGCTTGGATGAAGCATTTGGATATACAGTAATTAAAGGCAAGCGTCATTTTTACCAGGTGCGCAGCGTAACGTGTGGTCAAGAGACGGCTCTTTAGGGTGAGTCATTCATTCCTTCATTCAGTGAGTCGGTCAGTCACGGAAAGAACGCTTATTTCGGGGTCGCTTGGTGAGATTCCCTCTTGTTTCCTGACGGGGTGGTGCATTTCAATCGTGCTGCTTAAATGTTCACCCCCGCCCACTTGGGACGCTGTCTAAATTACAATGAGCGCACACACTGCAACACGGATGTGAACCGCAGATTAACTGCACGTTTAACCATCAGTGATACAAACTGCTGCTGTACATTTTACAGTAACAATTAACTCATTGAGTGCCAATGACGACAATCGTCGTCAATTGCTTTAGTAACGTAGAGTGCCAATGACGACAATTGTCGTCAATTGCGTTTTTTGACGGTGGGACGTGGATCAAAGCCTAATATATCTCCTGTAAAATTTTGGGGCATGTTGAATGTGTATAACCTATTTTACCGACCCATTAGGTGGCGACAGTGCTCTCCAGATTAGAGGAAGGGCCGGAAAACAGCAGGAAAAACCCCCGTGATCAAAGAGAAACCGCTCATGCTGCAGCCAGAGCCATATAGATGGCTCTGACTGCAGCTGATGTTGGCTGCGAACAGCAGTCAATCCACGCACACAACTGAGCCCCTCTGCCTCTGTCTGTCTGTCTGCATAGTTTCTTCACACGATTAGCCGCCAGAAAGGCAGCACCCGACGCCGAAGGGCCAAACCTTTCCCTGCAGTCCGGTTTGGCATTTCCGTGTCGCGCTGGGAGCCGGCGCAAAAAAACGGAGCGCTCCGAAAATAGACTGGGTGCGTGTTAGGCTGTGTGTTATTGTGGGGAGGAGTTTGCAGCTGAGGGGGGGAGAGGGGGGTGGGGCACGCAGGCACCACACAACTACACCACGTCACTACATCAGAAAATATTATCTTCAGACTCAGTGAATGTGCTTGAAATGCTGCATTTCACAAAAGGCGGAATAACTCAGCTTCTAATTTGAAAAGTGTCTTTTTGCTCAAAACAGCCTATCTTCTCCGGCTCATAACTAAAGAACGGAAAATGGGATCAATAAACTTTTTTTTGCATATGATAGAAGAGCGTCTCATCGTTCTTTGTGCGTGTTCGGTGTTTACATAGTAATATCACACAATATTCTGTGGGCCTCGAGAAATCACTGAAAACACTCTGAAACTCTGGCACTGGGAGCGTCCGTTCTCCAAAAGTGGCTGGCACTCAATGAGTTAACATTACCTACATCGATGATGCAGACTCAGAGTAGCAGTGATCCATGCAGAGTTGCAGTGAAAAAGTGCGTTACTTTAGAAGGGGAGGAAAAAAGCGAGCGACTCATTAAAGGTGTCCTCTCCCCTTAAGTGACTGTGACTTTGGGCATCTTCAGTGGGGAAACTGGGCTTTGTCATCATTGAAATAGATGACAAGATTGTGAACTTTATGCAGCTTATGGCGCGATACTGCCAGTCACGTCTGCCTTCCCTATTCGCACTTCCCAGATCAATAGCTCATAAACGAGGCATTTGTAATGCACAAATGACGCCTCTTTCCCATCTCCCATCTCCCAGTAAGGTAGACAACGAGCTACAGGTACAACCTCATATTCACCAAAACGTCCTCGGTCTCTATGTGCAGCCGGCTGTGCGTCGAGTGCTTAGCGACCGTCTACAAAGTGCAACACAGACTACACAAATATTCCATAACTTCACTGTCGTACAGTGTAGCTTCACCTAAATCACATCACACATCAATGGCCTCCTGCTGGTTATACTACAACACTAACTTTGGAAAAATATGATTTAGCATAACTTCGGTGAATTTTTATTGGGAAAATTAATCAATAACTTCATTCTCATACAATGAAGTGTCACCAAAATCACGTCACACATCAATGGCCTCCTGCTGGTTATATTACAGCACTATGTTTGGAAAAATATGATTTTGTATTAGATTTTGGCTGAGCCAAAAAATCACACACACACACACACACACAAACACACACACAGTATTATACTTGAATATTGGGGGATGTGTTCCTTATCTCACCCTGTTAGATATTTGCTTTCGTAATGAGACACTATACAAGAAGTACCACAAATTGAAGGGAATGATAATTGCCACGATTTGGCGTCACTCCATCCGTGCCCATACCCCATCTAGCCACATCCCAGGTAAGCCTGCCCCCACGGTTGCTACACGACGCACGTGGTCCTGGGCCGAATTTTCCCTTGTTTCGGCCTGTTATATCGGCAGAAATGTTCGTTTTGGGCCGATGCCGATATTTCAGCCTTTATCGGCTGATACCGATGGTGCGCTGATATCGTGTATCCCCAGATTTTTTTCATGCCATTATCGAACGTTATCATGTGACTATTTCCTTAGCTCTAGACTCCAGTCAGTTTATTTCAACTCCTAAATATATCAAAACCAAATTTCTGAGATTGCAAACTAAGTGTAGTGACATCATCCATGGAGAAGACCTGCCCTTTAATTCCTTGATTTCATTCAAAGATTATTATTATTTTTTTTGCATTTTTTTTTACGGAAACGGACCAAACGAAAACAACAAAACAATGTGCAGGTAGAGACAGGAAACCCTAGCTCGACTTATACTTGGTCTCTACCTCAGAAAACCAATAATAACAATAATCAGAATAATCTGTGTTCAGTGAGTTATGCCAATAGATGTCTTGCCACACAAAACTACAAATATGTCATGAAATCCGGCCCCTGGACCATCTCAATCCGGCCCCCAATGTCCTCAAAGGAAAACAAAACAACCCCCCAAAACTCAATAAAAGGCACAATTATGTTAATAAATCTCATCTGCTACAGCCACATTGGATTTGTATCACTATCAGGAGATTAACGAGAAATTACCAATCACAGCGGGAGAGAGGGTTAAAAATAGAGATAGGCTACTCCCGTGAAAATCTGGATTGTTGCAAGTAGGATCTCCAATGTGTGGCCCTTCACTTACTTTATGTAAGTCAGTATGGCCCTCTGGATTTGTTTTGCCCACCCCTGTCTTATATATACAGGGGCAGTACAACAATATTTTTCAACTTTTTTTTTTTAACTTCCAAACTTTTCATGACTTTGCAATGACCAAATTCTTCCTCCATAGTAGATTTCTGTGACTTTCCCTGTGATCAAATGTGTATGAATCAAAGCTTGGGGCCACTATGTCAATATTGCTACTGGCAGCTCATGACACATGACACATGACACATGACAAACATAGTAAAACATCATATGCCTCCATTGTGCATCAATTAATATAAAAGCCCGCTGGCACACAGTATAATGTACTATACTGACCGCACTGACCAGAAATAAGCCTAAGAACAATAGAACCAAATGGAGAACTGGTTGCCTGCAAACGAGGAAATGATCCCATGTATGCAAAAGTTGAAGTAGCACAGGAGATCATGAGGATGTTTAGGAACTCCCAGAATGACAAAAAAAAACCCACTTGAGAACAGTGAAATGAAACTGGCCTTTTCACTTCACTCAAACAGTTGGCCCTCTTCTAGCAACATGCTACTCTGGATAAGGAAGTTGCTGCAGCTCTTTCCTCCTAATGTTAGTTTATGTGCTGCTCATAGGGCTGGCCGATATGGTTGAAATCACGATAATTACAAAGACTTTTTTCTGTTTGTTATCGATATATGTCACGATATGGCTCACGTATGCAAGATCTCGTTAAATCCAGTTGAACGGAATGGTAATGTTAGGTGTGATGTCAAACAAAATTGACTTGTTCAACTAATACTTCATTTTGTGAGTAAAATGTGATTGTTATCATCCGCTTGACAGTAATCACCATATCATCACGATATGATTCCACTGAAAGACAATAAATGATCATATTAACTTAGCACCCAGCCCTAGCCTCTCACTTGCTAAATGTATACTGTTGTTCACCAATTAGCAGTAAAATGTACTTTCAGAATGTTCAGTTATTGACACAGTAGGGTGAATATACTTTTGGTGATGCAGCATCTCCCCCAAATTATCCTAGTGCATGCATATAAGATGCACGTGAATCAGTCTTTGTAATTTCCCCTTTAAATTCTCCTGCCTCCTCTGCATGACAGACACATCCCTGTACTGGCCTCACCTTCAAGTAGGGCTGGGCAATATAGCGATATTATACTATCCTATCGTATTAAGATATCGTAATATGGTGATACGGCATAATTGTTGTCTTTTCCTGGTTTTAAAGGCTGCATTACAGTAAAGTGATGTCATTTTCTGAACTTATCAGACTGTCACTGTTCTAGCTGTTCTATTGTTTGCCTTTACCCAAATTGTCATTATATCCACATTACTGATGATTAATAGTCAGGAAGGAAACCCCCTCTTTGCATTTTATTTTTTGACCACAGTCTTGTTTTAACAAAGTGCTTGTTGTGACATCATCTCACATGTGTCTTTGACTTACAACCACATTGAGCCCACTTAGCAAAAAATACCAAGATATCTTGTATCGCCATTCAGCCTTAAAAATACCGAGATATGATTTCTGGTTCATATGGCCCAGCCCTACCTTGAAGATGGTGTTCTCCTCCTGGGACATGGGCATGTGGCGCGTGGCGTGTCTCCAGGGGATCTGGAAGAGCCGCTGGTCCGGGCCGAGCCACTGCAGGCCGGGGTACAGGCCGCTGTTCACCTGCGCCAGGAGCCAGGGCTTCAGACGGATCCTGCGCGGCTGGATGCTCATGGCGGGAAAACGGGACACTACCGAGAGTCCTGGGGGACGGGGGGAGTGGAGATAGGAACAGGAACAAGGGGGAAGTGGGACTATCTTGTGGGCTTGTAGTCCTGGATCCTGGGGGAACAATGCTCCCACACACCCAGTAACAGCCTTGTTTCTGGAAGTGAAGAATGGATGAGATTTAAGTGTCCCACACCCTGATAAGGAGAACATTCTTAGGGGAAATACTGCATAGTTGTAATTTTTGGGGCATCCGGGCCTCTATCAGCACCTTTAACACAAAATATATGGTATCACGACCAGCCTTCAATAGCCCATAGCAGATAGCTAGCAGGCGGTCAGACCGAAAAGCTACTGTAAGCAATACAGAATGTCAGTATGTGTGATGGCAACAGGCCTCTGTTTAGGGATTGATCCATTAGAAACACATGGCAGCGGAGGAGTATGAGAGGAACAGTGATTTCTGGGATCAGTGTATCCAGATTAATTATGTGTAATGATAGTTTAAGCCAACATAAAACCTTTTATAATATCCAGATGACTGAATCACTGAATGACTCACATAGACAGGTGAAAAGGTGAAAATAAAGTAGCCTTTCAACGGTGCTGGGGTGTGAGAAACACATCCCTCTCCATGGCTTTGCACGCCTATTTTGTACTTATGCTGCAAGGTGTGAAGCAATGCTCATGTGGTCCTAGAAGTAGTAAGGATTGGACTGCTATTTATCTAGGACTAATAGTAAATAATTAATAAAGTAATGTTAAAGTAATGTTTCGACACTACTGTGTCTTCATCAGAGTAAAAAAGATTTGGACTCTGATGAAGACACAGTAGTGTCGAAACGTTAGTCACCGGTTTGCACTAATAAAAGCTGCAAAGTTATCAGTGTGCTCCAGTCCCTCCTTTGTTTCCTGGAAGTAAATAATAAAGTTAAGAAACTCATGTTCAGTAGTTTCTAGACAAAACACTATTGATTTCAGAGCTGCATTAGTTATATATCTGTATTACCTATTCATAGTATTCCCATTATGCCACAAGCATTTTCCTACCAATATGGCACTACAAGTACACACAGCTCATTGGCTGTTTGCATCATTTGATTGTAATCACCTGTTAATTGATTACAATCGCCTGTTATTTTCCTACCAAGATGGCCGTGTGGTGATGTAACAAGATACTAGCGTTAATATGAAGACTGTTACAAAAACGTTGCTTCTTATTGGGACACTTTAATTTGAATTTCATAACTATGCTGACGAAATGGCAGAATGCGATGAGATCATGGCGAAAGAGTTTGAGAGAGAGGAAAAGAGACAGAAGTGAACGAACTTTTGATTTCTTTGTTCATTTACTGACCTCAGAAGGTTGAGATCAGCCTATTCGCAATGTTTTAAAAGAAATGATGGAGCCACCCACCTGGTGTTGGAGAGCTAAGGCGACTTGCACCGTGCGGGGCGGACAGACAGCTGCTGGCTCCCAGGCTCCAGAGCAGGTGTGCGGGTTACACTGACCTCCAAAAAGGCTTTTCAACACAAACAATAAACAGTGACCAAAGCGAAGAAGCGCCACTTCCCATAAAACATGTGGAAGGTGTCGTCAATCAGCAGACGCTCAGTTGGAGAGAGCAGCCTGGAGTGTCAATTGTCTAAAATGCGACACAGAATGAAAACCACAACGTCCGGTCAAAATCTTCAGAATAAAAGCTTAACGTTGCTAGCCGAATAACAACCATAACGACGTTATGAAGCACAGTTAAAAGGCATTGGACAGACATACAGACTGACATAAAGCCGACCCCACACATCCAGGACATCAACTCTTCAGGGCCCGCCCCCATGGCAGAAGACTTTGATGTCTGGCACGCAGTAGCCTACCTAGCCTACCAGAACGTCGTTGTCACAGCTTCTACCCAACTGCCATCCGCCTAGAAAGCCCCCTCCCCGAAATCAGGGGGGTCACGCCTATGTTCCCCGGGTTCTATGTTCCCCCGCTCATTATCCATAAAGTAGCCTATTAGTAAATGTAAAATAATGACAAAAAGTTTTTCCCCCGCTTATATTTTGAAGCCAATCCACCGTACTTCCGGTCTTATTCCGTCTTTCTGCCTTAGCTTGGCGGGCAAACAGTAGAACGGTGTGTGTGGTGTGGTATGTGTATTTGCAGAAGTTACTCAGGTACCGCCCTTCCGGGTGACGGTCTGCACATTGGACGGAAGCAGAACTTTGTTTCTCCAAAAGATCAGTGATGAGTGTGTCTCTTGAGGACGGAGGTGTCCCCATTCAGAGCCATCATCACTGGCTGGGGTAACACTTTACAATACGGTACACAAATAATATAGTAGTTACTAGTAAACTAATGAGAAACGAACTTTTAGTTAATTAATAGCTAATGAGCTAATGGCCTTTAATCATTAATTAATCATTAATTAATTAATGATTAGGTAAGTCAGTTCTGAGTATAGTAATGAATCATTAGTTAATCATTAGTTGACCATTAGTTAAAGTTTGTGAGTATAGTAGTTAATCATTAGTTAATGATTATGTCAGTTCCTTAGTAGAGTAGCCTAATTACTAATTAGTTAATGGGCAAAATGCAACCCCAGGGCTGGACCTGGCCCCTGGACCATCTCAATCCGGCCCCCAAGGTCCTCAAAGAAAAACAAAACGACCTCCAAAAACTCAATAAAAGGCAGAATTATGTTAATAAATCTAATCTGCTACAGTCATTGGATTTGTATCACTATTATATCAGGAGATTAACAAGAAATTGCCAATCACAACGGGAGAGAGGGTTAAAAAAAGCGAGACTCCCGCGAAAGTCAGGAGTGTTGGCAGGTATAATCTCCAATGTGTGGCCCTTCGCTTCCTACTTGATGTAAGTCAGTATGACCCTCTGGAAAAAAAAATTGCCCACCCCTGCCTCAGCATACATTTCCCCTTTACTAAGTTGACACAAGATCGTTGCAAACACCTGAGCAGAAAGCCAAGGAACTCACAGGTTTAAAAAAAATAGATGGCTCTACAGAAAGACAAATTTATCAGGGAAAAATATAATGAGAACAAAAGAAAATGAGGCAAAAATGTATATACAGACACCAAGACAAAAAACAATACCAAAATATATACCCATCTGCAGCAATATAAGCACCAGACCAAAATTATGTATCATCAGAACAACTACAAGAAAGGACTGAAATCAATCTATTTATTCAGTCCTCCTGGATATATGGTCGGCATTTGCTATACAAAGTGTCATGGGCTGGCATTGAGATTTCAAATATCTGAAACACTGCATACTATGGTCTCACTAAGGCCTTTGTAGTAATTGTGCGTTCTCACTAGAAATGACCAGCATTTAACTTAGAAATTATTCTATTTTAATTACGAAATAGTTATCCGTTATTACCAGAAATTAACCACCTCTTTCTGTCAGTTATTACCTGTAATTTGTGAAATTAATTTCTGTTAATGCATGCTAGTAGCTTTCCGTGCAATGCCGCCTATTCTGTAATCAGAATCTTAGCTATGAGGCTTGTTTCAATCTTGCATTGTATTGTATTGTATTGTATTGCATTGCATTGCATTGCATTGCATTGTATTGTATTGTATTGTATTGTATTGTATTGTATTGTATTTCGGTCAATTAAAATATAGGATAAAACAATGAAATTAAAAAGAAAAGAAAAAAAGGAAAAACATAGCCTATACTGGTGTCCATACTGCAAACACAACTGAAGACATAATTGTGAGCGAAATGGAATAGGCTGAAGCCAGAGCTTATGACACCTCCCCTTATCACTAGTCTCTCAAGCCAGACTGTCTCTTCTACATTCTGCGAATGCATCATAGACAGTGAGTCTGTACTTCAAACTGGGAAAACTTGGCCAAAGCCGAAAGGAAAACTCAGGGAAAATAATGAGCAATGATAGGCGGATGTCCCGGATGTCCCGCCTAAAGACAGGTGATTGGAGGAATCTCATATCCAAGTTTTCAAGATGGCGCCGCGCTGGTGGCTGCCTGTTACAGCAGCTCTGCTCAATGCTTAGTGTTTTTTTAGTCTATTGTATTTTATTGCGGGTCTTTTTTTATTTGTAAAATAAGTGTAGGAGCAGAGTATTCACGCGGAATGGATCCAGAATTTCCCCTCGGGGATGAATAAAGTACTCTATCTATCTATCTATCTATCTATCTATCTATCTATCTATCTATCTATCTATCTATATTTCTCCAATCACCTGCATCGGTTCGAACTTCCTCCGGTCTGAAGCGTGTTCCCCCCCAACAACTTCCTTTGAACAGGCTCTGTGGGCATGAAGTACAGACTATGATGCATTCGCATAATGTAGAAGAGACAGTCTGGCTTGAGAGACTACATTATCACACACGTGGATAATCAACAGCAAATATCAAAGAAGACAAAAACAACAAAACACAAGATGTCATTAATCAATTATGACAGGATATCAAAAAACTGTTTTATATTTATCCATCGCCCTACTTTTAAACACTCTTTTAAATCTCTGAATTGTACTGCACATTTTTTAATCATCCTCAAGACTGTTCCATACATTCACCTTGGATACATTCTTCTCATACATCCTTCTTGACTCCTTTCTTTATGCGATGTTCTCATTGTTGAGTGTGGCTCAGCTGTCACAGTTGGCTGATGGATTGGGAGCCTGTTTCTTGAGTTTTCTTCCCACCTCTGTCACCGGTGGCCTCGGCTTGTCTCAGATGAACAGCTCTCCTGCAGATGTCCTTGAAGGTAGGACTGGAGAAGTAGTAGAGCACAGGATCCAACATGCTGTTGAGATACGTCAGGCTGAGGGTGATGTAAAATGCCGTGGTCAGGTCCTCCAGCGCAGCACAGCGGACTGGAGGTTCAGGAAGGGTGTCTGCCACCTCTTTGGTCCTGACCCAGATCAGAACCTGTGTGATGTTGACCGGCAGGAAACACACGATGAAGAGCACCACCACTACAGTGATGGAGCACAGAGCCTTCTTGATCTTTGCCTGCTGGGCCAGCTGCCTCCCTCTGAAATAGCCAAAAATATGGAATGTGCAGTAGAGAATCACAGCCAGAGGCACGAAGAAGGACAAGACAAACATGGATTTATGCCAAGTCACATTGGGATTCTGCATGCCCACATCCCCGGTCTGAATCATGAAACTTTCACAGTAGGTTCTGTTCATCCATGGCATAGTGAGCGGTATAGTGAGCAGATGCGCCGTCATTGAAATTGTGAGCAACCACAGTGCAACTGCACCACACGCTGCTTTGGAGACGCTCAACGAGTTAATGGGGTGATGGGGATGCACCACACGCATGTACCTGTCCACAGCAATGGCCATGAGGAAGAAGATACTCCCAGTACGGTTCAATGCAAATGTGAAGAGATTGATGTTGCAGAGGGCATCTCCAAAAGTCCAGTTGATGCCAGACAAGTAGTAGCTAACACGGAAAGGCATAGCCATGTTGAGCAGGAAGTCAGCCAGCGCCAGGTTGCAGAGTAAGACAGTGCTGCTCTTCCAGGGTTTCAGGTGGAAGCAGAAGATCCAGAGAGCCAAACCATTACCAAGGGCACCCAGAAGAAACTCAGTCAACAGCAGTGGAGGCAACGCAGTGATGAGTAGAGTTCCGTTGAAACTGCACTTCATTTTGAGTTCTGTCCTAC
Source organism: Poromitra crassiceps (assembly GCF_964638095.1). Lineage (NCBI taxonomy): Eukaryota > Metazoa > Chordata > Actinopteri > Beryciformes > Melamphaidae > Poromitra > Poromitra crassiceps. The sequence goes on from NC_139624.1 coordinate 44,329,872, forward strand.
TTGGTTTGATGCAGGTCAAAGAAACAGCCCTGTGAAGATTCTAAATTGAACCCCGCTCACTTCCTCTTGCAGTGTTTGCTATGGACGTCAACGAAAAAAAAAACATTCAAGTGCAGGACTGACCATTCCGTGAAAACCGTCTATACAGCTGAGCAGCGAAAACAAAAGTAACGATGTCGAGTGAATATTTCTGCAATTTGCCGAATGCTGAGAAAAAGGAAGTGCTGTGGGGTTGCGCTCTGGTGAAAACTGTCTATACAAAGCCAGAGGATATCACACATCAGCCACCACAGACATTTTTTCACACGAAGCCAGGTCGCCATTGTAAATAAGAATTTGTTCTTAATGACTTATCTGGTTAAATAAAGGTTAAATAAAAAAATAAACACGAAATGTGCAAGCCAATGTGTAGAAGACTTCACAGTTTCCATTTTAAGTGTCTAAATATTCTTTGGTGGGGTTTGGTTTGGCGGGGGTGTGGGGGTTGTGTTTGGTTTGGCGGGGATGTGGTGGCAGATAATACAACTGAAAATACTATTCTAAGATTCTAAAAAAACACCCAGGCAGGCAGTAATGTGAGCAGTGTTGGGCAAGTTACTGAAAGAAAATTACTGCGTTTGCTGGATCTTACCTACAAAGAAGGCAGACACACTATTACTTTTACATTATGTTGTCCTGACTTTGCTGGCAACAGTTTGCCATGTTTGCAAACATTATTATTATTATTAGGGGTCCAAGCACGAAGTGCGTGGATCCCTATTGTATCTGTTCCGTTTATTATTATTATT
>NC_139624.1:44335659-44433684 GCF_964638095.1 Poromitra crassiceps
CGCCTGAAAATATTTCTGTAGATCTGGCAGTGCTAATCCGCCATATTGTTTGGATTTGATCAGTGTTTTAAATTTAACTCTTTTCCTTTTGTTATTCCAGATGAAATTAGTTATCATTCCATTCCATCTTTTAAAACTTTTTGGGGGTATTGAAACCGGTAGGGCTTGAAAGAGGAAGAGGAAACGTGGAAGAACCATCATTTTTACAGTATCTACTCTACTAAAAATTGAGTCGGGTATTGTTTTCCATCTATTGAGGTCTTGTTTAATTTTTTCCTCTAGGTTTTGATAATTGAGTTCATAAATTTGGCTTAAATCACTATGGATTCTTATTCCTAAATATTTTATTATACTTTGGTTCCATTTAAACCTGATATTTCCTTTACACTCCTCTGTCAATTGTTTGCCTATACATATGGACTCACATTTACTTTCATTAATTTTATATCCTGAATAGTCACTGTATTCTTTTATAGTTTTTATAAGTTCTGGAAGTGAGGATTCAGGAGAGGTAAGATATAGGATAACATCATCAGCATATAGGGCTAATTTATGATTTTCCTGACCTATAGTTAGTCCCTTTATTTTATCTTGCTGTCTGATTGCTTCAGCAAGCGGTTCCATACAAAGAGCGAAGATAAGTGCAGACAGCGGATCCCCTTGTCTGGTCCCCTTATATATATTGAAGCGTCTTGATAAGGTGCCATTATTATTGTTAATATTCTTATTATTTTAACACTCTTTTTTGTCAGATTTTTCTCCCATTTTCTCCCAATTGTACTTGGCCAATTCCCCCTGCTGTCATTACTCCACCCCCTGTGCCGATCTGGGGATAGATCTCCCCAGACTCAAATATTACATTGCGCTACATAAATGAGTGAGTCTGTGCCACTTCACAGCCACTTCTGGGGTTTGTCTAGGGGGATTAAAACTGAATGAGTGACAGGTTGTAGCATCAATGAGAGAATGGTTGGAAAAATGGGCTAAGCCTCCCCTGTCGTCTGATCGCAAAGTCGTTACTGATTGGGGAAGACTGAATCCACCACTGGCCAAGTGAACGGTTCACTTCCGACACCAGCTGGCTGAGGGAAAGTGTCCCAGACCCAGAGAGAGATCTGCAGCATGCAGTAACGTCGTGTATCAGTGTAATAACTCTCATGGGTCTGACATTGAGACTAGATGTAGACTAGCACATGCTTCTTCTTATACACATGCAGTTACCACTCACCAGTCGCTTCTTTTCACCTGGCACCGAGGAGTTTCACCAGCAGGACGTAGCACGTGAGAGGATCGCGATATTCCCCCCAGTTTCCCTCCCCCCTGAACAACCAAAGGAGGCACTAGTGGAGCGACCAGGATACATACCCTTAATCCGGCTTCCCACCGTCAGACACAGCCAATAATGTATCTTTTTCCTGCCTGTTCTATTTAGTCATTAAGGGCCCTATCGTTGCATCGGCGCAGTTTCTAGGCCGAGCGGCAGGCGCAGATCAAAGCAGTGGGCGTGGACAGGCGCACTTGATATCGTCGTGCTGGCGCTAGATGCAGCCCAAAGCATTACAACCACGCCTTTTAGGCGTAAAATTATGCACTGTCATGCTCATTGGATAAGTGCAATAAACGAATGGCACGCTTGCCTTTTTAGCTCCAATTCCACTGGTCCCGCAAAACCAGACTAAACCCAAGCCTCTGATCCCCCCCCCCCACCTCCCTTCATCCCGTCTGTCTCCATATATCGGCTATTATTCCATATTATGATGCTTCTCAAACCAATCTAACTGCAGTTTAAATACTGCAAGCATGTAAATACGCTACACTATAGCAAGATCAAAGTGAAAATAATGTTCTATGCATCAGCTAGAAAAATATAGCCTATTAGATTGGTGAAAGTTTGTCCAGAAAGATATCATTTTCTCTCGCCTGCTGCAGGAAGGATGATGCACATAAATATAGCCTACATTATGTCAAGTCATTGCATAAATGTGTTTTTATTGTAAAACTAAATGTGAAATAGGGCCAAGTTATTGGAGGGACATCACAGTATAGCAGATGCCATTAGAAGCGCGTTCCGAAGCGCGTTCCGCTGTTACTTCTCTAAATCACGTTAACTCGACAAGGGGTATATATAGGCCCAGGAGGACATATATGTTTCACATAGGGTGGTGTTTTCATTTCGATGTTTTATTTGGTCCAATATTGAAATGTTGACAATGGCAGGCTGTGTTACCATTACACATTAATTTAGAACTACCTTTTATATCTATTTTGGCTCATTTGGTTGCTATTTAGTAGCGAAATGGAGAAACACAATGCATGCTGGGAACTCAGAGAGAGAGAGAGAGAAGGGTGACAGAGAAGAGGCAGTGAAGGCACAGAATAGGCCTGCTTTTCAAAAGCGCAAAGCGCTAAATGTATGCCAGGTCCCAAGATATCACTAGGCTGGTATTTAGCGCCGACACGCCCACTTTGGGACTGCGCCACGCCCATTCGGCCTAAAGCGCATTTGGCAGCCTAAAGCCTATTGCTATCTTGCCGAAACAGGCGCAAGGCACGTTTTTTTGCGGTTAAGGCCCGTAATAGCGCCGATGGCCTGTGGGAGAATAGAGCCCTAAGTGTCCAGCCAGTTTGACCATGATAGACTTCCATGACCATGCCATGTTTGCTAGGAGATTGGTGACCTAATTGCAAAACCTCTTCTATCTATTTCACAAGTATGACATAATACTAAAAAAAATATTCTCTTGAGTTATTGATAACCACAGTTTCAACTTATTATTTAACTCACAAAACACATTTATTTACATACAGCACTTTTATGCTTTTGTATCATTTCAAATTGTAAAGCAAACATTTCTTGGAAGGTGAGTTAAGATGGTAATAATCTTAGGGAGGTACGGTGGTACAGTGGTAAGCACTATCGCCTCACAGCTCGAAGGTCGTGGGTTCGATTCCCACCTGGGGACGAGGTGAACGCTGAAGGAAAGCGTGCCCGTCCGCATGTCCTCGAGTGCCCACCGCCCGGGTGGGGTCGGCAAAAGGGCCTTTCTGTGTGGAGTTTGCATGTTCTCCCCGTGCCTCCCGGGGGTTTCCTTCATATAGGAAACCCCTTCACAAAAACATGCAATATCCTGGTTGCTAGTGTGGTTCCTCCTCTGGTCGTTAAGGGCGCCTGTTCAGAGGGAGGGGAACTGGTTGGAATAGCGTGAACCTCCCACGTGCTATGTCCTACCGGTGAAGCTTCCTCTGTCAGGTGAAAAGAAGCGGCTGACTGACTGCCCATGTCTCGGAGGAAGCATGGAATCAGTCTCGGCTCTCCCCAGATCGGCAGAGGATGGAGTAGCAACCAGGATTGAGAAATCAAATGAGCACTAATGGGGGATAAAATGGGATAAAAAATCGTGAAAAAAAAAAAAAAAAAAAAAGAAGATGGTAATAATCTTGTTGTTTGCATGACAAACAATGTTGATGTCAGAAAATAACTGCACAGAAAAATAATATGTTCTTAATATGTTTTCTGAATTATCTGAATGTTTATCACAACAAGTCATAGATATTTTTTCTTGCACTGGCTTAGTTCTATTGTAAGGCAAACCATTTAGGCTGTCATAGAATGTCAAAAATGAAGTCTGTTTTTAATGGCTTGTGTTGAGGACAATCACAGGGAATAATTTGCCAAATATCAACTTAATTTGTTTGTTTCAAAGGGTTGGCCACTCTTTGGATATTGAATTCACAGAGGCCTTTTTTGCTGGGAGCCATTTCAGCTTTCTCTTTTCTTTGCTGGCTGGCTGCTGCGGCATCTTTCCCGAAGTGAATCCTCGGAGCTCGTGTCATCATCAGATACACAGATCATGGCATGCATAGAGCTGTAAGGGTTCTCAATCTCCACATCCCGTTTCTCCACATGTCGTTTTGTGTTTTTGTCTTCTCTTTTTTGGTTTCCTTTCATGGCCTGAAACTTCGCTATAATTACTTTCACCTTGCCGTCATCTCGAACCATCGCACCAACATCTGCTGACAAACCCTCTGTCTGCCCCGGCACTGAACATAGCCCCTGTTTAGTGGGCATAAACTCTGTTGCGATCTCTGTTTTCTCTTTCACACTCTCCAGCATCATGTCCTTGACTGCAGCCTCCATTTTGCTGGCAGGCGTTTGGCCTTTGTCCTGGAGGGATGTAGTGCTGCTGGCCTTGTCAGGAGTTTGTCCTTTGTCCTGGAGGGATGTAGTGCTGCTGGCCTTGTCAGGAGTTTGGCTTTTGTCCTGGAGGGATGTAGTGCTGCTGGCCTTGTCAGGAGTTTGTCCTTTGTCCTGGAGGGATGTAGTGCTGCTGGCCTTGTCAGGAGTTTGTCCTTTGTCCTGGAGGGATGTAGTGCTGCTGGCCTCAACAGGCATTTGGCCTTTGTCCTGGAAGGATGTAGTGCTGCTGGCCTCAACAGGCATTTGGCCTTTGTCCTGGAAGGATGTAGTGCTGCTGGCCTCAACAGGCGTTTGGTCTTTGTCCTGGAAGGATGTAGTGCTGCTGGCCTCAACAGGCGTTTGGCCTTTGTCCTGGAGGGATGTAGTGTTGCTGGCCTCAACAGGCGTTTTGCCTTTGTCCTGGAGGGATGTAGTGCTGCTGGCCTCAACAGGCGTTTTGCCTTTGTCCTGGAGGGATGTTGTGCTGCTGGCCTCAACAGGCGTTTGGCCTTTGTCCTGGAAGGATGTAGTGCTGCTGGCCTCAACATGCGTTTGGCCTTTGTCCTGAAGGGATGTAGTGCTGCTGGCCTCAACAGGCGTTTTGCCTTTGTCCTGGAGGGATGGTGTGAAGTCTCGGGGCTGGGGCTCTGACTCTGCTAGAGGCCCCGAGCTGTTGTCCTGTTCACTGTTGGGGAAGGAGGGGGGGAGTGACTGCTTCCTCGTGTAGACCCCCTGTCTGCCATGGAGGCTTCCTGAACAAGGGGCTTCGTATTCACCGGTGAAGGCTTGGTTGTTGTAGGACATCTCCTCCATCAAGTACTCGGGTCGACTTGAATTCACCTGTCAATTACGGAAAGAGGAGAATTTAGGCCGGGGGAATGTGGAACTACAGTGTTTTGTTGTTTGGTTTGATTGCTTTACACCATGTTCCACTGATTGCTGACATTCACAATTGCCCAACCCATAGCTGGATCTACAATATTCCCCACAGACTGAGGATAGTCAATTATATGTTAAAGGAAGTTGATGTGTATTTACCTCTTGGACAAAACTAACAGAACCATAACATCACAGAGCACCACAAGAGCACTTCAATTAACAGTGCAGCACATGCATGCCACAGGAAGTACACACAGTTGGGTTTCCATCCAAATGTATCGCCAATTTTAGATGAATTTTCATAAAATCTGCAAGACAAAATGCGAAATTATGCGCATTTCCATCCACTGCTATTATGCGAATGTTAAGGCGATTTCTCACTGGGAACGATTGCTTTTGTTCCGTTCCGTGCCTGAGTGCGATTGCCCCCTCCCTCCCCTGCTGGTCAGCTTTCACATTACAGAATCTCTTCCATGTTCGGGAATGGAATGGAACGGCTGTGTACACTTGCGTCATCAACTACGCCTGGAGTGTATCCTTGGATTCCTCACCCATGCGTTGTCTACGTGGTTCGCTACGGTTGGCGTTCACATTCACAAGTGTTCCGTCCCCAGGCACGCCAAAGTGTTCCCCAGATCACCTTTTCAAGTGGACCCTGTCACGGTTTGCTGTTCCGCACCTGCGGGCACGGAACGCAACGTTCACACTCATGAAATGAACCGCACCTGGGGTCAATTTGGGGACAAGTGTGATCGGTCCTGCTCCCGGGTCTCCAGTGAGAACGCATCCTTAGTGCCTTGGCTTGCACTGCAGGCAGACGTCTGACAGATACATGCCCATTGTCTTGCATGCAGCATCCGAGCTGCCTGTAAACTTAAAGTTTCTTGATTATCCACAAAGCTAAAACATAAAATGGATTACCAGGCACTACTCCTCAATTCGGCATATCCACCGAGCATTTACTGTAAATGAATAAAATGTAAATTCTAGAAGTGAGTCGCATGTTAATCCTGCAGTCTTCAGTTAAAACACAGCGCAAGAGGTGGTCTAAACCTGAATTCAAATTGTGCCTGAATATGTGCTGTGTATTTACCTTACAAATGTATATGTCGACATGTAGTGTGCATCCTAGTACTGATTTGTAAGCAGTGCATGGGCTAGCTCGACTGTTTACAGAGGAAGCTGCGGAAGTGATCCTAAAAGCTGTAGTTCCTTGAATGGCCACTTGAGGCAGGACCCGGAAGTGACGTCATTCCCGTTCTCCCCCATGTTAAAATGTCCCACTTTGTAACCAAACATGATTACGGTAAGCATGTTTACAGAATGGACCTTAACACGGTTTTGACCTATATACAGTATAGCTAATTTCACCTTTCATAACAACTGTAGAGTGGTGAGTTTTTATATTACTCGCCCGTTTAGAGTAAACTAGACCAGTGGTTCCCAACCTTTTTACACCAAGTACCACCTGAGAAAGTAGTTGGCTCTCCAAGTACCACCATATGACCGACGTAAAAATACAGTCTATTCAGCTATGCACAGTTCACGCAGGAGGCAAATTTATTCCAACCTGCAGCCTATGTGCAACCTGCAGCAGCTGCACTTGTGCTGGGTTGACTGCTGTCTTCACCTCCTTGTGCTTCATCGTTGCTGCTCTCCTCTACTACAGCTCTTTTACGATTCCCTCCCGTTTTGATCCACTTTAGCATCCCTCCTCGTCTTTGTTCACCACTTGTGTAACCATGCGGGGCGGGCAGGTAATTGTGCATGCGCAACAGGTATAGTGTCCGTCAGAAACAAATATTTGTTTCTAAATCTCAAGACAACAAAATAAACCTCAATTTCAATGATCACAAGTTTATTTTCATTCGTAGTATTATTTTGATAGATAAACATGTTTTACAATTGATTTTAAAGTTGGGTTTATTTCATAATTTAAACATTGGGATTCCAGGGATCAAGTACCACCAGCAGGGGGGGGCGCAAGTACCACCTACCTTGAGAAACACTGCCAATAATATTAATAATAATTATTATTATTTCACTTTCACATGTTTGAAAACTACTACTAATGACCACCATGGATTTTGCACAAAAACTTTTTTTTTTTTTTTTTTCACAGAGCCTTCCAAGTACCACCAGCAGGGGGCGCAAGTACCACCTACGGTACGCGTACTGTAGGTTGGGAACCACTGAACTAGACGATAGAAAAGACTATGTTTTGGAGGTGATTGACAGGTCGCCTGTCCAGTGATCGCACAGCTTGCCGATCACGGACCAATAGCAGGCAGAGCTGCGGCTCTGGGAAACCCGCTGTGTCTTGCCGTCTCACCTGACAAAGACCCCAAGATGGCGACAGACAACACTTTGCTTCCAAAAAATGTCCCAAAAACAAATAGATGGCTTCATCCATATTATTTAGGTCAGTGGCTGAAACAAGTTTTCGTCATGCTTTATGGTCGGGGTGTTAACTTTTCACAGCAAGGCAACATGAAATACTTGTTGTTTTTTAAATGGAGTTTGGTTACCTGAGGATTTGGTTAACCAGCGGAAGATTTGCTTAATCCATTTCCACTGCACTAGACGCATTTATGTTTTATTGATACGCCAACTTTTCCACCTCCCCAAGCGTAAACACTTTTTTGTAATATTCAGAGGTTTTTTCGAGTCTTGCAACATTTCCACTCAGGTTTTTAATGCGCAAATCAAAAATGCCCATAAAAACAGAGAGATGGAAACCCACCTAGTTACAATCATCACAGCAAACGTCTAACATGGAGGAGAACTCATCATATTATAGCCTGTTATAGCTCTACATAAGCAGCAGTAAAAGAAACATGCAGGAGAGAGATGAGGACGGCAGCAAAGAGCAACTTATACTTTGAAGCTCTTTTCACTGTGAGTTTAGTAGGGTGGGTGGCAATGACTTTAGAGCTGCAAGAGAGTTGTCAAGTATTAAATTGATCGCCAACTATTTTGATAATCGATTCATCGGTAGTACATTTTTATTGGGGAGGGGGGGGGGGGATTCTCTGATTCCAGCTTCTTAAATGTGAACATTTTCTGGTTTCTTTACTCATATGACAGTAAACTGAATATCTTTTGGTTGTGGACAAAACAAGACATTTGAGGACGTCATCTTGGGCTTTGGGAAACTAAGAAATCGACATTATTGCATGCTTCCTGTTTTATCTTTAAATCAGCATATGTGATTGCAGGGGGCTGCATTCTCATGTGGTTTACACAGCCCATACCTTGCGGTGGATGAACCTGAAAGTCACACTTGAGTAAAAGTACAGATATCAGAAAATTACTTTGGTAGTCACCTATTAGAATATTACTTGAAGTCATAAAGTATCTGATATTTACTGTAGGCTACTTAAGTATCGAAAGTAATTTTCTGATATTAAATGTACTTAAGTATTAAAGTCCCTGGAAACCAGAAATACTTTTATTATTATTTAGCATTTTGAGTTCATCACATCACAGGAACCTATGTTAATAAGCCACCAGCCAAATTTGAACGATGATGAACGTCGCAAAGTATATAAATTTAGGTTTGACAATCATGACAAAAGTAATGAGAATCAATTAGATTTTAGACTCTTTTCTCCCGCTGACTGTGTGGGCGTGTCCCGTGTGTGTGCGTGCAGGACTGCAGGTCTCCTCCTCCGAGAGAGAGAGCGAGAGCGAGAGGGAGGGAAACGGGGAGAGAGAGAGAAGGAAAAAGAGATGGAGTGTGTGTGTGTTCGCTCGTTGCTCGGTGCATACTGACAGAGAGGAAGAGAGACTCTGCCGCTGCGAGTGCACAGCGCTACTGTGTGTGCGTGTGTGTGATTCGATTAAATCTTATAACGTGATAAGATCATTCATTTTAGCACCGCGCGCACCGCTCTCTTCAATGAGGAAGTGGAAATCCAGACCTTGTAGAAAAGTGCCGATTTTGGGGGTTTGGGTTGAAACTTATGTCTCCTACTTTCTGAGGCACACAATTACTCACATAAGACCAACCGCGCTGGAAGTGGGGAGCTGCCGGGGCTGCAGCCCCCCCTGGTGGCGGCCTCAGCCCCTGCACCTTCCTGACGCAGCCCCCCCCAGCCCCCCCCCTCATTTGGCGAAACTTCAGTGACTGTGTGTCACAGGCATCTCTCTCTCTCTCTCTCTCTCTCTCTCTCTCTCTCCCCTCATTTCCCCGTGGGTGCTCTGCTCTGGGCTCTAGGCTGTGGCTGGGCGGGGTCGAGTCTCTTTACATTGATTTGATAGCAAACTCCACCCACCCGAGGCCCGCTGGCGGCCCCGGGTTACAAAACGAGTTGATCAAAACATAGCCCAATCTGATTGGCTGCATGAGTCAGTGCACTCTATGTGACCCTGCTGACGTAGTGAGTAAACACACTTGTGCATTGAGCGGTATCAGAGAGAGAGTGACAGACTGACACATCTCAACACAAGTAGCCAAAACAAAATGAGGAGATTTTTGATCACAAAACCTAGTGCGTTTTCCACCACCACCAGTGCAACCGTGACGAGTAGCCTACGACTTCCAGTTCCAGGTGAGGTGTAGTAGTGTATGTTATAATGTTGGTTAAAACTTTTGATCTCTCAATCAATGTGTCTGTGTGGGTCGGTCGCTGATGCTGACGCTGTTCATGTTCTATGTTGCTGCTGAGATGAGTGTGGTTTACAGCATGCTTCGGTCGCTTGTTCCTATTCTGTCGAACTGAAGTGGTGTGTGAAGTGTGTGTGTGTGTGTGTAGGTCGCTGTTAAATCTCCTATGGTGCGTTTGCGTCAGCTTTATCGCTTTATCGGGGGATGGGTTGGGCGACGGGCATGCGCAAGCATGGGCACGCACTGGCACAGACATAAATCGGCGCCCCTGATTCCATTCAAGTTTTAAGACAATGTGCATTACAAGTGCCAACTTCACGCAGCATGCTCACACAAGGCCGCGCCGCGCAGCGCACTTTGCGTGTGCTCGCACCTCGCACGTGCACGCGCACGCACCTCACACGTGCACGCGCAAAGTGCTCGGCGCGGCGCGCTGCGCGCACCGCGCAAGTCCGAGTATATGCTTCAGACCCCCTCGTGGGAGATAGCTTCCCGCACGCCTGCATAAGACCCTAAATGTGGTGGCCAACTTTGTCACATGGTGTGAGCAGAACCACCTGCAGCTCAACATGTCAAAGACAAAGGAGCTGGTGGTGGACCTGAGGAGGGTCAAGGCTCCGGTGACCCCTGTTTCAATCCACGGGGTCAGTGTTGACATAGTGGAGGATTACAAGTACCTTGGAGTGTACATTGACAATAAACTAGACTGGGCTAAGAACTCTGATGCACTCTACAAGAAGGGGCAAAGCCGTCTCTACTTTCTGAGACGGCTGAGGTCCTTCAACGTCTGCCGGACCATGCTGAGGATGTTCTATCAGTCGGTAGTGGCTAGTGCCTTCCTTTATGCTATTGTGTGCTGGGGCAGCAGGCTGAAGGCAGCGGATGCCAACAGACTCAACAAATTGATCCGTAAGGCCAGGGACATTGTGGGGCTGGATCTGGGCTCTCTGACTGCGGTGTCAGAGAAGAGAACGTTGTTCAGGCTACGCTCCATCATGAGCAATGACTCGCACCCACTCCACGGCGTGCTAGTCAAACACAGGAGTACATTCAGTGAGAGACTGATTCCACCTAGATGCAACACGGAGAGGCACAGGAAATCATTCCTGCCTGTGGCCATTGGTCTATTTAATGCCTCTCTTAAAAGAGCACCTCGGAGATGCTCAGTCTCCCTGAGACTGAGCCAGCCGATAGGCTAACTGAAAAAAGTGCCTGGCTGAGCCACGTGTAACGTATAGGGCAAGCCGAATAATATAAGTTCAGTGTGCAATAAAGACAATTGGCACGTAAGGTATACTTACTCTACGTATTTGCTTACTTAGACATATTCCACTTATTTTGCTCCTATCGCATTTAATACTGTTTATTCCATGCTATGTTGTGTTCTTTCTTCTTATTCTGCTTATTTTACTATCGCATTTATTACTACTGTTTATTTTATTTTGTGCTATGTGTGTTATGTGAGCGAGCAACTGTAACTTGTCCCAATTTCCCCCCGGGGATCATTAAAGTCTTTCTGATTCTGATTCTGAAATGTAATAGTTAAGGTTTTTGTGGATTTTGGTTTCCAGGGACTTTAAAGTAAGTAAACAAATACAAGTAATTGTTAATAAACAAGTGCAAATTCGCAATAGCTGCGACCACCACATATGCAAATCCCCCCCCACACACTGCTCCCCACACCTTCAGACACGCACACACACACACTTGACCTCCATGTCAAATTTCAGCCTCCTAGGGCAAAAACTGTCCGCGAAAAGGTGATGAACTTTTTGTGGACCGACCGACCAACCGACAGAGTGACTTATAGAGCTGCTGGTCGGTGATAAAAAAGCAAGCAAAAGACATGCCTGGGCTTGAATGGAAATATTCTTCTTCTTGAGTTTTATAGCGGTTGGCAAACGTTATTGTGCATTACTGCCACTAACTGGAATGAAGTGTGGATCGTGATTATGCAAACTAGGAGCACTGATTCAACAAACCTCCTTGCTTGCCGGCTACCAAATTTCTTCCGAGTTTATGTTGTAACTAATGCTAAGGGGAAATGTAGTGGAGTAAAAGTGAAAGTTGACAGAAATATAAATACTCAAGTAAAGTACAGATACTCCAAAAAACATACTAAGTATTATTACTTTGTTACATTACCACTGGCCCCCCCTTACCACATTTGGATGCTTTCCAAGGGCAATAGCCACTTGGTTGTCCGGGTCCCGATTGCTTCTCCTTCTCCTGACAAGTCGAAACAGCACGACCAGCGCCGCCACAAACAGCAAAAGGATCATGGCTGCCAGCCCTCCAGCCAGCTTGGTGTCCAGATCCCCAAACAGCTGCTGCTCCTCTGTGAAGGGGCCTCCAGGAACTGCAAAGAGAGAGAGAGAGAAATTGGAGAATGATATACAGTAGATAGAGATGGAGAGAGAGATGGAGAGATAGGGGGAGAGATGGAGAGAGAGAGGGAGAGAGAGAGATGGAGAAAGATAGAGAGAGGGAGAGAGATGAGAGAGAGATGGTGAGAGATAAAGAGATGAGAGAGAGATGGTGAGAGATAGAGAGATGAGAGAGATGAGAGGGAGATAGATGGAGAGAGAGAGAGAGATGGAGAAGGGTTAATGTCAGAGGGCAGTAATTTCTCCAGTTACGTATCTATCCAGTCACATACTCATCTGTCCATTTGCCCACTGTAATGTGACCTGCGCCCAAACAGAATCTCCCTGTCTGACACTGTCTCAGTCTCCTCTTCAGAGGAAAAACGTAGGGCTGTCTGTCAGGAATGCACTTCTGACCCTGTTTTCGCCTAGCTGACTGCGTGTCGTCATCGGCTAGAGCGCCTGGCTCTGAGCGAGGGACGGAGCAGGAGATAATGGATCTTATCTCGTTAAGGGAGTGGATTAATGTTCCTTCAATTGGACTGATTAGCCTATTGTCAATCAACTAGCACAGATGAGCCCTGGTGTCCTCGCATCACATCCAGGGCCGCTGAACTGCCAGTTTGTTGTTCCTGTCGAGAGACTTCCGTTACATGTCAGAGAGCTTAGAATGTGCAAGCACGCGCGTGCGCGCACACGCACACACACACACGCACGCACACACACACACACACACACACACACACACACACACACACACACACACACATATTTTGCATGCAAGCGCTAGCAAAATGTGTGAGTTAACAAAAGACTTTCCTCTTCCTCATGGCTTCCTTGAATGCTGTGATGTTTGCAATGCTTTCTGCTCACCTGTTTGGCCGCTATGCAGCACCTCAATGTCCACTGAAGCTGCCGCCTCTTCACCTGATTCCTCGTCCCTTGCAACCACCTGCAGGATCATATCTCCAGAACGTTAACAATCAGGATTTTCACTTGCTTTATTCAGTTTATTCCCTTCAAGATGAAGATCCTATCACAGCAGGCTATTCCTAATTCATAGTAAAGACTCAGTCAAATGGACTTTAGTGATTCACGCTTGGAAATTCGGCGTCAATCCTGAGCCCCCGTTCACACAGGATGCCGACTCAACCGAAGCTGTACCTACGCTGTACCCACAAGTTTCATTTCGGCGTCCTTGTTAACAGGCGAAGCCGTTCACACCACCCGCGCGTGTGCCACGCTGATGCCGTGCCGAAGCCACGCTCACGCCACGCCGAAGTGATCACTCAGGACTGACCGAATTTCCAAGCTTGACGCTGAAGCCGTGAGGCATGAAGTCAATGTGAGTTGTGGGCGGGTACAAGGCGCGATAGTAGGCGCTGAGAGGAAAAGAGAAGGCGTCTTGTGTGAACAGTAAGGCGTACGTTCAGCTTGTGCTGCTTCAAGCTTCAGTTCTGCTTACATTCTGCGTCCTGTGTGAACGAGGGCTGAGTGATCGATTCGGCATGGCGTGAGCGTGGCTTCGGCAAGGTGTCAGCGTGACACGCGCGGGTGGTGTGAACGGCTTCGCCTGTTAACAAGGACGCCTAAATGAAACTTGTGGGTACAGCATAGGTACAGCTTTGGTTGAGCGTTGCTTCGGTGTCCTGTGTGAACGGGGGCTGAGCGTTGCTTCGGTGTCCTGTGTGAACGGGGCTGAGCGTTGCTTCGGCGTACTGTGTGGCGCAACTACAGTAGGCTAAGTGCCCTGGCCAGTGTAAGAAATGTAAAAAGGGCTAAAAAATAGGGGAATTTACAAAATTCTGGGGGCACATTAAAAGTAATTAATGCATAAAGTTGCTAAAGGTAGTGTGGACAACACTGTTTGTGTGAGTGTGTTTGCTTCATCTTCTTCTGGCAACCAGCTTGCAGGTGTTGGGTGTGTGTGTTAGAGATGGAAATTAAATGAATTGAATGAAAAGAAAATTATTTCAATCTTGGGTGCAATCAAACCTCTCTCTGAACGTCTCCAAGACCAAGGAGGTCATTGTAGACTACAGGAGGGGGGGGGGGGGGGGGGGGGGGGGGCACACACCCCCCAATCACCATCAACGGCACAGTGGTGGAAAGGGTGGACAGCTTCAAGTACCTGGGAGTCAACATCCACCAGGACCTGACTTGGGCCGGCCACACCGCCACTGTTGTCAAAAAGGTCCAACAGCGAATACACGGACTCAGGCGCCTGAAGAAATTTGGGCTAAGGCCAGAAATCCTTAGCGACTTCTACAGAGGCACCATTGAGAGCCTGCTGACTGGCTGCTTCACCACCTACGGGAACTGTACCACCATGGACCGCAGGGCGCTACGAAGAGTGAGACGCGCGGCCCAGCACGTAACAGGACGTGAGTTGCCAGAACTGCATGAACTATATAAACAGCGGTGCCTCAGGAGGTCCCTGAAGATCATCAAAGACACAAATCATCCCCACAACAGCCTGTTCTCCCTGTTACCCTCAGGGAGAAGATACAGGGTTCCAAAAGCACGCACAAATCGCTTGAGGAACAGTTTCTTCCCGCAGGCCACGAGACTCCTTAACATACACAAATAGTGTAGTAGCCGTACTGTACCGTACTGTAGCTGCTACCATTACGTATGTCTAATGTTTAATTGTATGTTTAATAAGGAATATGCTATTTGCACCTGTATGTCAAATACGCCGAATTTAAAACGCCGAGTTTAATTGTATGTTTAATAAGGAATATGCTATTTGCACCTGTATGTCAAATACGCCAAATTTAAAATGTTTAAGCACGTCTAAAGTATGCACATGACATGTGCACCTATGTGCAGTGAATATGCCACTGTCTCTGACTTGTCTTATCACTATACTGCCTTATTGCTTGTTGTGTCTCTTGTTGTTTTTTTGCACTCATATGCCCTGCTATATTTGTACTATGTTGTAAACGGAGTCCACAGCACAAGAATTTCACACGTGATACTTGTACCATGGAGTGACAATAAAAATCTTGAATCTTGAATCTTGAATCTTGAATCTTGAATCTTTGCCCCTGGATCATGGTTTTTAGGGGCATTCTGAGATTTATTGGGGGCATTTTTGCCCTTGCCCCTGGCTATATTCCTACTCTGGCCCTGGCCCAAGACAGCCAGCAGCCTTGTCACTTACAACAGGGAAATCATATCTGATTTTTCGAATATGCATTTCATCTAATCATTTCCATGAAGTTGTGCACATGGTAGTTAGTGAAAAGTCATGCATTCTTTGTTCTCTACTCTTATGTACGCAGTAATCTGAAAATACAGTTCAGCTCATACATGCCTCACTAACGGTTGTATAAAAAGCCATTAAGCCCACGAAGCCTTTATTTACTTTGATTACGTGCACGACTATATTTAAGGCACTATTTAAGACTTGGAAATATGTACAGTATGTAGTTCTGATTGTATCATTATTTATTGGTATCTTTTCTATTATTTATTTAATAGTAAAGCACCTTGTAACTTTGTTAAATAAGTGCACTTAAGGTTATTTTAACACATTCACTGCCAGCCGTTTTTTTTTTACTGTAGGTAGGTTCTGCCAGAGGGTTTTTTTGAGGATTCTAGCTCATCTTTCAAGACCCGAGGATTCTTTTCTGCTAAGATTTTGTGAACACACAATATCTCAAAAGAACTAATAGAATGTGTGCTTTCTCTGTCTAAAAGAGTTAGTTTGTAGAGTTAGTAGTTATGTAAGCATTAGCAGTTGAATACAGCATGGTTTCAGCGTCAGAAAAATTATTCAGAGATAAACGGCTTTTTGTGAAATTCGATAGAACAGTCACTTTAACCATTCATTTTTGGCATCAGTAAGACGTCAGACATCTAAACAATAGTTTTGAACAGTAATTTCCTCCATAACAGCAGGAAACCCCCCTCTGCTTCCAACTCCTCCCTCCGTGTGTGTCTTCTTGGCTGCAGCGGCCGTGTCACAAGCTCGTTGCTGATGCTGTAACCTCGCGTCACCAGTCTCATTGCTTTGCTGCTGCTGTGCCTGTCTGCGCGGCCGCTCTTTGAGGAAGTCTGGATGGACTCGCTCGCTTCTTGGAGTTTTGGTTGAGAGCTTTGATGAAGCTTTTGCGATTCTGGTCATATTTATGCTGCGTGTTTCAAAGTGTGTTCCACCCGTAATCTATTATGCAAATTTGCAATCCCGCACCGCCAGCAATCAGCGCGAAAACGAAAGCGTTTTCGCCAATCCATTTTCATGAGAATGGCTTCAGTCACACTGCTTTTTGCTTGCCTTCCTCTAGTCAGGAAAGCACTGTCGCCACTTAGTGGGTCGGTGGAATGGGTTGTACACGTTGTACACGTCCAATACTTATATAAGAGATGTAAAAGGGTTAGATGCACATCCCACCGTCAAAAAAACAAAATCGACGTAAAAACACGTCATTGGCAGTGAACGGTTGGATTTTGTTTGACGTAAAAACACGTCATTGGCAGTGAACGTGTTAATTAATGTATTATTATTATTATTATTATTTGTTGTTATTATTATTATTATTATTATTATTATTATTATTATTATTATTATTGCTGTTGTTGTTGTTGTTGTTGTTGTTGTTGTTGTTGTTGTTGTTGTTGTTGTAGTATAGTAGTAGTAGTAGTGGTACCAGTAGTACTAGTAGCAGTAATACCTCAAAGATGTGCCTGTCAAAGGCTTGTAGGCGGTCGGTCCTAGCAATCAGAAGCCCCTCCTGGGTGATGCGGTACAGGCCTTCACTGGCCGACAGCGGATGGAGGGAGCAGTGGATATTCGGGTTAACCTCCTAAAATGAGAAGGTGGTGTAATGACAAACTATTAGACATTTCTGTAATAGTTTGTAATGACAACAGATATGTAGAGCTCAACATAGCTACTCTCACATCTCTGAAGTCCATGTCTGTGGCCTGGACGAGGAGCACTTGGTTCCCATAGGTGGAGACGATGGTGGCAGGACTGGAGCTCTGGATGACAAAGCCCTTGTAGGTAGTTCTGTTGAAGAAAGGAGGGAAGCTGTTCTCGGCTAGCACTCTTAGCAAGGCCGTTGTCACACTGTACTTCATGGGATCGTTCATCTGATATGCCTGTAGGTGGTGGACAGTGTGGTAGATGTGCAACAAAGAGATCAATGTTACTTTGATCTCTTTGTTGAATGTGTTTGATCTTTCTTTCTTGGAAACATGTGATTAAAGTATATATTTGTGAAAAAGCAATGGAAGGTGTATTCATACCATGATGCACAGTTTGAATGTTGGTGTCTGTTGTCTGTTTTCCACAGGCCTGGTTAATATGATCTCTCCTGCCTGGTCAATCACAAATCTGCCATGGTCAGCACCTGCTTTGTCAGATATACATAGGTACAGTAGACACTCAAATACTATTTATATTAAAGGGACACTTCACTGATTTTCAACCAGCTTTGTATCATTACAAAATCTATAGTATATCAGAAAACAGTAAACAGTTTTACAGGCATTCATTTAGTTTGACAGTTATTGAGAGTTGATTTGAGTTAAGTTGTGAATGACATCACTGGTGCACAACTTCACTCAAATCAACTCCCAATAACTGTCAAACTAAATGAATGCCTGCAAAACTGTTTACAGTTTTCAGATATGTGTGAGATTATGTGCAAAGATAAATCACCATTGAAAATCGGTGGAGTGTCCCTTTAAAGTAAAATAAATGATTCCCATTCATTTTGAGACATTCGTTTAATTGAGACCATCCCTGCTTCACAGCCTCATCGCAGCCTCTTCTGAATTTTGCATTGTGTGACACTGGGTGGGAAATCTGCTGCATTATAGTAGAAAAAGGAGGATACTGTTCTTCCAGAGTTAACGACGCCAAGGAGGGGGAGAGGGACAAGTAGCAACATCCTCTTTGCCGCAGGAAGCAGCTAACCTTGCGAGGTAGCTGGATTCAGGCGAGAATGAGATCACGCTCATGCGGCAAATCCATCTCGCCACACTCCAATCTATTGATTTGTGGTTCTGACCAATCAGTGTCAGAGGAAGGAGGGGTGGTCCTAAGTGGTTAAAGTTCGCTTGTGATAGACAGTGATAGACAGATGGTTCATCTAATCACCTGCCAAATATTTTTTGCCTGCCCATTTTAACCTGTCTCCAAGATCGAATTCCCATATGGGTCTGTGAAACAAATCATCTGGCAGCATCAGGTGAGGAAGCAGAAGCGTTTATGAGAGATGTGTGGTCTCAATTTTGAGAAACAGTCATGCTAACAATACTGTCAGCACCAGTGGCTCCTGCATTACATTACTGGCTCTTCTGTGGAAGCTAAGCAGCTCTGGCTGTGGATCCTTGGATGGGAGACTGCTGCTGGAAGTGGCGCTGGAGGAGCAGTAGGAAGTGCTGCTCTTCCCTCTGGTCTCATGAATAATATCCCCATCCCAGGGGAGAGAGTCCTGTGAGTGAGCACCGTCCTTCGGATGATCAAACCAGTGGCTGCCGTGCATCACCCAAGTGGGTGCTACACATCGGTGGTGGATGAGTTGAGTTCACCTCCTCCACTCCACTGATATGTGAAGCACTTTGAGTATCTAGAAAGGTGCTACATAAATTCAATAAATTATTATTATTATTATTATTATTATTAATATTATAACATTGGTGTGAGACAGAGACTTCAAGGATTCTTGATGTAAGGATTTCTTAAAGTATCTCGGTACCAATTTTGACTTACAGTATACAACAAAGATGCTCTCTGTGACTCTTTCATATCAAGATGTCCAATTGTAGTCCAATGTCAAATGGAACTAGCATCTTGCAATGGGATCACACCGGCCGCAAGACCAAGTCGATGTGGGCCAGGGGCATACATCGACTTGCACACACACACACCACACACACACACACACACACACACACACACACACACACACACACACACACACACACACACACACACACACACACACACACACACACACACACACACACAATCACAAGGTGAAACACTACTAGCCACATGCTGCCACGGCTGGAGATGAAATAGGTTGTAGTACTTACCTGAGAGAATTGTATAGTTCAGGGGAGTGTCAATGGTTCTGTCACCGTCCACGGCATGTATTGGACCAGGAGAAAAATCAAGAATCATGTCCTGAAACAGAAAGGAGTTGCTGCATCTGATGATCAACCAGTTCTCAAACCGTTTAACTGCAAATTGTGCCATGATTAAAGGACAAATCTGTGCAAAAATAAATGGTACTGTAGCTCGACGGACTGACACCAAAACCGACATTTACATTGTTTTAGATAACAGATTTTTTTTTACATTGTTTTAGATAACTGAAAAAAAAATTCTGCTATCATTCAGTGAAGAGAAAAATACACAAAAAAACCCTAGCCTGGTAAACCATCCAGATCACGTCAACTCACATTTGTTTCATTCCGCGGTTCAGTCTGGCCTCTAACCTGCGGCGGGTGTTTTCAGAAATTACAAAGTCCACGCGGGCCAATCAGGGACCTGCCTTGTAGTTGACATCGTAACTGCCCAATCAGGGAAAAGCAGTATATCTGCTCCCATGGCTCTGCAGCTCCCAAAGCAACAAGCAGTAACGTTAACATTGGTAGAGTTTACACAGCTGCGTAAGTGCAGTTATTAACAACAACAACAGAACACAACAGAGTATACCAGTGGAGTTTCTGGGCGGAAAATATGTTTTTGCCGTTCTTCCAAGTGGATTTGGATTTGACTGGATCCGATGCTGATTGGCTGAAGAACTGGATTTGGCAAAGCTGATTGGCTGAAGGAGTTGTCTGTCAAGGCAAGTACTCCCACCCAATGAAACTACTGTGGACGGCTTAGAGTCCAGACTGATACGTAGAGCGAAACCTAATGTGAGATCATGTTTAGGATGGTTTTAACCAGGCTAACAAAACTCCAAATTGGACCCAGAAATGCAAGCCATGTGTATATGTTTTAGGATGGGCTTTTACTTTAAGAAAACACCATGTCAACCTGGTCTTTCTCTGTGATGTTGGCCGTGTAGACGGGGTTGGTGCAAACAGGGAGGATCTCGTCTGGAGAGGCCGGTGTGCAGGGAAGGAAATGTGGGTACTGGTCGTCTCCGTCCTTGATGTGGACAGTCAAGGTGGTGGACGCGTTGTACTTCTCCATGGTGTTGGCTTCCTGTATCATACATCATGATATAAAGCAGGGGTGTCAAACTCATTTTTGTTCACTGTTCACATGGGACCCAATTTGGTCTCAAGTGGGTCAGACAAAGAAAATCAACGCATAATAACCTATAGATAACAACACCTCCAAATGTCCTCTTTTGTTTTAGTGTAAAGAGTTATGCCTAAAGGTAGATCTTAAGAACATAGTGTCACATAGGTTTATCTACCATAGGTCTATCATTTCAGATCTACTGTCTGTAACTGTGCAACTGCATTGTACAATTGATGGCAACTGTGCAATTTTTCTCTATGCAAGTGTAATGAAAATAGTTTACCAATTAGTGGTGAATACAGAAAAGGACTGAAGGATTTCTCAGTGTAATTTCCACACTTTGCAAAGTCATCCTGCCAATCTATATTGTATTTCATCATTGTACAGTATTTATGTTTCTTTTTCTGTTTATTTTGAGTATTATTGTATTTCTAGTTTTTGTCTTTTTTCTTTCTTTTTCTTTGTGTGAGGATTTGTGGTGTCATCTTGTTGTAGGGTGCGTTATGTGTGTCTATCATGCCTGTAGTAGTAGTAATAATCATAATCATAATCATAATCATAATCATAATACTACTACTACTACTACTACTACTACTACTACTAATAATAATAATAATAAAATCATCCTGTGGGCCAGATTGGACCCTTTGGCAGGCCGGTTCTGGCCCCTGGGCTGTATGTCTGACACCCCTGATATAAAGCAATAGATTTGAAAGCAGTACTTGACACCCAAAATATTCATGGCAGAAAGATAGACTATTAATAGAATCCAAAGAGTGTCTGAGGCACTGCTGTGATAGCAAAAGTGAAAGCCATTATTTTACATTGGTTACATTGATTTGAAATGTTAAAGCTGGCTATGTTTCAACTCTTCTTCTTCTTCTTCTGGCGTGTGTCTTTAGACCTGCAGCTCCGTTGAGGCAAGCCAGGCCAACGCTTCATCGTCCAGTTCCATCAGACCGCGTTCTCCATGCGGTGGCCAGTGTTTGGGGCAACTGGTGATTATATGTTCCACAGTCTGTGCAGGGGCTCCACACTCACATGAGGCACTGTCCTTGAGACCCCACCTCTTCACTGAGGCGCTGTAGCGTCCGACGCCGGTCCTTAGGCGGTTGAGGGTTGTCCACTGCTTCCGGGGCAAGTCCTGACCAGGGACGTCCAGAGGGTCATTGATGTAGAGGTGCAGCCTGGATGGTTCTGCTGACCTCCACTGGTCCCTCCATCTCGTCCTGACCCAGGAGGCCTTGGAAGTGTCAGATGGTGTTGTGTGGAGTAGCCTGTAGGCTTGCATGGAAAAGGGGCGCCGTGACTTTAGGCGCACGCGTTGTGGTGTCTCTGTGGTGGTATTGTGAAGGAGGTGGGATGCACTGATCTGTGCCTTGCGGGAAAGGGCCAGTGTGGCTGCTTCTCGTCTGATGGTGGCTGGGGCAATACCAGCGAGTACGGGCAGCTGGTTTACCGGTGTGGCTTGTAGGCAACCAGAGACTGTCCGCAGGACGCTGTTGAGGACAACATCCAGCTTCTTCACGTGGGTGCTGCGGCACCAGACCGGGGCGCAGTACTCGGCGGCAGAGAACACCAGGGCCAGTGAGGAGATGCGCAGTGTCTTTGTTGAGGCTCCCCATGTGGTGCCGGCTAGTCGTCGTATCAGCGCGGCACGGGCGGTTGTTTTTCCCTTGGCACCTTCCAGGTGTTGTTTGAATGACAGTGTTCTGTCAAGCTTCACACCGAGGTATGTGGGGGTATGTTGGTACTGTAGCCGGACGTTATCCACCATGACACTCATCTCACGGGTCGCTTCCCTGTTGTTGAGGTGGAACATTGTAGACATTCTTTATGTTTCAACTCGAATTAACCTTTGCCAAGGTGTAGGACTGCACTAGGCAACTTTGATGCTCCAATTTGCAGCAAGAGATAACTACTCAAGTCAAGTCAAGTCAAGTTTATTTATATAGCCCTAATTCACAAGCATGTCTCAGAGGGCTTCACAGAAAGTATGTCTAGCTGATTCTAGCTAACACACAGTAACAAGAATATACAGAATAAAGATAACATTTGAACATTTGAAGAAAGCAGGAGAGTGGAGGAGGGAGGGAGAGGGAGGAGGGAGGAGAGGGGGGAGGTGGGGAGAAAATAGGAAATGTGGAGGAGGAGAGAACAGAGGAGGAGAGATGAGGGTGCAGGGGAGGGAGAGCCAGGGTAGGGGTAGGGTCTAGGGTTGGGGGAGGGGAGGGAGTAGGATACGGGCCCGGATTAGGGCGAGGGTGGGGAGAAATGGGAAATGTGGAGGAGGAGAGAACAGAGAAGGAGAGGTGGGAGGGTGCAGGGGAGGGAGAGCAGGGGGAATGTGAGAGGGAGGAGAGGGCAGAGAGGAGGAGAGAACAGAGAAGGAGAGGTGGGAGGGCGCAGGGGAAGGAGAGCAGCGGGAATGTGAGAGAGGGGAGAGGACAGAGAGGAGGAGAGAACAGAGAAGGAGAGGTGGAAGGGTACAGGGGAGGTAGAGTAGAGGTAGGGTCTAGGGTGGAGGGAGGGAGTAGGATACGGGCCCGGATTAGGGCGAGGGTGGGGAGAAAATGGGAAATGTGGAGGAGGAGAGAACAGAGAAGGAGAGGTGGGAGGGTGCAGGGGAAGGAGAGCAGGGGGAATGTGAGAGAGGGGGGAGGACAGAGAGGAGGAGAGAGGCAGAGAAGGAGAGGTGGGAGGGTGCAGGGGAAGGAGAGCAGGGGGAATGTGAGAGAAGGGAGAGCAGGAAGTGGCAGGGATTCAGGAAAATAGGGGAGAAGAGGAGAAGGAGCAGAGGGGGGGAGAAGGAGGAGAGAGCAGGAGAAGGGAGGGGGGGGCGGTGGGATGTGGGGGAGGAAAGAGCATGGAAAGAGAGGAGAACAGGAAGGGGGAAGAAGGGAAGAAGCGGGGGAAGGGGGAAAGAGAGGGGGGGGGGGGAGAAGATCAGACAACTGACTACTCTAAGCATTAACCAGAGCTAACTGGGACATAGTATCTAGCTAATCTACAGCCTAATCTGGCCTATCCTACCCTGCTCTAGTCTGATTTTAGCCTGAACACTATAACAGGTCAGCCTTAGGCTGTAGCTAATCTATCGCCTACCTAAGCTGTTCTAAACCAACCGGCAGCCCTCGACCAGTGATGAAGAGCACCGATGCCCCCCGACCCGGCCCCCGCCCACATAAGGCGTGGGAGGGAAGGCCAGGCCGGGACACAGCGGCACCCCCTCACCCCCAGTGAACGCAAGAAAACCTTTCCACCATATGGTGGCAATCCACACATGGATCGCCACATGGATTGCCCCAGTGACTTGGCTGAGGAGGAACCTTGTGAGGTCGTTGTGCTAGGGGCCCATTGCTGCGGCCCGGGCGGACCCAGCCCCCACGCGACCCGCCCCCCCAGCCCCCAGCCACCAGCATAGTGACTGAGAGCGTGAGAGCAGGCCACGCGGGGGACGGGCCCACCCAGGCCACAGCAGCGGACCCCCATCCGGGGACTCCCCTCCGAGACAGGCCGAGAGATGCCGGGCTAAACCATGCACAGAGTTTCCGATAATGAAACTCTGTGAATGGTTTATTATGGAAATAAAATTTACAAGAGAACAGAAAATTGAACATGTAAAAAAGAGTCCAACAGAAGGAATATAAAAATGTAATTTTTAAATTATCCTAAGATCAGGGAAGGGAGTTGAAAATCTAAAAAGTAGAGTCCAAAAAGAAATAGAAAATGTAGTCTTTAAGTGTTCGTAGGTTTAGAGAATACTAGTTAATTAGCTAGGTGAAAAAAGGGGTAACAAGATTGGGAGTTCCATGAGGATGATCTGAGGAATCTATGAGTCCGCGTTGGTGACATGGATTAAGAGGAGGGGAGGGGAGGATAGGAGTCGGAGGTGATGATTAAGAGGAGGGGAGGATAGGAGTTGGAGGTGATGATGAGGCGGCGGGGGGGGGGGGGGGGGGGGGCTGGGGGGGCGCCCCCCCCCTTCCCTTAGGCAAGCAGGTGACCAGGATGATGAGAATAGGGGTCGGTGATGGTGATGAGCCCGGGGTGTCAGACAGTAGAAGGAGTAGTGGGTAGATGGCCTAGAGTGACGACAGGTGGCTAGGGCGATGACGGCCGGACCTAGGGCTGCAGCGGTGGGGTGTACGTCAGGCCAATGAAGGACACCTGAGGGGGAGAGAGAGAAGAGAGCGGGGGAATCTGCGCAGAGGTGGAACTAACTCTATAGACAACAATAAAATTAGGTCAAATCAAAATTTATTAGGATTATTTAGGATGACTAATATTATACTGCTAATTCAGGTCTAGGTAGTCTAGGTCTAAGTTTAGACTGATACTGCTGGCTTGTGATAGCCCGCTCAGCAGTTCAGGACTAGGTTTATTCACCAGCTAAAATCTATCTGAGCTACTGGATCGGCTGATGCCATATTATTAAATTAGGTCAAGTCTAAGTTTATACTGATACTGCTGGCTTGAGATAGCCCGCTCAGCAGTTCAGGACTAAGTTTATTCACCAGCTATTTGATTTTATATCTGAGCTACTGGGTCGGCTGATGCCATATTATTAAATTAGGTCAAGTCTAATGACTTGAATGATGATGTTAACTTGAATATCCAAGTAAGATTAGCAAGTACTTGCGCTCAGAACTGGTGCACAGAGCATTCATGACTGCTGCATTTTGTAGTCATCAACTACTCTTAAAAACTAGTCGATTAATCGCAGGAGATATATCATATTTTTCACTCAATAAAAATGATCAATTCTAATCAAAGGATCACTGCCTTCTGCAGGGATATTGAGTGAGTCTTCCTTCTCTAAATACCTTAAATTCTGTTTATTTATGGCATAACATAGAAAATGGTTGTTCAAACAAATCTATGTTGTCATATGCTACTTTGTTCACTCTTGCCACTGTTAGCGGTAGTAGCTTGCTTTAAATGGTATTACCGTAGAACAGTACCATAGATGACCAGCTGCAGTAACATGTATTACCATGGCATAGATGACCAGCTGCAGTAACATGTATTACCGTGGCATAGATGACCAGCTGCAGTTGGGTTTTGGTCTCATAGTTCAACGCCTTGTCCAGTACCACGTTCCCGCTGTTTGGCAAATCGATCCTGAAGTAGCCGGTGTCAGGCTTAGTACATCAGTAGCATGATTCATAGGACAAACAAAGGCATGAGGAATTCAAATTAATAGATTCCAAAGTAGAAATACAGTATCATAATTTTGTTTTTGACCTCAGCCAACTAGTTCATATTGTATTGATTAAGCTGTTACAATGTATCATTCATTTTCTTATCTATAAAAAAGACTAATATCACTTGAAGCCGTATATGGTTAAAACTTTCGGAGGCTTAAAGGGTGTCATTTAACTTCATTTGACTTTGTGTGCATAAGCAACATTATACCAGTGATTTGTCGATGGTGTAGCTAATAATGTCTCCGTCCGCATCAATTGCCTTGACAGTGAAGACAACAGAGTTCACTGCTGCAAGCTGGAGAGAGAGGAAACATTCATGTGTCATTCATCATTCGAAAGCAAGATGAGTTAATTTGTGTTGCTAACTTCACAAATGTTAATAACAACAACAGAATGGACAGCCATCACTACACAGGCCAGATATTTCTAAGCTGAATATTTGGCCTCTAAGCCGATATTTTATACCTCATTGATGTAAAATGGCTGGATTGTCTCCTCCAGGAATTGCGGTTTGTTGTCATTTTCATTCAGAATCTCAACCATGATCCTGTACTTACTCTGAGGAAAGAAATAGCCTTAAGTTTAGTTAAGGTTAAGTTAAGTTAAGCTTAAGTTTGTGCTGAGAGTAATAGTATTTCATTTAGTTGTTAATGACACTCTGATGTAGCTGGTTGCAAACATGCTGCAGTGGTTCACATCGTACCTGTATTATGTTATTTTCAGAACACGTCAATTCCGCCATGAGAATAGCTCCCTGAACCTTTGAGACCAAAGTACATTTGGATGAATGAAAAGTTGATTATAAGTTTGCTGGCTTTATTAACATTTATGGAGGTTGAAATGTACCTCTCGATCCAGAGCTTGTGAGGAGTTGGAGTTTAGCCTGATGGTTCGGCCCTCTAAGTAGAACCAGTCAGCGTTTTCTCCAGTGAGGCACAGGCGAATGGTGTTGACCCCTGGGTCCCCAGTGATGCCGAGGTTTGCTATGAACTGTCCCGTTGGGCTGTTCTCTCGGACGGTCGCAAATATGTCCGCCCCACCCAGGCACAGGCTAGCTGGGGAACAAATCGGTGAGGTTGATTACATCAGCAGATATCGATAAACCATGACTTTCATGAAGCCCCAGGATTTGTTTTTCTCTACATATACATGTCGATGCATTTCTGATTTATTGGATAGATCGCGGACGCACAGTGGAGAGTGCCTGTAAAAATGGGAGCGAGGATGTGGTTAACTTGCAACAAAGGCTGTACGGCAGACTCAAAATCACTATGTTGCATGTAGGCTACTGTACATGTTGCATGTACAGTGCTGTATCTGTTAACCGTTGCTTATTGTTATCTTGTTTTCTGTGTACTCCGTTTGGCAGCGTCTTTGGGTCTTTGAGAAGCGCTATATAAAATAAATGAATTGTTGTTGTTATTATTATTATTATTATTATTACCTTTATCATCATCATTATTATTATTACCTTTATTAGTACAGTGATGTGGTAAATATAGAGGAGGTTAAACTAGGACCTACAGCCAGCGATCAGAAGGCACACAACCACAATAGAAAC
This sequence comes from Poromitra crassiceps, assembly GCF_964638095.1. NCBI lineage: Eukaryota > Metazoa > Chordata > Actinopteri > Beryciformes > Melamphaidae > Poromitra > Poromitra crassiceps. The sequence continues at coordinate 44,362,680 of NC_139624.1, forward strand.
AAAAGATATCCTTCAAGCCCCCCCTCATATCTTCATACAGCTGCATCAGTCTGATACAACTTACTGTGATGTAATGTATAAGTAAGGGTTAATGCACGACAAGGTGTCCATTATCACTTTTTAAGGGACTTCGCGGAAGCAACCGGTCCGAGTTTCACGCTTCTCGCGTCGTCCCTTAAAAGACACTTCGAAGTGCATTAACCCGCTTATACCATGGTCACTTGCCAACAAAACAAGACCATTCATTTATATTTGCATGTGTTTTGCAATCAAAATTTAGTTTTTATAACCTTGGAGATGATTTAAGAACCGCTGTTACGATATGGTGTTTATTAGCTAGATGTGGTCCGTTAGGATGATTAGGTGTGATTTGGACAGCGGAGATTATCGATAGGGAAGACTGACGTCATACAAGGGGTGGAGTATATAACCCCCCCACTAAAAACATGCAGAAGATCAGATCGTCATCCGACCAGTGACGACAACATCCGAAGTTGGTCCCCGGGCGCTGTACGAGAAAGCGACCACTGCTCCTGGCCTGCCCCTCGGAGGAAAGGACATGCCTGGATGGGTTAAATGCAGAGGGGCTTGTCCCGTTACGAGAGTTTTTTTTTTTTTTTTTTTTTTTTTTTGGGAGTGGGTACCCTCTGGAACATCCCCTGGATCCCACTTTGACAACTCTTTTGCATTTGAGAGCTAATTTGCTGGTGCATCTGGCACCCGCTCCCTCCCCCCCACTGGACTTCTGACCTACCTGTAACGACATGGTAGGACAATTTGAATGCCAAGTGCCAGAAGAGCAGCTTCCACGCACTCAGCATCTTCGCCTGTCCTCCACCACCGTCTCCAGCCCTGCCTGACGACCAGAGAAATAAGCACCACTTTAACCCAGTGTCAACACTTTGCAAACATTGTTTTTACCACGCTTTTGACTTTTGAAGGATTTTCTGAAAGTCATGTAAAGAAAACGTGTTGTATGCTTTGAAAATCATAAAGTGGTCCTCAACTGTGAAGATTATCTTGCTGAACACAAAGTTCGCTGTTTCATAAACATATATCTTATCCTCCCTGCGGTACTCTATGGCCCCTATTCTCCCACAGGCCTTCGGCGCTAAAACGGGCCTTGCGCCTGCCTCGGGAAGATATCAATATGGCTTTACGCTGCCAAATGCGCTTTAGGCCGAATGGGCGGGGCGCACTCCCTGAATGGGCGAGAATGGGCGTTTCGGCATTAAATATCGGCGTAATGATATCTTCCCACCTGGCGTAAATTTAGCGCTTTGCGCTTTTGAAAAGCAGGCCTATTCAGTGCGCCGGTTGCGCGGAGCACTCCTCTGGCTCTCCTCTGTCACCCTTCTCTGTGTCACTCCCTCTCTCTTGCTCATATCAGTCTGACAGGCACAATACGACTCTCTCTCTCTGACTCCCTCGCTCAGACAGACACAACACGTCCCATAGAAAAAAGAAGTTGTAAGTTCACTGCAATGTGAATGTCCCAGCATGCATTGTGCTTCTCCATTTTGCTACTAAATAGCAACCAAATGAGCCGAAAACCTATATTAAGGGAGGATCTAAATAATGTGTAATGGTAACACAACCTGCAATTGTAGAACATTTCAATATTGGACCAAATAAAACATCGAAATGAAAACACCACCCTATGTGAAACATATATGTCCTCCTGGGCCTATACAGTATATAGTCTAGTAGGAACGGGGGGTCCCCGCGCACCCGAAAGATATATTTTTCTAACATAGATTTTTGTACTCCTCAAGGTGTCTAATAAACAAATTTTGTTGTTACCCCGTTGAAATTGTGTCCCATGGGTCCTTTTGGCGGCCATCTTTGCAGGCATATTGCGATGTCTGATGAAAATGGATAAGGTCATAACTTTTGAACTAGACGTCATACAGAGACAAATGACACCACTTTTCTGTATGATTTCTGCATGAGGAATTGATTGAGAGGGTTGTTTTAATGATTTTAACAGGTTTGGTATAGTAAAACTCAAAAACATTTGAAAAAAGTGTCTAATTTACTCTCAAAATCTTGCAAAAGAAATCTATCTACATATTAGTCCATGGGCCAGAAGGGTTGGGAATAATGCTCATATTGCCTGTGGCCATTGGTCTATTTAATGCCTCTCTTAAAAGAACACCTCGGAGACGCTCAGTCTCCCTGAGACTGAGCCAGCCGATAGGTTAACTGTGCCTGGCTGAGCCACGTGTAACGTATAGGGCAAGCCGACTTAATATAAGTCCAGGGTGCAATAATGATAATTGACACGGAATGTATACTTACTCTACGTATTTTGTATTTTGCTTACTTAGACATTCTACTTATTTTTGCTTCTATCGCATTTACTACTGTTATTCTATGCTATGTTGTGTTCTTCTGCTTATTTTGCTTAATATTGCATTTACTACTGTTTATTTTATGCTATGTGTTCTGTGAGCGAGCTACTGTAACTTGTCCCAATTTCCCCCCGGGGATCATTAAAGTCTTTCTGATTCTGATTCTGATTCTGATAGGTTGAACAAAATAAGCAGACATGGCCTACATAGGTTTAGAACAGGTCAGAGGTATGGCCCCTATCTTTGCATCGGTGTAGTTTCTAGGCCGAGCGCCTGGCGCAGTGGGCGTGGACCAGCGCACTTGATATCTTGGTGTTGGCGCTCCACGCAGCCTAAAGCATTACAACCATGCCTTTTAAGCGTAAAATTATGCACCGTCATGCTCATTGGATAAGTGCAATAAACGAATCGCACGCTTGCCTTTTAAGCTCCAATTCCAGTGGTCCAGCAAAACCAGACAAAAGCCAAGCGCTCTGCCCCCCCCTCCCTTCATCCAGTCTGTCTGTCTCCATATATAGGCTATTATTCCATATTATTATGCTTCTCAAACCAATCTAACTGCAGTTTAAATACTGCAAGCATGTAAATACCCTACACTATAGCAAGATCAAAGTGAAAAGAATGTTCTAAATGCATCAGCTAAAAAATCGACAAGAGATATATTAGTCTAGTAGGAACGGGGGGTCCCCGCGCACCCGAAAGATATATTTTTCTAACATAGATTTTTGTACTCCTCAAGGTGTCTAATAAACAAATTTTGTTGTTACCCCATTGAAATAGTGTCCCATGGGTCGGTTTGGCGGCCATCTTTGCGGGCATATTGCGATGTCTGATGAAAATGGATAAGGTCATAACTTTTGAACTAGACGTCATACAGAGACAAATGACACAACTTTTCTGTATGATTTCTGCATGAGGAATTGATTGAGAGGGTGGTTTTAATGATTTTAACAGGTTTGGTATAGTAAAACTCAAAAACATTTGAAAAAAGTGTCTAATTTACTCTCAAAATCTTGCAAAAGAAATCTATCTACATATTAGTCCATGGGCCAGAAGGGTTGGGAATAATGCTCATATTGATTTTTGGCAAGGTATACATCTCTAGAGTTAGAAAATATGTGAGAGCATTGCACCAATGGTAGCTAAATGTGTGTTATCACTCGATTTATAACACCATGCAAAACATAATAGTTGGGGGACTTTTAGGGACATTTGAGGCTAAGTTCATGCAAATCAAGTCTAAAAGCTCCAGATTTTGCCCAGAATTAGCCCAGGGCATGCTCTAACAATTGAGCCAGAGTGCCCGAGCCGGTGACCCCCGGGGTCACGATGGCAGCCAGATCCAATATGACCACTGTCCGAAAAAGATTTTGGCTATAACTTTTGAAAGAGATGAGCTAGAAATACAGACTTGGTGTCTATCTTATGTTTTTTGACCATTAGAAAGGCGTTGGAATGCTTATCTTTACTAATGAAGATGTGTGTGGACCCCTAATCTGCATATTTCCAAGATGGCAACTACCTGAATATGAGTTTTACCATAACTGTTGATGCTTTTAGTAAACTCTGTGTCCATTTTATGGTTTTTGAGTTTTAGAAACACATTGTAATACTCAGATTTATGATTGAATCTATCTATAGCACTCTACTTTGCATAGTAAGTAGGCTACCAATATGGCCGCTAAACAACTTTTTTTTTTACATACACTTTCACCCAGATTGAGTGTAGACTTGTAAGAATAAGTTACCATCAAACTGGTGGAAACAAACAATCTACAGTATGTATCTTACAGATTTTATTGAAACAATTAGACAAATAGAGTAGAACCCATTCCCATTGATACAGGTAATAGCCAGTCTGTGCATCAATGCTCTCCATAAATGTGAAATGCTATCAATACTGATCAAAGGTGTTTAGAATTTGAACAAAATATTACAATATCAGAAACAAAAACAACAGAACAAAACATATATTGGTGCCTATATGTACAAGTGAGTAGTAGCCTACTTATGTCCATAGGTTGAATTGAGTTAGAAGTGCTCAGTCCTTTTGATTTACCAGGGTGACTGATTTTGCATAAAAGACTTCAGATGACAAGTGGTTTTTGTTTATATCCTTATATCCACAGCCAGATTACTCAAATATTGTTGTCTCGACCCTCATTGTTGGTACAGGCACTCTTGCATCCACATTGAGGTGCCACGGGCTCCAGCTTTACAGTATTCACAGCACCCACTACATGACTTTTTGCAGACGCAGCAGAGAATGATTGCTCAGGCTTTACTGGCATCTGGAAGATGGGTCCAGTAAGGTTCCAAAGTCTTGGTCATGGAGTCCCAGTACCAGCCCCACGTACTGAACTCTGGATGTTTTGCTGGACAGAGGTTGCCTGATTCCAGTATAAGCTGGCCTGCAGCAGTCCCCATTTTACATGCTGAATCAGTGCATCTTGGGTGGGAGGCAGGTTCTCTTGATGCATTTGAAAAAAGCCAATGTCTAGCATCATCTACTTGGCTGGAGCCACAGCTTTTGCTGTACATGACAACCCCAAGGTGAGGGCGACCAGGGTTTTGGGATGAACTCCTCCTTTCTCCCAAGAAGGATGTTATACCTTCCAACAGATCTGAATATGACATATCTGCACTTCAGCCTTGTAACCATCCTGAAGCAGACACTACAGTAGAATGATTTATAGCACCTGGCACATGCTGCGGCCAGTAGCCATAGAAACTCAGGATCCATACGTCCGACAGTGACGTAATACTTGCAATACGCTTCGTCTACACATTAGGCCTCACAGAGCACTGGATCGGCTTCACATGTGGAAAGTACATTTATGTTCACAAAATCTGCAATGTTCTTGGTCCCCAGAGATCACTGGCATTACATCTCTTCCATGTGCTAAAATGATGTGATACTACATCAGCCTTCCAGGGCTATGGGAAAAGGAGTGGATGGACAGCTTGGGAAGCAACATGCGGATCTCACTGAGACCGTGGATGCCTTCACCTTGGAACCTGACCCGATCAACTCAGATGTCGATGTCCAAAGACTGGAAGCATTATGGTTGTTGTCATGTCCAGCAAGAGCTGTGTCTCCAGCCAAGTAGATGAAGCCAGACATCCGCTTTTCTCAAATGGTACCAAGTCCCTTGAGAACTTGCCTCCCACCCAAGATGCACTGATTCAGCATGTCAAATGGGGACTGCTGCAGACCAGCATCTACTGGAATCAGGCAACCTCTGTCCAGCAAAATATCCAGAGTTCAGTACGTGGGGCTGGTACTGGGACTCCCATGACCAAGACTTGGGAACCTTACTGGACCCATCTTTCAGATGCCAGTAAAGCCTGAGTCATCATTCTCTGCTGCAGCTGCAAAAAGTCATGTAGTGGATGCTGTGAATGCTGTAAAGCTGGAGCCCGTGGCACCTCAATGTGGATGCAAGAGTGCCTGTACCAACAATGCGGTCAAGACAACAATATTTGATTAATCTGGCTGTGGATATAAGGATATAAACAAAAAAACACTTTACACTCAATCTAACTTAACCCCCCCAACCCATGGACATACCTACGTGTTACTCACTAATTGTTTCAATAAAATATGTAAGATAAATACTGTAGATTGTTTGTTTCCACCAGTTTGATGGTAACTCATTCTTACAACTACAAAAGTGTATGTAAAAAAAAAAGTTGTTTAGCGGCCATATTGGTAGCCTACTTACTATGTAAAGTAGAGTGCTATAGATAGATTCAATCATAAATCTGAGTATTACTGAACTCAAAAACCATAAAATGGACACCGAGTTTACTAAAAGCATCAACAGTTATGGTAAAACTCATATTCAGGTAGTCGCCATCTTGGAAATATGCAGATTAGGGGTCCACACACATCTTCATTAGTAAAGATAAGCATTCCAACACCTTTCTAAGGGTCAAAAAACACAAGATAGACACCAAGGGCTCTATCGTTGCAGCGGCGCAGTTTCTAGGCCGAGCGCCAGCCGCAGCGCAAAGCAGTGGGCGTGGAAAGGCGCACTTGATATCTTGGTATCGGCGCTAAACTCAGCCTCAACCATTATAACCACGCCTTTTAAGCGTAAAATTATGCATTGTCCGCTCATTGGAGAATTGCAGGGAAGAGACACACGCTTGCCTTTTAAGCTCCAATTCCTGGACAAATCCGGTAAAACCAGACAAAGCCAAGGGCTCCGCCGCCCCCCCCTCCCTTCATCCGGTCTGTCTATCTCCATATATAGGCTATTATTCCATATTATTATGCTTCTCAAACCAATCTAACTGCAGTTAAAATACTGCAAGCATGTAAATACGCTACACTATAGCAAGACCAAAGTGAAAATAATGTTCTAAATGCATCTGATAGAAAAAAATATTGCCTATGGCTGGATGTCATGAGATTAGATGAAAGTTTGGCCAGAATGATATCGTTTTATCTCTCCTCCCCCACTGCACGATGCAACATCCTCTGAATGACACCTATCACTTTTACTGGATCTGATAACTTTATTCTATTTAATTTACTGGATTTTATTATTGAGTAATAGTATTTTATTTGGCCTATATATGCGTCCCCCCCACCCCCTGCCCACAGGCTCTGACAAATATGTTCATTCTCAATAAAATCTTCAGTAATCAATCAGAGTGACTTTAAAAGCCAGATTGGCAGCAGCTGGCCAGTGTGATCAATATGGCAGAGCAGAACAGAGCCACCAAATTCACAGCTGAGGAGAAGATGGTGCTGGCGAATCAGGTGATATATCTGTCCACCATTCATTTTGAATAGCTACAAAACAACTCTTTACTGAAGTCGTTTATTAATCTATCCATCCAGGTTCAAATGTACCAAAAGACATTATTTGGGGAGGGGAATTACCCCCTCGGGAGGGCTGAGGCCTGGCGGAGAATAGCTGTCAGCGTCAGCTCGGCGTCTGGCACTGTCAGAACTTGGCTGCATTCAGGCTCAGCAGGTTTGCGAGCACAGAGGCTTATATAGGCTTCTAAACAGGTGAAGGGTGTCATTGGAAATTGCTACAGATTGCCACTGCTCTCCTATAGGCTGCCCTGTTGTGCTGGTCTTACTAGAGCGGGAAACAGGCCGACGTCTTGTTCAGCACCTCGGACAGCTCCGCTGCCACAGACGGGGGAAACATTTGGAAATAATTCTAACTACTATGCTTTGCACAGAGAAAATATAAATACAACAGACTATTCTGGAATGAATAGCTGTAAGGAAGAGTGGGGTTTGAAGAAGCGCTACACAACAGTTTATCCAGTTTCTCTCTTTCTCTCTTTCTTTCTCTCTCCCTTTCTCTCACATTAAACGATATACATGCCTATAATGTCAATTATCTGAATGAAATAATAATACATATTAATTAGGAATATTAGTAATATTAGTAGCCTAGCTAATTTCGGGGGGGGGGGGGGGGGGTAATAAAACGTAGAGCTATATTACACATAAATGGGGATTATTATGATAGCCTAAACTAAATTTATGAAACTGCATTACAGCTTCACCCAAAGCCTGAGAAGGGTTGCAATCTTATATTCTATTGTATTCTAAAGTATTTTTTTCTATATATTGTATTCTCCATTCACTTTCCTGTCCCCGGTGCACAGAATCCTGCTTTAGGCCTGCTTTTCAAAAGCGCAAAGCGCTAAAAGTAGGCCAGGTCGGAAGATGGCTGGAAGATAGCAGTACGCCGGTATTTAGCGCCGACACGCCCACTTTGGCGCATTCAGGGACTCCGCCACGCCCATTCGGCCTAAAGCGCATTTGGCAGCCTAAAGCCTATTGCTATTTTCCCGAAACAGGCGCAAGGCACGTTTTTTTGCGGTTAAGGCCCGTAATAGCGCCGATGGCCTGTGGGAGAATAGGGCCCCAAGTCTGTATTTCTAGCTCATCTCTTTCAAAAGTTATAGCCAAAATCTTTTTCGGACAGTGGTCATATTGGATCTGGCCGCCATGGTGACCCCGGGGGTCACCGGCTCGGGCACTCTGGCTCAATTGTTAGAGCATGCCCTGGGCTAATTCTGGGCAAAATCTGGTGCTTTTAGACTTGATTTGCATGAACTTACCCTCAAATGTCCCTAAAAGTCCCGCAACTATTATGTTTTGCATGGTGTTATAAATCGAGTGATAACACACATTTAGCTACCATTGGTGCAATGCTCTCACATATTTTCTAACTCTAGAGATGTATACCTTGCCAAAAATCAATATGAGCATTATTCCCAACCCTTCTGGCCCATGGACTAATATGTAGATAGATTTCTTTTGCAAGATTTTGAGAGTAAATTAGACACTTTTTTCAAATGTTTTTGAGTTTTACTATACCAAACCTGTTAAAATCATTAAAACAACCCTCTCAATCAATTCCTCATGCAGAAATCATACAGAAAAGTGGTGTCATTTGTCTCTGTATGACGTCTAGTTCAAAAGTTATGACCTTATCCATTTTCATCAGACATCGCAATATGCCCGCAAAGATGGCCGCCAAACGGACCCATGGGACACTATTTCAATGGGGTAACAACAAAATTTGTTTATTAGACACCTTGAGGAGTACAAAAATCTATGTTAGAAAAATATATCTTTCGGGTGCGCGGGGACCCCCCGTTTCTACTAGACTATATCTCTTGTCGATTTAACGTGATTTTGTCATCTGCTATACTGTGATGTCCGCTCCAATAACTTGGCCCTACTTCACATTTAGTTTTACAATAAAAACACATTTATGCAATGACTTTACATAATGTAGGGTATATTTATGTGCATCATCCTTCCTGCAGCAGGCGAGAGAAAATGATATCTTTCTGGACAAACTTTCACCAATCTAATAGGCTATATTTTTCTAGCTGATGCATTTAGAACATTCTTTTCACTTTGATCTTGCTATAGTGTAGGGTATTTACATGCTTGCAGTATTTAAACTGCAGTTAGATTGGTTTGAGAAGCATAATAATATGGAATAATAGCCTATATATGGAGACAGACAGACTGGATGAAGGGAGGGGGGGGGGGCAGAGCGCTTGGCTTTTGTCTGGTTTTGCTGGACCACTGGAATTGGAGCTTAAAAGGCAAGCGTGCGATTCGTTTATTGCACTTATCCAATGAGCATGACGGTGCATAATTTTACGCTTAAAAGGCGTGGTTGTAATGCTTTAGGCTGCGTGGAGCGCCAACACCAAGATATCAAGTGCGCTGGTCCACGCCCACTGCGCCAGGTGCTCGGCCTAGAAACTACGCCGATGCAAAGATAGGGGCCATACCTCTGACCTGTTCTAAACCTATCTAGGCCATGTCTGCTTATTTTGTTCAACCTATCAGAATCAGAATCAGAATCAGAAAGACTTTAATGATCCCCGGGGGGAAATTGGGACAAGTTACAGTAGCTCGCTCACAGAACACACATAGCATAAAATAAACAGTAGTAAATGCAATATTAAGCAAAATAAGCAGAAGAACACAACATAGCATAGAATAACAGTAGTAAATGCGATAGAAGCAAAAATAAGTAGAATGTCTAAGTAAGCAAAATACAAAATACGTAGAGTAAGTATACATTCCGTGTCAATTATCATTATTGCACCCTGGACTTATATTAAGTCGGCTTGCCCTATACGTTACACGTGGCTCAGCCAGGCACAGTTAACCTATCGGCTGGCTCAGTCTCAGGGAGACTGAACGTCTCCGAGGTGTTCTTTTAAGAGAGGCATTAAATAGACCAATGGCCACAGGCAGGAATGATTTCCTGTGCCTCTCCGTATTGCATCTAGGTGGAATCAGTCTCTCACTGAATGTACTCCTGTGTTTGACTAGCACGCCGTGGAGTGGGTGCGAGTCATTGTTCATGATGGAGCGTAGCCTGGACAACGTTCTCTTCTCTGACACCGCAGTCAGAGAGCCCAGATCCAGCCCCACAATGTCCCTGGCCTTACGGATCAGTTTGTTGAGTATGTTGGCATCCGCTGCCTTCAGCCTGCTGCCCCAGCACACAATAGCATACAGGAAGGCACTAGCCACTACCGACTCATAGAACATCCTCAGCATGGTCCGGCAGACGTTGAAGGACCTCAGCCGTCTCAGAAAGTAGAGACGGCTTTGCCCCTTCTTGTAGAGTGCATCAGAGTTCTTAGCCCAGTCTAGTTTATTGTCAATGTACACTCCAAGATACTTGTAATCCTCCACTATGTCGACACTGACCCCGTGGATTGAAACAGGGGTCACCGGAGCCTTGACCCTCCTCAGGTCCACCACCAGCTCCTTTGTCTTTGACACGTTGAGCTGCAGGTGGTTCTGCTCACACCATGTGACAAAGTTGGCCACCACATCCCGATACTCATCGTCGTCGCCATCTTTGATACATCCCACTATCGCAGTCGTCAGAGAACTTCTGAAGGTGGCAAGACTCTGTCTGGTAGGTGAAGTCCGTGGTGTAGATGGTGAAGAAGAAGGGAGAGAAGACCGTCCCCTTGGTGCTCCCGTATTGCTGACCACTCTGTCTGACACACAGTTCTGCAGGCGCACATACTGTGGTCTGCCAGACAGGTAGTCCACAATCCAGGCCACCAGGGGGGCATCCACCCGCATCGCCGTCAGCTTCTCACCCAGTAGAGCCGGCCTGATGGTGTTGAAAGCACTGGAGAAGTCGAAGAACATGACTCTCACAGTGCTGGCCGGGTTGTCAAGGTGGGCGTAGGCGCGGTTGGTCAGGTAGATGACAGCGTCCTCCACTCTCAGTCAGGGCTGGTAGGCGAACTGGAGGGGGTCAAGGGATGGTTTGACCATAGGCCTGAGCTGGCATCATCAGCTCTGAAGCCCTTTGGGGGGGGAGGGGGGGTGTAGCCTCGTCTCTGGGTGATGGGGAATAGCCTGGGGGATGAGGGGGAGGGGAAGGTGATAAGACTGGAGGGCCCTCAGCCAGAGCCAGAGGGAGGGGGGGGGGGAGCCGTGTGGTGGGGGCTGCTGTTTGTATGCTGCAGTCAGGAGAGTCGGGGGAGGGGGCCCCCGGGCCAGCTGTATCAAATCTATTGAAGAACATATTCAATTCATTGGCCCGATCAACCCCCCCCTCCACCCCCCCGCCCCCAGCACAATTGAAGCCCGTGATCGCTTTCACACCCCTCCACACCTCTCTCATATTATTCTCCTGGAGCTTCGCCTCTAGCTTCGACCTGTAGCCCTCCTTTGCCACTCTGATGCTCACTTTCAGCTCCCCCTGGATGGCTCTGATCCTGTCTGTATCCCCCGACCTAAATGCTCTTTTCTTGGCGTTCAGGATGGCCTTTATGTCTTTAGTTACCCACCGCTTGTTATTAGGGTAACATTTTATTTTCTTTGTGGGTATGTTGCAATCCACACAGAAGTTAATGTAGTCAGTAATGCACTCTGTGATCCCATCAATATCCTCGCCATGTGGGTCGCAGAGTGCCTGCCAGTCTGTTACCTCAAAACAGGCTCTAAGAGCCTCCGTTCCTTCCTCTGACCATACCCTCACTGTCCTGGAGGTCACAGGCAGTTTTTTAACCATCGGGGTATAGCTGGATTTGAGGTAGACCAGATTGTGATCAGATCGGCCAAGCGGGGGGAGGGGTGACGAGGAGTAGGCATCCTTCACGTTCGCGTACATCAAGTCTATTGTTCTGTCGCCTTTAGTGCTACAGCTCACGTACTGTTTAAAGTTTGGCAGTGTCTTCGTCATAGTCACGTGATTAAAATCCCCCGATATCAGTACCAATGCACTCGGATGCTTAGTCTGAAGTCCAGCAATGGCGTTGTGGATAATGTCACACGCTGATATCGGATTAGCGGAAGGTGGGATGTAAATCGCCACTACAATCACATGCGATAACTGCCTTGGTAAATAATATGGCCGTAGCCCCACAGCTAAAAGCGCCGTATCCGGGGAGCACGAGCGTTCCTTAATGCAGATATGAGCCGGATTGCACCATCTATTGTTTACCAGAATGGCAAGCCCACCTCCTTTCTTCTTACCGCACAGGGTGCTATCCCGGTCCGCTCGGATCGTCTGGAAGCCATCAATTGATGCGTTATGGTCCGGAATATATTTATTTAGCCAGGATTCCGTGAAGCACATTATGCTGCACTCACGAAATTCCCTCTGTGTCATTGCCATTCCTGTTAGTTCCTCCATCTTATTTGCTATCGATCTAACATTGCCCATAATCAGCGAGGGGAGGCTTGGTTTGAATCTTCTCCGTTCTCTCCTGGCTTAGTTTTTCCTCTGTCTCGCTCTCCTGCCTCTCCCTCTTCTTCCTCGTCTTGCGTTTCTTATTAATTCCTCTGGAATCGGCAGCGCGGGGACCGCCTCGCCAGCCGGCGCGCGGAGCTCCAACAGCTGTTGTCTGCTGTACACAATGGCCCCATGCGTTGGCGCCAGCTGATGCGCCCATGAGATACATTCCAAGAGGAGTAAACCGGTCAGAAATATGATAAAAATTCCACTGAACCACATGGTTACCAACGGATACACTATTTACACAATATATACCCACGTTAAGTGTCAGAAAAAGAGCGATCATAATAATATAAGTACAAGAGCACGAAAAAGGAGCAAGCTACTACAACAAGCGACCGTCCTGGTCGACGCCTGCGCACATCAATCTTCACTAATCTTCTAGCCATGTGATATTTTGTTTAGATTGAAGCTTAACTCATTGAGTGCCAATGACGACTTTAGTTGTCAATTCGGATAGTAACGTTGAGTGCCAATGACGACTAAAGTCGTCAATTGCGTTTTTTGACGGTGGGACGTGGATCAAAGCCAGATCCATCTCCTGTAAAATTTTGGGGCATGTTGAATGTGTATAACCTATTTTACCGACCCATTAGGTGGCGACAGTGCTCTCCAGATTAAAGAAAGTTGAGGGAAAAAAAGCAGAAAAAGCCCCGTGATCAAAGAGAAACCGATGCATGAGCCAGAGCGGCACAGCTCTGGCTGCCTGGAGCCAACGTTAGCTGCGAACAGCAGTCAATCCGCTCGCACAAATGTCTCTGTCTCTGCTGCATAGCTTCTCCACACGATTAGCCGCCAGAAAATAAAACCAAAGCCAAACCATTGAGAATGGTTTGGCTTATACAGTGTCGCGCTGGGAGCCACAAGGCTGAGCGCTCCGAAAATAGACTGGGTGCAGCGCACTTTGAAACGCGCAGCAGAAAGCCTATAATCGGACGCAGCTTCATCCCAGCTCACAACCGAAACCCCAGAAACGCAGACGAACGCGAGCCCCATCCAGACTCCCCCGACGAGCGGCCGCCATCTGAACGTGGATCCGTGAGGCAGCAGAGCCTGCCATAGCAGGAGGCAGAGACTCGCCTGACACACGCAGCAGCCAGCACAGCGAGCAGAGCCACCAGAGACACTCCCACGGAGGAGGAGTTTGGAGTTGAGGGGTGTGTGGGTGCTGTTTATTGAAGGAAATTACTGTTCAGATGTTTCAGGTCAGAAAATATTAGTTTCAGAGTCAGTGATTTGCTTGAAATGCTTCATTTCACAAAAGGCTCAATGGGCTCTATTCTCCCACAGGCCATCGGCGCTATTACGGGCATTAACCGCAAAAAAACGTGCCTTGCGCCTGTTTCGGCAAGATAGCAATAGGCTTTAGGCTGCCAAATGCGCTTTAGGCCGAATGGGCGTGGCGCAGTCCCAAAGTGGGCGTGTCGGCGCTAAATACCAGCCTAGTGATATCTTGGGACCTGGCCTACATTTAGCGCTTTGCGCTTTTGAAAAGCAGGCCTATTCTGTGCCTTCACTGCTTCTTCTCTGTCACCCTTCTCTCTCTCTCTCTCTGAGTTCCCAGCATGCATTGTGTTTCTTCATTTCGCTACTAAATAGCCACCAAATGAGCCAAAATAGATATAAAAGGTAGTTCTAAATTAATGTGTAATGGTAACACAGCCTGCCATTGTCAACATTTCAATATTGGACCAAATAAAACATCGAAATGAAAACACCACCCTATGTGAAACATATATGTCCTCCTGGGCCTATATATACCCCTTGTCGAGTTAACGTGATTTAGAGAAGTAACAGCGGAACGCGCTTCGGAACGCGCTTCTAATGGCATCTGCTATACTGTGATGTCCCTCCAATAACTTGGCCCTATTTCACATTTAGTTTTACAATAAAAACACATTTATGCAATGACTTGACATAATGTAGGGTATATTTATGTGCATCATCCTTCCTGCAGCAGGCGAGAGAAAATGATATCTTTCTGGACAAACTTTCACCAATCTAATAGGCTATATTTTTCTAGCTGATGCATAGAACATTATTTTCACTTTGATCTTGCTATAGTGTAGCGTATTTACATGCTTGCAGTATTTAAACTGCAGTTAGATTGGTTTGAGAAGCATCATAATATGGAATAATAGCCGATATATGGAGACAGACGGGATGAAGGGAGGTGGGGGGGGGGGGGGGGGGGGGATCAGAGGCTTGGGTTTCGTCTGGTTTTGCGGGACCAGTGGAATTGGAGCTAAAAAGGCAAGCGTGCCATTCGTTTATTGCACTTATCCAATGAGCATGACGGTGCATAATTTTACGCCTAAAAGGCGTGGTTGTAATGCTTTGGGCTGCATCTAGCGCCAGCACGACGATATCAAGTGCGCCTGTCCACGCCCACTGCTTTGATCTGCGCCTGCCGCTCGGCCTAGAAACTGCGCCGATGCAACGATAGGGGCCAATATCTCAGCTCCTAGATGGAAACGCCTTTTTTTGCTGTTTTTGACCTATCTTCTCCGGCTGATAACTAAAGAACGGAAAATGATATCAATAAACTTTTTTTTGCTGCTGATACAATAGAGTCTCATCGTTCTTTGTGCGTGTTCGGTGTTTACATAGTAATATCACACAATATTCTGTGGGCCTCGAGAAATCACTGAAAACGCTCTGAAACTCTGGCACTGGGAGCGTCCGTTCTCCAAAAGTGGCTGGCACTCAATGAGTTAATAATACAGCGCTAGTTTCTACCGGTTTGTTCACAGAGTTTCATGACAATGCCATACTCAGAAAGAACAACCAGATTAGATGAAAATGTTGATGTTTTCTTTACCCCCAGCCTAGCAGGAAAAGCCGGTGAAAGGAGCCAGAACTGTCAGCAGAGTAGGGATGTAACGATATACCGTTTGAAGTATATCACGATATCAAGCAACCGCGATTATCGTACTGTATAAGCTTTCTCTGTAATATTGTGTCCACGATATGTTGCGCAAATATACATGGTGGTGCTCGCCACTACAAATAAGTTCATAATGGAGGGCCCTTGTGTAAAAGTTCTCATATTACAGTAGTTTCACTTTCAGTTCAATAAAGCAATATTTTCCTTCAGAGCAAAATACTAGTTTGTTTTCCCCCTATGGGCCATACATAATACAGTACGTGAATTAACTTGTACCCTGCTGTTTTGTCGGACTCATTTTACTGTTGGTCCAAGCAACTACCCAACATATGAATAATTAATAAGATT
The DNA here is from genome assembly GCF_964638095.1 of Poromitra crassiceps. NCBI lineage: Eukaryota > Metazoa > Chordata > Actinopteri > Beryciformes > Melamphaidae > Poromitra > Poromitra crassiceps. The sequence goes on from NC_139624.1 coordinate 44,378,549, forward strand.
ATTATTAATTCTTTCCCAAACATTTTTTATTTTTATTTTTTTTATTCATTGGTAACTTCATCCCTCATTATGTGTACCAACATTTCATACTTAGTCAGAACTTTAACCCCTCAAATGCCAGTGTCCAGTAGTACTGTAAGTACAGTAAAAGTACACTAAAAACACAATTTCCCATAAATTTTCGTTCCCATAAATGCTTTACTTTTACTTTATTGCATTTAGCAGACGCTTTTATCCAAAGCGACTTACAAGATATACAATTACAATTTATGAACATATCAGATAAGAACAAATTAAAGAGAGAAACATAGGTAACAGTCAAATGTAAACATTAAGATAAGTTAAAAGCAACAAATGTAGCAGTGAGATGTAACAGTAGCATTAACCATTAAGGAGGTGTAGTCCAAAGAGATGGGTTTTCAGCCTCCGGCGGAAAATAGGAAGGGTTTCGGCCAGCACGACCGAAGGGGGAAGCTCATTCCACCATTGTGGAGCCAGAGAGGAGAACAGGCGCGAACGGGACAGACGACTACCAGGCGTCAGAAGTGGTGGAGGGGCGAGGCGAGCGGTGGAGGTGAAGGAGCGGAGGGAACGGTGAGATGTTTGGAAGGTGACGAGGGATTGTAAATAAAGGGGGGCTGACCGGTGGACTGCCCTGAAGGCCAAAACCAAGGTCTTGAACTTGATGCGTGCAAGGACAGGGAGCCAGTGAAGTTGACGGAAAAGAGGGGTGACATGGGAGAATTTAAGGAGGTTGAAGACCAGACGGGCAGCAGAGTTTTGAATGAGTTGGAGGGGCTGGATGGCAGATGCGGGTAACCCCGCCAGGAGGACATTACAATAGTCCAGGCGGGGGAGGACAAGAGCCTGGACCAAGAGTTGTGTTGCCTCAGTGGTGAGGAACTTACGGATTTTTCTGATGTTGTATAAAGAGAATCTGCAGGAGCGGGCGATGGCTGTAATTGAGGGTGAGTTGGATAGCTGGTTGTCAATAAGTACACCAAGGTTTTTAACAAATTGAGAAGGAAGAACTATGGTATTGTCGATGGTGATGGAGAGGTCAGTGAGGGGGCAGTTTTTTCCAGGGATGAAAAGTAATTCTGTTTTGCTGAGGTTCAGTTTGAGATGATGGTCTGTCATCCAGGAGAGGATGTCTTTGAGGCAAGCGGCAAGACGTGTTTCAATCTGTGTGTCGGAAGGGGGAAAAGAGAGAAAAAGCTGAGTGTCGTCAGCGTAGCAGTGATAAGAGAACCCGTGAGAAGAGATTACGTGACCCAGGGACCTAATATAAAGCAGAAAAAGAAGGGGACCGAGGACTGAACCCTGGGGGACACCCGGGTTCAGAGTGCAAGATTTAGAAAGGGAACCCCGCCAAAGAACTTGAAATGTGCGATTGGAGAGATAAGAGGTGAACCAGGAGAGTGCAGAACCAGAAATACCCAGATCAGAGAGAGTGGAGAGAAGGATGTGGTGGTTTACAGTATCAAAGGCAGCAGATAGATCAAGGAGGACAAGAACAGAGGAGAGGGAAGCAGCTTGAGCAGAGTGAAGGGCATGTGTGACGGAGAGGAGGGCGGTCTCAGTGGAGTGAGCTGGTTTAAAGCCAGATTGAAGGGGATCCAGGAGGTTATTTTGAGAGAGATGGAGGGAGAGTTGTTCAGAAACTGCACGTTCAAGGGTTTTGGAAATAAATTGGGGGGGATTTCATAGCCTGGGATAGGTCAAAGATTGGCAGCAACATTAATTTTGATCCATCTTTAGTTTTTTGGGAAATGCACTTTATCTTTTTTTACCCTCAATTTACTGTTAAGGTCCATGGCATGGACCACAGTTGAGAATGGTGAATTTCATAGTATTTATTTTATTTTTTATTTTGTTATTGTTTCTTATTTCATTGATAACTTCATCCCTCATTATGTGTACTGACATTTCATTCTTACTCAGAATTTTAACCCCTCAAATGCCAGTGTACAGTAGTACAGTAGAGTACAGTATGAGTATAAAACACAAAAAGTGGATTATTTGTGTTCCCATAAATGCAAAGTGTGTGTGTGTGTGTGTGTGTGTGTGTGTGTGTGTGTGTGTGTGTGTGCGCGTGTGTGTGTGTGTGTCAGAGAGAGATGGAGAATCTGCAGTAAACAATGTAATTTATATCTGTAAATTCTGATTACTTTTGTAATCAGATTACTCATTGTAATCAGATTACTCATTGTAATCAGATTTCTTTTGCAATCAGATTATCATCAGTGATGTCATAAGATGTTTTTGGTCACTAATGATGTCACTGATGACATTCATAGACATTGTGACATCATCAGTTGGTTTTCATATTTACTGCATGATTTGAGCCAAAAAAGCAAAAAGTGCCTGTTTTGGACTCCCAGACTTTCCCCCCAAAAAACCTTAATGAGCTTTAGTCCAGCATCTATCCTGGTCTAAAGGCTTCAAATAAGTAGTATGCACTGTAAAATTCTGTTTTTGAATATTTTCCCATGTTCAGCATACAGATCAATTTCCTGTACATTTCATGTAAACTGCATGTAATTGGTTGTTGTGCCAAAACTGGGGGAATAGGGGAAAATAGCCAAACACAATATAAACTAGTAATTACAAGCCTTGACTCGAGGTGAGATGTGTAACATCAGGGAAATAATCTTTTTTGGGGAAAAAAGCTGGAGGTCCTAAAAAAAAGTGTCGTTTTTGTTCAAAATTAACATTGAAAACAATGGGAAAACTATGCAATGGACTTTGAGGCCATGTAATTCCCCCAAATTTTCAGCCAACCACAAAATTCCATTTCAAGGTCAAATTTCAAGGTGTTTGGTCCAGGATGATAGAATAAAAACATAATGTGAGTGCATTTTTTTTCAATGGCTGGAGGTCCCAAAAAAGTATGTTATAATGGAAGTCAATGAGAATTTGCGGTCCATGCAACAACCCCCAACAGTAAACGTGTGAGTATTTTCTCTACAGGAGGCCACAAAGTGTTCTAACATGGTGAGAGGGAGACTTTTGTAAAACACACAGAAAAAAGACCTGAGCATACTTTTGGCCTTAGACCACCAAAAATGTCAAAACCCCATCCGCGCGAATGTTAAAACAATCCAACCGTTGGCTAATAGGGTACAAGGGTTAATTAAAAGGAGGGGGGGAATTAATACTGTGAAATATGTACACTGTGATACACTTTGGTAGATACAACTCAACCCTATAGCAACACAATTCTGTGAAATTCCATTTTCTTTTTATAACAACTTTTTATTTTAAATAATATTGATCTTTCATGCTTCCCCCCTTTGTCTCCCATATGCCCTCACACCTCATATATATATACAGTATAGGCATATTGGCCTTTACCACCACCACCACCCAGCAAGCACATTGAAGTTGACTAGATGTCCATAGCTGCTACCTGCATCGTTTTGTGATATCAGTGCCGGAATATCGTTGACATCAGTTGAAAACTGTTTCCAAAGCGGTTTTAATGTGAGCTTTGACATATTGTGAACATTTTGGTTGACATTGACCCTGTACATCATTCAAGTCTAACGTGAAATACATCACTTGACAAAAAGCCTCCTTCATTCATTGTGGTAGTTTCAGATAATTACATAATCTATTATTGCAGCATGGGATACTTTAAGTTTATTTCGGTTCAAATATACATACTTCTGCATGCGCTGGGACGCGTCATCAGTGATGTTAACTGGGGTCGTGGGGTGTTTCGGGTCTGTCAACATCATACACCCTCGCCCAGTAGACCCAGCCGAGGCCGATTACGACCCCGACCCGTGTCCCAGAAGCAGCCGCTCACGGATCAGCCTTCCTACTCTGTCTGCAACGTTGCCCGCGGAAGGGTTGATCACGCCCAATCCGCTGCAATAGAGTTTAGTGCTACACCGCAGTATTGCAAGACCTTCGGTGCATGGAGGTCTAAGGCTCTGTGGGGTGATTCCAGGCCGGGCACCTCCTCCGTCTCACCAGAACCTCCCGCGGAAAAAGGCAATCCTACCATGCCGTACCATGGGCAGGGAGGATGCCTCAAGGAGGCCTGTGCGCTGCACGTCATTCACCTGCGGCGAGCACCTGACTCTAGCCTGAAGGACCACAGGCCGCGCCGATGTTTACGCAGATTTTCAGGAGGCTGATCCGTAGCGTTTGTGGATTTCTCCCTCACAAGAGAGCCAGGCTGGGGTGCTAAAACCCATCCCGTACCGGATGCTGTCTCTCCGACCGTCAACTGTCTCTCCAGCTTGTCACCAAACTATACTTGGTTGTCACCTAGTCTATTCCCAAGTGTCACTGGCCAGGGGGAGCCAGGGGTTTCGGTTCAAATATACATACTTCTGCATGCGCTGGGACGCGTCATCAGTGATGTTAACTGGGGTCGTGGGGTGTTTCGGGTCTGTCAACATCATACACCCTCGCCCAGTAGACCCAGCCGAGGCCGATTACGACCCCGACCCGTGTCCCAGAAGCAGCCGCTCACGGATCAGCCTTCCTACTCTGTCTGCAACGTTGCCCGCGGAAGGGTTGATCACGCCCAATCCGCTGCAATAGAGTTTAGTGCTACACCGCAGTATTGCAAGACCTTCGGTGCATGGAGGTCTAAGGCTCTGTGGGGTGATTCCAGGCCGGGCACCTCCTCCGTCTCACCAGAACCTCCCGCGGAAAAAGGCAATCCTACCATGCCGTACCATGGGCAGGGAGGATGCCTCAAGGAGGCCTGTGCGCTGCACGTCATTCACCTGCGGCGAGCACCTGACTCTAGCCTGAAGGACCACAGGCCGCGCCGATGTTTACGCAGATTTTCAGGAGGCTGATCCGTAGCGTTTGTGGATTTCTCCCTCACAAGAGAGCCAGGCTGGGGTGCTAAAACCCATCCCGTACCGGATGCTGTCTCTCCGACCGTCAACTGTTTCTCCAGCTTGTCACCAAACTATACTTGGTTGTCACCTAGTCTATTCCCAAGTGTCACTGGCCAGGGGGAGCCAGGGGTTTCGGTTCAAATATACATACTTCTGCATGCGCTGGGACGCGTCATCAGTGATGTTAACTGGGGTCGTGGGGTGTTTCGGGTCTGTCAACATCATACACCCTCGCCCAGTAGACCCAGCCGAGGCCGATTACGACCCCGACCCGTGTCCCAGAAGCAGCCGCTCACGGATCAGCCTTCCTACTCTGTCTGCAACGTTGCCCGCGGAAGGGTTGATCACGCCCAATCCGCTGCAATAGAGTTTAGTGCTACACCGCAGTATTGCAAGACCTTCGGTGCATGGAGGTCTAAGGCTCTGTGGGGTGATTCCAGGCCGGGCACCTCCTTCGTCTCACCAGAACCTCCCGCGGAAAAAGGCAATCCTACCATGCCGTACCATGGGCAGGGAGGATGCCTCAAGGAGGCCTGTGCGCTGCACGTCATTCACCTGCGGCGAGCACCTCACTCTAGCCTGAAGGACCACAGGCCGCGCCGATGTTTACGCAGATTTTCAGGAGGCTGATCCGTAGCGTTTGTGGATTTCTCCCTCACGAGAGAGCCAGGCTGGGGTGCTAAAACCCATCCCGTACCGGATGCCGTCTCTCCGACCGTCAACTGTCTCCCCAGCTTGTCACCAAACTATACTTGGTTGTCACCTAGTCTATTCCCAAGTGTCACTGGCCAGGGGGAGCCAGGGGTTTCGGTATTTCAATGCAATAAAAAAATAATTAAAACTGTGACTGCATAGATACTAACCACCAAATTATAAATTGGTTAATTCTGGGAGGGCTGCATTAATAATCAGACAGTAATTAGATAATAATGTGAGCACTGTATGTTGTGCTGCCTATCATGAAGATCTGCAAGTCATGCCATGATTGGCTGGTATAAGTCATGAAGGAGATTATGTGCAGCTCTCCCAGCCAGTCTATAGCAGTAATTAGTGTGAAATACTAACACACAATAGGACGCAGCTCTCTGTCTCACAGGGAGCTTAGGAAGGGATTGGCCTACTGAATATTAATATCCCAACCTACTGACACACCTGCTACCAACAGATGTCTCTTCCTTCCTTGCGTGACCATGTGAGCTTTCATTATGGTGGTCACATACGTCCAGGGTTGGGAAGGTTACTTTAAAAATTACAGTTACTAGTTACTTGTTAAACATTTTAATCAGTAACATAATCCAAGTATCACAATATAAAAGTAATGTAACTGATTACTTTCTGATACTTTTGGATTTCTTTTGAACAAATTTCCTGCATTTGACTACTGGAGTCCGGGGGCATGCTCCTCAGGAGGACATTTTTCCAAAAAGCAGCTCTGTAATATTAATTTCAGTTACAGTAGGCGTTCAGCCAATATCTATTTTTGCACGTGATATCAAACATAAAGTAGACAATGAGAAGAGTCAATATTTCCAGTGCACAGCCACTTCGATAAATACACATATACAATAAACAGAATATACAATAAATGTATTTTAAATTGTAATCCTGCTAGTAATCATTTTTTCTTACTAAATGTAACTGTAATCTTGATTACATATTTTTTTCTGTAACTGTAAGGGATTACAGTTAAAGTTTTTGTATCCTGATTACATGTAATCAGTTACTTCACAACCCTGCATACGTTGAGTGTATCTGTCACTCTCACTCACTAGGAAGTATCTGCTTTTATAAGCCACATTGTTTTCTGGAGCTAAAATCTTGATAGATCCATTAGGATGCATGTGTTAAAGTTTTGACTGGTCAGTGTTTACTACTGGGCTGACTCTCTAGGCCAGTGGTTCTCAAATGGGGGTCCGGGGAGGGGGTTCCAGGGGGTCCCCAGCCAAAAGGTGGGCAATTTATTTTCGCTATAATTCCATTCATAAGTAACACAATGACTACACAATGACTATTCTGGTCATGGGTTTTATACACTTTCTGTAATAAAACATCTAAAAGCATCATGGGGGACCGTGGGACAAAATCCTATCAAATGGGGGTCTGTGGTCTAATCTTTGTCACTTTAGGGATCCCTCATGTGAAAAAATGTGAGAACCAATGCTCTAGGGCTAGGCAACCTACCTTCCCCCATACAGAGATATTACAGTTAAAGGAACCGTTCACCAAAAAAAAGACAATTCTGTCATCATCTACTTCCCCTAATGCCAGTTGAAACACAAGTGATGAAGTTTGTCCATACTACAACACACAGGGAGGTTGCCAGCACAACTGGAGAGAAAACCAGTCACCATTACTTCAGTACAGTATACAACTGAAGTCAACAGTGACTGGTATTCGAGTTGTGCTGATTGATTTTTTTGGGTGAACTGTTCCTTTAAATAGATTCATTAACCATAGGCAATGAGGCCCCAAGCCAATGACTCTCCAAAGCAATTAAATGAGCAACTGCCAAATACAATTAGAAAGAATAAAGGAAATATTCGTCTGCCTCTGTCCAACATGCCCAGTGTACAGTGTTCATTTGGATAAACAAAAATGCATAGCAAAATAAATAAAAGTTAAAAGTTAGGTAGGCTACCTGTACTGCATTTTCTATAAGCTACTGTTTATTCTCTCTAATTTAAAAAAATAAAAAATAAAAACTGTAGTATCAGATAATTTCATGTGTGAAATAAACACCGATTGGAGGTTTCATTTTCCACATTTGGAGGCAAAGCTGTAGCCTACTGGAGGCAGAAATAATTGCATTGGTATTATTGGCTACTGTAGGTTATTACAGTATTATGCTTAGGTTCATTATCTGTAAAGTTATATAAAGGCTATAAATGAACTTGAAATTGTCTGCTACTAATTGTAAAAATGCAGTCTAGGCAGTTATCTCTGTTAGCTAGTTAACCTAACTGACCTTCCAAGTTCAAACTATTCATACTATAGGTAAGCTAGTTAGCTAGCCACCTCCCACCTCCAAGATTGTGAATGAATGGTAAATGAATGAATTACATTATAATTATATTATGTAATATAATTATAATAATATTTTGAGGTAGCCTACATTTTCCTTGTCATTCAGGTTTGCCAGAAAAATGTGGTTCTGCCTCCATCCATTGAGGTTTTGCTGTCCCAAACACTGACCCCTCCCTCCTCGTTAGAGACCTGTCATCAATAAATTAGTCATAAACTACTTAATGCCCGTTTAACTCGACCAATAAGATTATTTCTGCCCCCAGATCAGCTCTGTCTCAGAGACATGTTTGTCTTCTTATGCTCACACGCTCGCGGGGATCATCACTACATGCATACGTTTGCACACGCGCACACACACACACACACACACACACACACACACACACACACACACACACACACACACAATACACACAATACACATCACATGCTACACAAGCTTGCCCATTGGCACTCACCCCTCTCTCTCCTGGCTGTTGCACTACAGATGAACGGTTTTGGCCGTTGATCATGGACTTCCCCACATGCTCTCTCTGCTCGGGCCCCTCGCTTTCTGACACATTGTTCCCTCCCTGGAGCTTGGTCAGATCGGAAGAGATGGCGTTTATCGCCCTGTGTGTGAGCGTTTATGGGAGTGTGTGTGTGTGTGTGTGGTGTAGTTGTGAGAGCATTAAGAGCTCTGCACGGTGTGACAGAGAGCTTAGAGGGCATTTACAGTACAGGATAACTCGGCCAGCTGCAGCCAACAGAGAGAGGGCCCTATCTTCCCCCTGGCCTTAAAATAGCGTTTAAGGCCAGGCGCAGCGCAAATTGTGGGCGTGGTCAAGCGCAGTCCATATTTTCCCCTCGGCGCTAAACCCATCTATTAACCACTTAACCACGCCTTTTAAGCGTAGAATTATTCACAACGTGCTCATTGGAGAACTACAGTAAACAAATCATAATCTTCCCTTTTAAGCTCCGGTCAGAAAATCCCGACCAAAGTGGTCTGAGCTCCCCCCCTCCCTCTTTCATCCCCGTCTGTCTCCATACATATTATTCCATATTATTATGCTCCTCAAACAAATCTCACTGCAGTTTAAATACAGCAAGCATGTAAATACGCTACACTATAGCAAGATCAAAGTGAAAAGAATGTTCTAAATGCATCGGCTAAAAAAATATAGCCTATCCCTGGATGTCATGATGAGATTAGATTGGTGAAAGTTTGGGCAGAATGATATCGTTTTCTACCTTTTCTTTTCCCCCACTGCACAGGTAGGATGATGCAACAGCCTCTGAATGACAGGGGCTCAAAACTACGGTATAACAACTTTTTTTCATCGGTCATTGTGCCTGCCTAGTGTCTACATAGGCTATAAATTAGTAGCCTTTTCCCCAAAATAGTGATGGTTCTGTCATTCTGTGGTGTAGCCTACATTTCAGATCTGATGCTTGCAGTGCGCTATAGGGGCAGAAATTGACATGCGAGAGAGAGGGAGAGAGGGAGTGAGAGAGAGAGCGGGGGGAGAGAGCGTGAGTGCAGCCCCGGGGCCGGTGCGCTGAATCTGCATCTCTACTGCATCTCCGCTGCGTAATTACGCACGCAGTACCCACCAATTTAGTCCATCATTTTCCCCTTGGCGCACATAAAGAAACATGCTTCCGTCACTGTCTGCTTGATGGCGAGAGAGACTTCAGCTGTACGCTACTCGTGACAAAACCAGACATCGAATTTTCAACAGTTAACTTTTGCAGTATAGGCCTAGGTTACTGGCTATATCCCCGGCGCACTGAATAAGGCCTGGTTTTGAAAAGCGCTAAGCGCTAAATTAACGCCAGGGGGGAAGATAGCGTTAGGCCAGTATTTAAGGCCGAAACGCCCATTCTGGCCTATTCTGGCACTGCGCCACGCCTCTTCGGCGTAAAGCGCATTTCGGAGCCTAAAAACATGATGCTATCTTCCCGAGTCAGGCGCAAAGCGAGTTTTTTTTGCGTTTAATGCCAGCTTTGCGCCTAAGGCCAGGGGGAAGATAGGGCCCAAGAGAGAGAGTTTAAACCAAGAAAGCCAGTTAACTCATTGAGTGCCAGCCACTTTTGGAGAACGGACGCTCCCAGTGCCAGAGTTTCAGAGCGTTTTCAGTGATTTCTCGAGGCCCACAGAATATTGTGTGATATTACTATGTAAACACCGAACACGCACAAAGAACGAGGAGACTCTCTTCTATCATCTGCAAAAAAAAGTTTATTGATCCCATTTTCCGTTCTTTACTTATGAGCCGGAGAATATAGCTTGATTTAACCAAAAACAGCCATTTTTTTCTAGAAGCTGAGATAATGAGCCTTTTGTGAAATTAAACATTTCAAGCACATCACTGACTCTGAAGCTAATATTTTCTAATGTAGTCACACCTCAAAAATAATTTCCTTCAATAAAACAGTGAAGGCCAGGGAATTTTGTTTGGCAGAATAATATTTTTTAGCTGCAACCAGCAGCGCTGGCCCCTGCGTGCGCTGCTGGTTGCAGCTTCTTGCTGGTCTTGATTTGCTGCTGGTGGGCATCGGATATTCTGGCTTGCGTTTGCCAATCCTGTCCTGCTGTCTGGGTCTGTCTGGGTGTTGTGTGCTGCTCTGCGTGCCCCCCCCCCCCGCGCGCTTCAACTGCAAACCCCTCGTAGTGGGAGTGTCTCTGGTGGCTTTCTGCTGCTGTGCACAGTGAAGGGTGCGGCCGGTGCGCTACATCCAGCTTTTTTACAGCGTTACGCGTGTGTTTGTCACCGGCTCCCATGCTTCCAGTTGAGAATAATAACAACTCCACGGCTGATCATGCGGATGGGCTGTCGCAACGGACACGGAGGGGCTCAATTGTGGCAGCAGATTGGCTGCTGCAGGCACAGCTAACGTTATGCTTCATGCATATCGATGCATACGGATGCGATGCGATTTCCGTTTCCCCAACGACTTCTTCTTTGTTTTTTCCTCGCCTTTCTGTAATCTGGAGAGCACTGTCGCCACCTAATGGGTCCCTAAAATAGCTTTTACACATTCAACAGCCACCATACTTTCACAGGAGATGGATCTGGCTTTGATGCACGTCCCACCATCAAAAAACGCAATTGACGAACATACTCGTCCTTGGCACTCTACGTTACTAAACCAATTGACGAACATACTTGTCCATGGCACTCAATGAGTTAAGGTGTACATGCTCAGAGGCGAAGTAAGAGGACAAGCAAACCAGGCAGTCGCTTGGAGCCCCAGCCACTAGGGGGCCCCCTACGGCAGGCAAAACAAGATTTACTGCGCAGCGCTCCTAGGGAAGAGCAAGGAACTAATGATTCTACACTAAAACGGATATTGATGTGATGGGTATATATACCACTCTTATAAGATGAAGGGGAAAAGAGAAGGATGAGCATACTGCTAAACTGACGACATTGGATTAGGTTTACAAAATGATTGTGTAATCAGAGAAAAGGTGAATAATGACATCACAACAGTCTAATCTTACTGTTAATATTCCTATAATCTGGCTTCAAGTGTCAATTTTTTTTTTGGCGGCGCCAACATTTCTCCCATTGTTGAATCGGTGGCTATACAGCCTTGGAGGGGCCCCCCTGGGAATTCTTGCTTGGAGCCCCAACAGACCCTAGAATCGCCACTGACATGCTGGCCTCAGAATTCGACTAGCTCATTCGTTTCTCATGATCGCTAGTCTCACCAGCCCCCCCCCCAATTTTACTACAACTACTTTGACTCGTCTCACTCTCTCCTTTGACTTATCTCACTCTCTCCTTTGACTCGTCTCACTCTCTCGTTTGACTCATCTCACTCTCTCCTTTGACTCGTCTCAATCTCTCCTTTGACTCATCTCACTCTCTCCTTTGACTCATCTCACTCTCTCCTTTGACTCGTCTCACTCTCTCCTTTGACTCGTCTCACTCTCTCCTTTGACTCATCTCACTCTCTCCTTTGACTCGTCTCACTCTCTCCTTTGACTCGTCTCACTCTCTCCTTTGACTTGTCTCACTCTCTCCTTTGACTCGTCTCACTCTCTCCTTTGACTCGTCTCACTCACTCCTATGACTCGTCTCACTCTCTCATTTCGAAGGCCTGTCTTTTAAGAGGTCTACGTGGCCTTATTGATGTGGTGCTCATCACGTCATCTTGCCATCTCGCTCTGCATGGTTCAACCACCATGGGTTCAAGTTCAACACAGTTTGGCTTCGGTGCTCATCGACAGTGCATTTGTAGACATGTTTTCTAATGAACTCTGAAAAGAAAACGTTACTGAGAGACTAATCTGGGTTCCCACTGGGTTCCCACTTCCCAGATTGCTGTTATAGCATGTACAAGTCATGCTGAGTTCAATGGTGAAGTCAGTTTTAAAATCTGTTGCACGGTTCCTGAGCTCAACCCAGGTTTGGGGCGTAACCGATTACTTGTAAACAAATTACAAATAGTAACTGTAATCCCTCCTACAGAAAAAAAGATGTCAAGATTACAGTTACATTTAGTAAAAATCAGAATCAGAATCAGAAAAACTTTAATGATCCCCGAGGGGAAATTGTGACATGCTACAGTTGCTCATACTCAGGCATGAAAATATCAACAGACCACGGCACCATATATACATAACAGCAAACATCAAACATTCTCAGGCATGAAAATATCAAACAAACCACAATATCTACATAAACAGATATCAACATTCTCAGAGACATAGGACTGTTCCATACAGTGAGAATCAATACAATAGCATCCAATATACGTTTTTGACGGGTGGAGTGTGTGAGCCACGGCTATCCAATTGACTGACTCAGAGTGACTGGTGTGAGGAGTTTGATGGCCACTGGCAGGAATTACTTCCTGTGACGCTCTGTGGTGCATCTGGGTGGAATCAGTCTTGCACTGAACGTGCTCCTGTGTTCGACCAGCACATCATGGAGTGGATGGGAGGTGTTGTCCATGATGGAACGTAGCCTGGACAACATTCTCCTCATTTTGAGCTCAGCTTCAGCCCCACGATGTCCCTTTCCTTGCGGATCAGTTTGCTAAGTCTGTTTGCGTCCACTGCCCTCAGCCTACTGCCCCAGCACACGACAGCATACAGGAAGGCACTGGCCACCACTGACTCATAAAACATCCTCAGCATGGTCCGGCAGATGTTGAAAGACCTCAGCCGTCTCAGAAAGTAGAGACGGCTTTGCCCTTTCTTGTAGAGTGCCTCTGTGTTCTTAGCCCAGTCCAGTTTATTGTCTATGTACACTCCTCTGTGTTCTTAGCCCAGTCCAGTTTATTGTCAATGTACACTCCTCTGTGTTCTTAGCCCAGTCCAGTTTATTGTCAATGTACACTCCAAGGTACTTGTAGTCCTCCACGATGTCCACACTGACCCTCCGGATGGAAACAGGGGTCACCGGTGACTTGGCCCTCCTCAGGTTCACCACCAGTTCCTTTGTCTTTGTCACGTTGAGCTGCAGGTGGTTTTGCTCACACCATGTGACATACTCGTCTTCATCACCATTGTTGATGCATCCAACTATAGCAGGGATTGGTTAGTGGTATATTATAATACTGTAATAATCCCCATTAGTGTCAAGGGTGACAGGAGACTTCTGTCAGTACAGGCTTTTTATTGCGGCTTAAACAGCGAGTCTCTTAGCGGTAACTACGCTCTAGCAACAACTCAGCTTCTATAGATCTGCAGCTTTTTCAAAAGGGCCCCACGTTTTCAAAAGCGGAAGGCTACAACCAAAACAGTTCCAGCTGGAAACATACATGGCAACACTCAGTTCCTAGTCAGACATCAACATTACCACAAACCAGGATCGCCACAATACATAAAATAATATTATTTTATTCAAATGTCCTGTATCAGTGACACATTCTCATGATTACAATAGAAACATTTGCTTCTCTGACACCTACCTGCATTAAAAAACTAAAAGAATCAGTGACAACCATGATTTCTATACTGTAAGACAGTGTGTGTTTCCCTCTGCTATTTATTCTCAGTACTGCACTCCAAACTACCTGGTTGTCATCATTCAGACCTATAAATGTGTGTAAAAGATTTAATTCAAGCTATTCTCCAAAACATTAGCTGTAAGAATAGATAAGGCTCTCCCACATATTAGTTTTGTAGATCACATCAGCTAGGTTTATTGCTGGAATTCATGTGATAAATAATGTTAGAAGAATGCTTAACATTGTTCATGCCAATTTGAAGGGTATGATGGTCTTGTCCTTACTCTAGAGCAGTGGTTCCCAACCTTTTCCAACTCAGGGCCCACTTTTATGTCTCAAAAATGTTCGCGGCCCACCTCCGACCCCATAAATACAAAGGCCATATAATGCGTTCTCAGAGCACTTTTTTATTGAAAATTGAACATAAAGGACTGAACTGAATACAGGAGAAACATGTTGGAAGCTCCACAGTCACTAACACAGCACCTGTAACATGTTGCAACACCTTCAGTATTACAGTTTTCAAGGAGCTGTCCACACACACACACACATACACACACACACGCACACACGCACACACACACACACACACACACACACACACACACACACACACACACACACACACACACACACCAATCATTCAAGGAGCTGTCCATCAGCACCACACAGATGTCAGAAATGACAAGCAAGGGGCTGTCTGTAACAGGCTAATTAACAAATGATTAATAAATAACGGTATCCTTCAACAATGGAAAAATGCATTCTCATAACAATTTGACATCCAATATCAGATCCAAACAAAATCCAAATATCAGAAGAAAGCCCATTAAATCGATAGGGTTACAAATAAACACAAACCCAATATAAAGATGATGTAAAGATGAAACTTCAATTCAAGCAAAAGCAATAACATCAAAGAAACAAAAATCATACTTTTTCAAGTATGATTTTTCAAAATCTTTCAAAAAAAAAATTTTTTTTTCTTTTTTTTTTTCTTTTTCAAAAATCATACTTTTTTGGAAATGATTTGGCGGCCCACTTGCAATACCTTCGCGGCCCACCAGGGGGCCGCGGACCACAGGTTGGGAATCACTGCTCTAGAGTACTGCAGGAATGAGTCCGGAAGTAGCAAATCACCTGCCATGCTGGTTCATAAACTCCCTCAGAGAGAGGTTGTTTGGATGAGCGGCTGTTGAGGAAGCTGCGAGCAGCAATCGCCCCGTTTATACATTTATATGTACATATTGAATGGATTGAATTTGTGGGAGCTTTCAATTTTTTAAATTTCCTGTGATTTCTCCACAAAAATGACAAAACAGGTTCGTCAACTTGCAATTGTTGTCAGTTCCAGCACTTTACCGCAAAATTATCACACAAAACTTTGCAAATTCCTTTTACAATTTTTGAGAAAAGTTACCATTAGGTAGTAGTTAGGGGAAAAAATGTACCCCCCCCACTTGCAAATTTTGCTAGTTTGTTTACTATGTTTATTCATTAATAAATTGGTTAAATGTGACTTTTTGTCACTGTGGCTTATTTTGATTTGTTTTTGTTCATTGACCATGTGAAAGTAATTATGTGTCTTCACATATTCTTGAAGAGTTGGATTTTTTTTAATAATTTTCTTAGCCCCTTAATACCTTAATACAGAGCTGTTTTAATATCCATGGATATGACAGGTGTAAACATATCTGTTCTTCCCAATAATGATTCCAAAAGTAGCTGGTTCATACTGTTAGCCCTGGTATCATGGGCTCACTCAACATTTTTTTATATGGAGTAACGTACTGGATATTCAATAATTCACTGAGCCATGCCAGCAGTGGGGCAGATGTGTCAGCAGGTGGCGCCACACTGCAACCAGATTTTATTTGGCACCCTTATTGAGCTGTAAGGGGAATTACTTTCCCATCTCTGGTTGCATGTAATGCTGGGGATCAAAGAATTGAAGCTTACTCCATTGTCGCTCTGGATTAGCCTACAGCGTCTGCTAAATGCCTGAAATGTAAATGTATACTATCTCCATTGTGGTTCGTTAGAAAGGACCTGATTGCACGAGCCTGATTATATTCATATTTGTGTAGAAAAGAAAAGGGAAAGTATTGAAGGCTCGGGGGTGTCATGCCAGGCTGTATCGCTTAGCTTTCATGCAGTGATTCACAGACAGAGAGACAGACAGGGGACGAGCGGCTACACAGCAATGTTCCCTCCCAGCAGCAGGAACCCCTTCTGGCATGCAGATGTGTCGAAAACGATGCAGTCATCTGCATCTGCCTTGGCTTTAATTTAATTGGTTGCGCTTTAGAGGAGAGGACTGCTCTGCTGCTGTGTGTGACACGTGTGCATTTGCCATTATACACAGTGAAACCCTATTCTCCTACTTTTAGAGCAGGTGAAAGAGAGGTGAAAGGTGAAAGGTAACTCATTACAAAAGTAACATATTACAGGTACTACTAGGCTATTACAAGTACAGGTAACCTTACTTACTTTTAGCAGTAACTCAGTAATATAACTTATTACCCTACCCTACTAACTGAGTTGGGCATTCGGGGACGGAGCCTGAAACTTGCGGTTAGCAACATGTCTCAGGCAGCAGAACGAGCAAGTGAATGGCTGTGGCTAAGGAGGAAACATGCTAGCTGGGGAGCTCGCTAAGGTAAGATTGATTGTTGTTGGTCATGATTGACGGTCCGCATCAACAGGGCTGAATCATTAGGCTCTTTCACACACAGATCGCGCAAAAATTGCCGTTTAGGAGTCCCGTAAAGCCAGCCGCCTCGCCACAGAAATTGCTTTCACACAGAGCCAAGCAGCACGGCCACATTACCCTGCTGCTGTGTACTTTCAGGTGAAATCCCCTGCTCCCGGATTGAAAGGCGAGCGGAGGGATTTCCTGCTCCTCCTAGCCCAAATGTATATTTTCATAGGTTAGTGTAGCCTAGGCTACTGTATGATGAACGAATTCATTCAACAAGACTTCCCTCCTAGTCCGCTGAGCAGGGAGGATAGTGCACTCGCATGGTGGGCGGGCAGATCGATATGGTGTCCTACTAAAATTGGAACGATACACGACCGCCCGCATATCAAACAGCTGCAGTCTGCATAACGTTCGTCGGGGGAATAGTATAGGCTATAAATGCACATGACTACTTAACGTTACGTAGTAGTTTTTGTAAGGGAATGCACAGAGCTGATTTCGAGAGGGAATAACCTCAGACCAACTCGCCACAGACAGCTATAGCCCTCTGAAGCTTATTATTATATCCGTTAATTGTAGCCTACCTACTAATGTCAACATCGTTTGAGCATAAAGCCTAACCGCACGGAGCATTCCTCCTGGCGTCCCTGCAGTCATGATTGTATAGGCTACTTTTTTTACTTTCACTCCTGCACTTTCGTGCTACATGAGGTGATTTCCCCTGTAATTTTTTTTATGAATGAGCAGACCATTCGCACCTTTTCCGGCTCGCTGCGACGACCTTTCAAGTGGAGGCGGGTTGCCAGGTAACCCGGCGCTGTTACTACCTCCCGTCGCGGGACAAAAGGCGTAAAACAATTGTCCACCAAAGCGCTTTCACGACTTTCACATCGGAGGCGCTAATCCTATTTTCCGTGCATTTTTCGGCTTTCAAGGCCGGTGTGAAAGAGCCTATTGACAGTGGTGGTGTAGTTAGGAATGTCATACCGAACCGACCTGGATAGCTAGGCTTAGATAGTGAGGTAATATGCAGTTGTGCAGTGGTAGCATGGAGGGGGGTGTTTCCAGGACGCTGGATTACACCGTTAAGCCTTCTTGAGGTGTCGTGGGCCTAACTTAACGAAACATCGGTGAAGGAAGGTGCCCACTTGAAAACCCCAATGACATGCTTCATACTGCTGTTGGCTAGGGTAGGTAACTGGTGATTTGTGTCTTGTTTATTAGTTTGTTAGCCTGTTAGCTTGTTTTATTCTGGATTGGGCTTCTAAATGTGTTTTCCTCGGATTTTGGCACAAGGGATAGTAACATCTTGTCCTGTGTATTAATTAATTAATTACCAATATTATTTCATTAATATTATACCAGTTACTTTGTCAAGTAACACAAGTTACAAACTGATTGACATTTTTTTTTAAATCAATCATATATTTAAATAAAGACAATGATTTCCTCATCAAAATGTGTTTTTATGCAAATAACCACTATAACAATAACAAAGGAAAAGGATAACATTTTGAATTTTGTACGGTTTACACTGACTTCAAGACGGTTGAAATTATTTTTCAGGATGGTTCCAGGGTGGCGATGTCATTCTGCTACTGCTGTTATTTTGGTGAAAGTAATGCAAAAGTAGTGTAATAAGTAATGAGTTACTCTACACAGACAGTAATATTGTAAAGTAACTTATTACTTTCAAATGAAAGTAACTAGTAATATGTAATAAATTACATTTTGAACGTAACGTGCCCAACACTGGTGAAAGATTCAGCAGTTGTAAAGCATGAAAGGTTAAGGCCGACAGAGGGGGAGGCACCTATAGACGGTTTTCACGGAATTGTGTGAGGCTGTGGATTACAGTTACAATCACTGTAAACCATGGCCTCTTGGGGCTTATTGCTTAATTTGAAACCTAGCTTATTTCCTGTCACTGCAACAGGAAGTAAGCTAGGGTCCATTTAGAATGTTTATGTTGTCAAGTTAAAACCGTCTAAAAGCAGGTCATTTGAACGCCCCCTGTCGAACGGCAGGAGGGCCTCTCTCTCTGCCTGGCTACTGTGTGTGAAAGCAGGGAAGAAACCACATGAGACGCATATATATTGTTTTCCTTTTTTTTAATGGAATGTATATTTTCAGAGGTACAGTATGAAAATAGATCTCACGCGATGAAATAAGAAATTGGATGGTGGGTGTAAAGGGCACAGCTATAACTGTGTGTAATGATGGCAGTGGAAAGGCATGCCAGAGAAGCACCACACCGGTTGCTAGATTATTCACCTTATGGAGAAGAGACCGTCTGGCTTGAGAGACTAACGGGAAGTGTAAATACAATCAGAAGTTCCGATTGTATTTACACTTCATGTGACTCATAAACCTAGTCTGACTCATAATTTGAGTCAAACTAGGTTTGACCAGGTGAGGCAGAGTAGTTTGAGCAGGTAAAAAAGATGGAGTTTTGAACAGGAAGTCATGATACAATGGGTCAAGTGGGCGGGGCTACATAAGGTGAATAGATAAAGGGCACAGCTATATAAACTGTGTGGGTGATACATGACAACAACCTGGAGGAGGCATGTGTTGGGCTTGTGGCGGCGTCCTCCTGACAGCAGGACGTCCCACTTACATGACGGAAATAACATATAGCCCGTCAGATTTGCCCTAAACGTTGCCCTGTGTATCACCGTTAGCCTGCTTAAAACTATCCTGATCATGTGATCTGATCTCACATTCTGTCTCACTCTAGAACTGATCACGTGATCTGATCTCACATTCTGTCTCGCTTTAGAATGAAACCGGTGCCTTCACAAGTGTCACATCATCATTCAGTCTGTACCCATTCCACTCTGCATCATGAGAGACACTTTATGCCTGGCTTAAACTCCAATCATGCAGATTGGAGTTTTGGTTACAAACATTCCTGAGGCAGCGCAGCTCTGGGGGCAGAGATAATAATAACAATAATAATAATAACAATAATATATTAAACTTTTTCTAAGTAATCAAAGCGCTTCACATGTTAACCAATGATATTATTTCTGCCTCCACAGCAGGCCAATCAATCAGGGACCTGCCTCATAGTTGACTATCGTATCTGGCCAATCAGCAGTAATGTCAATGTTCATATTTTACACAGCCGTAAGTGAAGTTATTGCAGAAATAGACCCAATAACAACAATTAAACAAGAACAAGAGTATGCACCAGCAGAGTTTCTCAATGGAAAATACATTTTTGCCGTTCTTCTGAGCGGATTTGGATTTGACTGGATCCGGCGCTGATTGGCTGAAGGACTGGATTTGGCAATGCTGATTGGCTGGATGAGTTGTCTGTCAAGGCAAGTACTCGGCCCCACTGAAATGACTGTGGACGGCTTTGAGTCGAGACTGATACGTAGAGCCAAACAGAATGTGAGATCACAAATCAGGATGGTTTTAATCAGGCTAAGTAATTCACAGATTTAAGACTCACAGAAAGATATATATATATATATATATACTGTATATACACACACGTGTATATATCATGTTTGCAACCAAATAAAATAGTTGCTGTAACTGTAAGTGGAAAATGGTTGATATACACCAGTGGTTCTCAAACTTTTTCATGTCAAGGACCCCTAAACTGACAGAAGATAGACCACGGACCCCCATTTTGTCCCAGGTTCCCCCATCTGATAAGATTTTGCTTTTAGATGTTTTATTACAGAAAGTGGATGAAACATTCTGTCATTGTGTTACTTATGGATGGAATTATAGTGAAAATAAATTATTCCCCTTTTTGCTGGGGACCCCCTGGAACCCCATCAAGGACCCCTGGGGGTCCACAGACCCCACTTTAAGAACCACTGATATACACAATAAAAAAACAGATGCATTGCAGCTATTAATAATTCAAGCAATCAAATAAAGTAGGTATAGGTCAAACAGGTACCTCATATGTGCATATATTCTGAGTGGCAACACTATACACACAAGAGGAAAAATGAGTCTTTGGTTCAGTCGAAGAACAAAAACATGGACAATGTCATGTTTGAACAAAAACCAATGGATATAAATATAAGACCATGACAAACAGTATACATGGCAATCATCTGCAAAAGACAGCAACCATCCTACTAAGTAACTACGAACATTTCCAATGTAGTTTGTTGGTGACGTATAGGTGTTGCACCTCCAGGTGAATATTTCTAGTTTCACATAATGAACATTCATCAATGACATGTAACATCTTGATAGAAAATATATATACACATCTAATAAATAAGGGTTATACCATCGCATGGTAGAATACAGTTGTTTTCTCACATGCTTTGTCCGTCAGTCTTTTCTGAAGATAGTCTCTATGTTGAAAAGGGGGGGCTGAGTGGACGGGTGCTGGTCTCTGGAAACCACTAAATGGGAGAGGTGTTTTCTTGGAGAATGGTGCTGGGTTGTGAAGTGGCGGGAAAGGGGGGGGGGGGTCGTAGATGCAGCCCGGTTCAACATTGATCTCCAGCTGAACGTCCAATTAACCTGTGGATGCAATCAATTATTAGAGCGACTGGAGGCTGATGGAGCGAGAGACACAAAGGCACACACAGGCAGATCTCCAATCACTGGAAACATGGACCTCAACGTGCATCACGCGCACTCAGGTTGTGCTGTATACAGCTTTCACTTCACACACTCTGGCTCAAACCCTGGACAGCAAATCACACTTTTTCCTCCCCTTTTTTAGATTGATTGATTTTAAGTAGGACTTAAAAGAGCCAGAACTACTCATAAACGAGCTGCATGTGGCTCTAGAGCAGGGATGGGCAACTTTGATGATAGAGAGGGCCACAAAAAAAATTCCTCGCTACCAGAAGGCCAGAGTTTGTCGAACGATGCCGGCGCGAAAGGTTTGGGGCATTTGAAGCCAGGTTTAGAGGAATAACTCATTTTAAATTAACAGTTGTGATGTCATTATTCAGTCTTAACCACTTAACCACAATATTTGATCATTTTCTCACTCACTCCTATGTCACCACCTGCTCTCCCTATAGGGCTTGAAATTAACTTTTTTGACCACCTGCCAATATGGCTGCAAGATTTTAGTTACCAGCCAATTAGAATTTCCACTAGCTAAAATGTTTTTCTTGAAATAAACCAGAATATGAGTGGGTTAATTTAAGCATATCAGTAAGTGGCCCGGGATTCTCAAAGTCTGTGTTGAGGGTCACACAAGAACAAAAATGCACTCTTGAAGGTAAATAAATCCAAAATGAGTTAATTATTTACATTTTGACTTCAATGTAGAACAGTAATTTCTTACACATGAGATTACTTTTAGCCTTTTAGTCATAAGGATTATTGAAATATATTCCATATTCCAGTCTGAAATGTTATAACAGAAGTGGAGTATTGGCCAGAATGACATGAACATTTGGACACTTTTTCAGCGGGTATCTTTCATGTTGCGTTCAGGTGCACTGTAATTTTTCTTTTTGTGCAATTCCAGCATGGGCCACACAGGGGGCGCTCGCGGGCCGCATGCCGCCAGTTGCCCATCCCTGCTCTAGCGCCTCGGGTTGAGTATCACTGCTCTAAACAAAAGCTATACATTTACATGAGAAACGTATGCAGGTATGAGAGAGAGTGAGGAGCATTACTTTGCTAATTGGAAGCCCTGATCTGATAGCCTCGTAAACCTGCGGGTCACGTGAACTCACATTTCATTTCATTCTACGAGACCATCTGGCTTCCAGCCCTGGGAGTATGCAACCATAACCGAGTGAATCAGCTCTGATTCCTCGTAAGTCCTGTCAGGTAGCGAGTAAGTTGGTTAAACTCACTCCCCCAGTATAAAGGCCCGTTATTCAGCTTCGCCAAGGGAGCTAACTCTCTTGGTGTAGTGGTTAGCGTGTGCGCTTTGGAAGCCGGAGGTCGGCGGTTCGAATCCACCCCTGGGCAAGCCCTTGAACATGGGTTGCTGCAATTGCCATCAACACAACGCCGGCCATGAACCCAGATGCCCAGTGGGTATGGAGTGAGTTTAGGGGGGTGAGTGTAACCAAGTGAATCAGCTCCGATTCCTCATGAGTCTCGTCAGGTAACGAGTAGGTTGGTTAAACTCACTCCCCCAGTATAAAGGCCCGTTAATCAGCTCCGCCATGGGAGATAGCTCTTTTGGGGTAGTGGTTACTTAGCGTTTCCGCTTTGGAAGCCGGAGGGCGGCGGTTCAAATCCACCCCTGGGCAAGCCCTTAATTGTGGCAATTACCATCAACCAGTGGCGCTGGAAGTACTTTTAGGTAGGGGGTGCTCTAAGGAAGGGACATTTTGGAAAATTGGAAGTTTTTTGGACTTTCATCCATATTTAGAAGAATATTTAATTTTAAATTAACATTAGGATTATACTGTTGTGATGTCATTATTCAGTATCTTCTCCTTTTCTCACTCACTTTCATGTAAGCACCTGCTCTCCCTTTAGTCGTTTTACACTACAACAGACAGCAACACAGGCATAAACACTGAACTTATTATTATTATTATGGAAAACCAGATTATGATGAAAATCAAACACTTTTGAAATAAGATTAGAGCTGGGAAGCACACACTGTTTTTTAATGCATTTTGTTGGTGGTATAAACACAAGACAGCCAAATCCAACAATTTCAAAAATCCCATCTCTTGCCACCAGGGGGTGCTGCAGCACCCACCTTCCAGCTCCCTTGCCATCAACACAACGCCGTTACACAACAACAGTTTCCCGTCGGAAAAGATGTTTCCGAGTGGATTTGGATTTGACTGGATCCAACGCTGATTGGCTGAAGGAGTTGTCTGTCAAGGCAAGTACATCCGCCCAACTCCCGCCCACTGCAAACAATGGGTGAAAGCTGGAGGCCAGACGGTCTGGTAGAACGAAATTAAATGTGAGTTCATGTGACCAGACCTACTGATCTGAAGGACAAACATTAATCAAATATGAAACACGGCAGTCTAATTTGTCATCAAAAGGCCTTCATGCATTAAAGTCTCTGCTCCAGAATCTGCACCTATACTGGGATTGATTAAATATGGCAAGGGATGTTGCTGGAGTCCCCATTGGATGTTGTCATATTTAACATTATAATGGAGATAAAACAAATCTGGGGAATAGTCAAGATAAATTATCCCTCTAAATTTGGAGACTTGTGTCTAATTGACCACATTGACTAATAGTCACCAACAGTTAACAGTAACCGCTTCTCTTTGTCCCTTGAAATTCAGCCAATATAAGCAGCTTGTGGATGTGTTGTTGTGTTTTACTCAGTGTTCTAGTGAATTTAGTCAAGTCACTATATCTCGAGTCCAAGTCGAGTCTCGAGTCCCCAAGTGTCCAAGTCTGAGGCCATTTACACATGGCATTAACATGCATTTTCCGCCATCAGATTGCAATCAGATTGTGCTTGACCACTTAAAGGTACAGGTGTAAATGCCCCCAAGACACATTGAGGATGGATTGCAATCTGATCAGTTGTGGTCAGGGACGCATTGTGTACACATTGAACACAAGTGTAAATGCAATGTGTCCTCTCAATCTGGATACAGCAACTGTATGCGGATTGAGAGGACACCCATTTTGGGTGATCAAATTGTCATCACATTGCAATCTGATCACCCAAAACGCATGTTAACGCCAGGTGTAAATGAAATCAGGCTAATGTGGTCAAGCAAGTGGTGGTCCATGGCTCTAAAATGGACTAAATTAGGGGTCATTGATATGGAAAAGGTTAAGTATCACTGTAATAGATTATATAAACATATATGCACCAATCATTCCTGCATTAATGCATGGTGATTAGCATGCATTATTTAAAGTGGTTTTTGGCTAAGGATGAAGCCCGTGTATTGAATATCAAACCCGGCAAAAGGAAAGTGGAGACAAGCATATTTTCCTGGGGAGGGATCTTCTCAGCTCCTGTGTGGGGGAGCAGCAGGCCTGTAACACAGTGTGAGTCTCAAGCCTTTTCATATCAACGACCCCTGATCGAGTCCACATTAGAGCCATTAGGTTAGACCTAACCTTGAGAGGCAGCTGGATTCGCGCAAGATCATGAGATCACGATCATATGATTTTGTCCAGAATTACATTCCTTACTCGTAGCAGACTCTGATCCAAACAGTTATTCTTCTACATTCTCTAATTGTGTTAAAATACAGCATCCACCTTATTCTGAGCTGCCATGATGCCTTAAGTGAAATATGGGCGCTTCTTCCGGTGTAATCCTCCCAGCCCCCTCCCACCGTTACGTTGCTGACACGGACACAACATACTGTAGCTGCCATGGACACAACATACTGTAGCAACATGGACACAACATACTGTAGCCCGTCTGCTTCTGTAAACGATGTTTCAAAACTGCAGGCGAAGGGAGCAAATCCCGTCCAGCTTGGCCAAACATCTCGCCGATAAATATCCCGAGTTGTTCAAAGTCAAGTCAAGTTTATTTGTATAGCCCTAATTCACAAGCATGTCTCAGAGGACTTCACAGAGAATATGTCTAGCTAAATCTAGCTGACAAACAATAACAATTACAGTAGTAATAATAACAACATGATTGAACGATAGAGAGACAGAGAAAGGGAGGAAGGGGGAGGGAATGTGGGGGAGGAGAGAGCAGGGAAAGGGAGGAGGTGGGGAGGGAACAGGGAATGTGGGGGAGGAGAGAGCAGGGAAAGGGAGGAGGTGGAGAGAGAGCACGGGAAGGGGGAAGGTTAGCGGGATGTGATCGATAACATTATTACATTCCCTCAAATAAGTCGTCAAACGAGTGTTATTTCTTTGTGACAAGGAACTTTTTCAGCGTCAGAGTTTGACGAGGAAATGCGCTGAGTACGAGCGCCGCAGACCTTCTGCCAACAAGTAACGTGCAGCTGCAACAATCAGTCACGTTCTAGACCGGACCTTGCACCCATAATCATTTTACAGCGGGGCACTCGAAAATAAGGTGGATAGAAATTGAAATAATGCTTAAAGGAGAATTTCGGTTTTTTACACCACGGTCCTCATTTCCAGCTTAAAATATGATGTTTTCTACCCACAAATACTTTTGGGTTCATTCGGATCCCCACAGAAGATTTGTCGCACCGAGTACACTCCTCAAACACTCAAACAGGCGAGAGAGCCTGCGGGGCATGCTGCACACGCTCTGTAAATGACACTTTTTCGCACATCGCGGTTCATTCTGGTTGTAAATATAATTATTTAGCTAATAGCTAGAAGCTAAGCTAACAACAACAAAGGAGTCGGCTCCGATCTGCCCCGGATGCGGTTACAGTGCTCATCTTCTTCTTCTGTGGTTTCTCTGAAGAAGTGTGGTAAGAAGAGAAACCACAGAAGAAGATGAACACTGTAACCCCATCCGGGGCAGATCAACGTTGACTGTTGTGTTGGTGTTAGCTTCTAGCTATTAGCTAAATAATTATATTTACAACCAGAATGAACCGCGATGTGACCGAAAAAGTGTCATTTACAGAGCGTGTGCAGCATGCCCCGCAGGCTCTCGTTCTAGCCTGTTTGAGTGTTTGAGGAGTGTACTCGGTGCGATAAATCTTCTGTGGGGATCCGAATGAACCCAAAAGTATTTGTGGGTAGAAAACATCATATTTTAAGCTGGAAATGAGGACCGTGGTGTAAAAAAACGAAATTCTCCTTTAAGTTTAATAATGCATAGATTTTTCTGGGGACCCCCTGAAGCCCCTTCAAGGAGCCCTAGTGGTCCCCGGCAGCTGCCAAAGAGAGGCTATCCCCGCAAATATCCACATGTAGGATGTAGTCCTAAAAGGGCCCATGCATGGAAGATAATTGCTAATAGAGTGCCAGAGTCACAGCCTCTTCCGGGTTAGGCATATGACCACAGGGATTACATCCGCCATTGTTTTTTCCATAGACATGTCGTAAAATGCTTATGAAAATAGTTTTACTTGGTCAGCTATATTTAGAATTTAGAAGAGACCATAGAATATTTTACTCTGAACAAAACTAAAACAATAATAGGCCTAATAATATTAAAATAACAGACAAAAAAATAATTCTACATTTTGTTTTTAAATGGGCCATATTATGCATTTCTTAATTTTGTATCATATATATATGCTGTTACAATCTTGGATGGTCATATTAAACGTGGGCTAAGCTTCAAATAAATAGGTGAAAGTGTTTAAATGTTACCCCCATGAACCCCCCCTCTCCCCCATGAAATATCGTGTACGAGATGGAGATGGTACGGGATTTGTGCGAGAGCCACTGGTCTAGGTGACTTGTTGCCTTGCCAACCTGGCTGTCAGACTGGCTCGCGCACACACCAGTAGTCTCATGGAATAGAGAGGCAAAGTGGTACGTCACTTCCTGCTTCAGCACTGTACCAGAGATTTTCATCTGCCATTTATTTTCCCAGACATTTCGTAAAATGCTTATAAAAATAGTTTTACTGGTTCAAACCAAACGGTACAGATATATTTAAAAACAAGAGAGATCACATCACATTTCACTGAGACCAAAACGTAAAAGAAATGCGGGTTTAAAGAAAATATTTTTTCGATGTTTTTTATTTCGGTCGGAGTGAAATGTTCTATGGTCTCTCCTGATTATAGCGTTAGCTGAACCGTTTGACGAAGTAAAACTTTTATAAGCATTTTACAGAATGTCTATGGGAAAATAAATGGTGGATGAAAATCTCTGGTACAGTGCTGAAGCAGGAAGTGACGTTCCACTTTGCCTCTCTATTCTCAACGGATTCAGGACCGCAAAAGCAAGGAGACGACTTGGAAGTAGGGCTGGGTATCGAGTTTCGATACTTACTTGGCACCGAAATGGAAACATCGATACTAAGGGGTATCGAAGCCTCCCTTGTCAATCGATACCAATTTTCGATACCAAAACAAAACAGCGTCATTGAGCCTATAAGCATGCGACATGCTTGCACGCCGCGCTCTAATACGGCTGGTGATTGGCTGTCATGTAGAGGCATGCAGGAAACGTTACGCCCACTTTAGCCGGTGTGTTTGTTGTGACTGTGAGCCAGGCGTGCGGTGCGGATATAGTATACAAGAAGTTAGCCACTCAAGCTACTCCTATCGAGTACCATATGGCGAAGATGATGAAAAGCAGGAAAAGAAACAGAAACAACACGGACTGGTTTCCACAGATAAGAGAAATAATTGAGAGGTGGGTCAGCTTACCGCAAGTTAGCGGTTATCAGATCCCTCAGTCTGACAAATCCATGCATCTGGCTGTGAGTTGTAGCTAGCAGATCGTTTAATTAATTGCCGCCGTAACGTTATGCGCAAGCGGGCATTGTGTATTTTTAGCAACTCGTTAACAAACGCTGAGGTCATGATAGTTTGTTGAATGTAAATGCGATTCATTTATATTGATTGGCTAGTCAGTGAATGCGTGAAGTGGAGCTGTCTCGTCAGATTTGACAAGAATGACGTTCTGTTGCAGCAGTGAGCATTAAACACTGATCTGCAACACTAGCGTTAATGTTTAATTAATTAGCGTTAACGTTATGTGCAAACGTTATCGCCCATTATGTATTTTTAGCAACTCGTTAACAAACGCTTATGTCATGATAGTTTGTTGAATATAAATTCACTTTGTGCCATTGGCTATATTGATAGGCTAGTCAATGCTCAACTAGTCTTCCATGCATGAAGTGGATCCATCTCATCAGTTTGGACAAGAATAGAGTTCTGTTGCATCAGTGAGCATTAAACCCTGATTTGCAACTCTCTGTTTTGCCTTGAAAACTATTCCACTGATTTATTTGTTTTACATTTCTTTCCTTTGTAGTACTTCCAATATTTTTTGTAGGGACGGCAATACGTTTAGAGAACTTAAAGTTATGTTAAATACAGTAGGTTTTATTTTTTTCTGCTGTAAAACTTAAGATGGGGGGAAAACTAAAGATTTGTAAAATAATTTCAATGTGTAATGCTGTTTTATTTTTGTTAAAATGGATTTTTCTAAAAATTGGTATCGAAAAAAGTATCGTTCAGGAACCGGTATCGAAATCCAAGTATCGAAACGGTATCGATATCGAAAAATTTTGAACGATACCCAGCCCTACTTGGAAGTGAGCAAGGATGTAGGACTGAAGTGGTAAGTTCTGAAAATATGTGTCTCATTCCAGCATCGGTTGTAGCCTACTGCGAACCAACCTGCTGTGCTAGGAAGCGCTAAGTAACGTTAGCGCTTGCTATATATAGCCTAGCACAGCTCCCTTTCATCTAACATAATGAACATAATAGCTGGAATGACGAAGGCACACATGTTCAGAACTTGTAACGTTAGTCCAACTTGCTGACTTCTCCAAGTCCTCATTTTTGTTTGTTCTGTGCAGCCTTTGCTAGGAGAGGCCCAGCTATTAGTCACAAGCATTTGGGAAGTTAGCTAACTAGCACCTCTCCCACCCCCACGCCTAAACATAACGTCGGCATAGCGGGTGGACCCCGGGGCGTAACGTTACGGCGGCCGCTGTAAGGTATGCCCTGCTCGGCCAGCCGCCGAAGGAAATGTCCCGGCGCAGCCCGGGCCTAGCGGAGCTGTTGCGTTAGGGGGATGTTGATATATCAATTGATAGCTTGCTTGTTACGTCCAAGTCACGTTTTTTATCGATGGTCAAATTCGTTTTGACAATCCGTTGCTCGTTGATATAATTGTTTTACAACTACCAAATTTAGTAGCCAAAGCCGAGATCGCTGTTTCTGTTATGCATGACTATCTATCTATGTATCTATCTACATAGATAGATAGATAGATAGATATATAGACAGACAGACAGATGACAGATATTGTAGCTTTGTGTCTGGCTATAACGTGTAGGGAGGAAGACTGGAAACGACGAGCGGGTTTATTCCCTGCCACAGCAAAACGCAGAAGAAGACTAAAATGGAGAACTCAGACAGAGGGTGAACTGAAGGGGGCCGTGAGAGCCAGTACAAGATAAACAATTAGTTTGTTTTTAACTATGAATGATGCAATAAGCTACTCTAGTGGAGGCCAACAATAAAATAATAATACATTATATTAGCAAAATATGGGCCCTTTAAGCTTTGGTCTGAGTGAAATGTTACATTGTGGTCTCTCCTGATTCTAAATATAGCTGAACAGCTTGGTTTGACCAAGTAAAAATATTTAGCATTTTATTAAATGTCTATGGGAAAAATAATGGCGGATGAATTCCTTTTGGTACCTAACCCGAAAGGGGGCGTGACTTTGCCACTTTTGGTGAAGGAGAAGAAGGATGGAACAGACCTCACTCTCTCTCACGGTGTGTGGTCGTTGAGGGGGTTCCGGCAGGGGGTCTCCAGCAAATTGACGAATTAAATTATTAAACTTCACCATTATGGAGACACAATAGAAAATGTAGAATGACTATTTATTTTAACATATAGTTTCTCGCTCTACTGCCTCAGCCTACAGATCAATACAGTCATAATTCTGCACAAAAATCATATGACCATAATAAACACAGTCTCTTTGGTCCGAAAAGAAATCTCAATGGATCGGGGTCTGCGATTATGGGGTCCTTGTTATGAAAAATGTTGAGAATCACTGGAATAAATGCAACAGCGAAATCCAGCTCTATTCCTCCTCGTATTACCGGGGCTTCCCCCTGCCTGGTGGTCCCACCTGCCCCCTCTCTCTTGATCATCGCCCTCTCTGTCTTACCGCAAACGTCACAGGCGGTCACGCCACGCTGGGCAATTGGCTGCGGGGGAGCACGTTCTTCTGTCCGGGCAGGGTGATCTGCTGCTGCACGGTGACCAGCAGCTGCTGCTTCTGCCGCGTGGAGCGCACGGCCAGGATGGCCTGCCGGTTCTTGTACTGGACCATCCGCAGCGTGATCTCCGCGTTCCAGCCCTCGTCCTGCGGGCACCTGAAGTCCACCTCCCGGCCCTCCGTCGTCACCACGGTGAAGTACACGTACTTGCCCTTGCGCTCCACGCAGTCCAACGTCTTCATGGTGGCGAAGGGCAGCTCCTTGACCCGGCCGGAGGTTTCCCGGCCCGGGTGGGGGTGGTGCTGTGGATGCGGGTGTGGGTGCTGCGGCTTGGCCGGGTGTGGGTGCTGCTTGGGGGCCAGCAGCAGCACGCCGTCCTCGGTCAGGACGCAGTGCTTCTTCTTCCACAGCTGCAGCAGCCCGTCGCTGCGCTTCTCCAGCAGACCCTCTTTGAACACCTTCCCCTGCCCATGTTCCAGCATCTTCCACCCCGCTGCTGCCCGGGACCGTGAAAGCGTCTTCCACCTTCGTTCGTGTATGTCTGTCTGCCTGACTGTCTAATCTGTCTGTCTGCTGACTATCCTGGAGCAGGTAAAGACATTGGATGCTGCTGCCGCTGGTGACTGCGGTGTGTTTGTAGTGTGTGGGGGCTGGCTGTCTGGTAGTCACAGTGTGTGTGATGGGTGGGGGTGGAGTGGAGTGGAGGAAGTGTGGGGGTGGTCTGGAGAGGTGCACCGCCCCCCTCAGTGACATCCCGCCACCTCCTGAGACCCAGCAAATAAGAATAATAAGGTTTCTTTCTGCAATTCAAACTTTGAAACCCAGCATTACATTATGATTAGCTTGATATTGTAATTTATTTGGATTTAAATATTTTAATTTGATAATTAAAG
Source organism: Poromitra crassiceps (assembly GCF_964638095.1). Taxonomy (NCBI): domain Eukaryota; kingdom Metazoa; phylum Chordata; class Actinopteri; order Beryciformes; family Melamphaidae; genus Poromitra; species Poromitra crassiceps. The sequence continues at coordinate 44,409,707 of NC_139624.1, forward strand.
CCAATTTAAGCCATGATAGTCTAAGCTGCTAAGTCTACTAGCAGTGCTACTACTAAACTACAATCGTCATCTTTTCACAACTCAAATACAAAGTGATTTACACAGGGAAACAGGAGGTATTTATAATGTGGTCATTGAAGCTATTATTGTCAAACAATTTTCTACATAACATTCTTGTCATTCTTATCATTAAGGACAACACCTTTTTTTTTTACACAAATGGTAATGACAATAATATTAATTAAACACATTGTGTTAACATGTGAAGTAACACGTGGTGTCCAAAAGAATATGCACAACTGTTTCTGTTTTTCCCTTATTATTATGTAAATGTATGCAGCAAGATGCCCCCCAAATCTAATCAGATTCACACACTTGTAAGAAATATAAAAGAAAGGTAGGCTAGAAAGGAGCCCTGCAGCTCGACTGCTGTGCGGGGCTCACTTGCTCCATCGCCCACCCTGCTCACATGACATCACTGATGATGTCACAAACTGATGATGTCACAACTTCGCATCACTGATGACATCACGATGCTATTATGACATCACTGATGATGTCACAATGCCTATGACATCATCATGATGTCAAATGGCACAATTGCTCAAGTGACATCACTGATGACATCACTTCCGGGACAAAATTGAAACAGAACACTGTCCACATGCTCCCTTTTATAATAGATATTTTGGGGGCAACTTTTGCCCCCACTGTCTAAAAACGGGGCATTTACAAAACTAGGAATCTCGCCACGCGTGCTCGCTTTGCGGCCTCGCCCGTCCTGCATCTCGCCAAGCTGGCCCTGCAGCTCGCCAAGCTGGGCCTGCAGCTCGCCTTCGCAGCCGCAGCGCAGCCTTGCCCGCAACTCGGCTGCTGTGTGGCCAATGAGACCAGCATCACTGATGATGTCAGATTTATGACATCACTGATTATGTCATCAGTGGTATTTATGACATCACTGATGATGTCACAGTGGGATCAGGGATTTATGACATCACTGATGATGTCACAGTGGGATTTATGACATCACGCATGATGTCACAGTAGGATTTATGACATCACTGATGATGTCACATTGAGATTTATGACATCATGGAAGATGTCACAGTGGGATTTATGACATCACAGATGATGTCACAGTGGGATTTATGACATCATGGATGATGTCACAGTGGGATTTATGACATCACTGATGATGTCACAGTGGGTCAATCACACTGGGACAGACACACAGAGCCTGAGGATTTATGACATCACTGATGATGTCACAGTGGGATTTATGACATCACTGATGATGTCACAGTGGGACAGACACACAAAGCCCAAGCTACCATTTATGTTGGGGATGTTGGGTGCACTTAAAAAAGTAATTAGTGCAATTGCTAAAGCCTAGTGCAGTGGTTCATAACCTTGGGGTCGTGACTCGTGACCCCAAGTGGGCTCGCCTGGAATTCAAATGGGGTCGCCAAGATTTTTTTATTTTATCTTTTAACACCACACACAATTTAAAACTACCGAAGAGGATTTGGGCCACATGTGAAAAATGTATTTGAGTTCTGAGTTTAAGTCAAGATTCTGAGAATAAAGTCAGAATTCGGGGGCGGCAGGGGCTTGGGGTGGTAGGGATAGAATTCTGAGTTTCAAAATTCTGAAAAACAAAAACAAAAAAGTCAGAATTCTGAGAAAGAAGTCTGAATTCTCAGATTAAAGTCAGAATCCGGAGGAAAAAAGTCAGCATACTGTTGCAATGTCACTGATGAAGTCACTGATAATATTACCAATGTTGTACTGAAATTTGAACGTTTGGGGGAGAGGGTCACTAGATCTTTGGAATGTCAGAGTGGGGTCACAAGCCAAAAAACGTTGGGAACCCCTGGCCTAATGTGAACAACAGCGCTGTTTGTGTGAGTGTGTTGTTGTTGTTCTTCGTCTTCTTCTGGCAACCAGCTTGTAGGTGCTGCTGAGTGTGCTAGAGATGGAAATGAAAATTAAATGAATTGAATGAAAAGAAAATAATCAAAATCTTGGGGGCAATTTTTGCCCCTGGATCATGGTTTTTAGGGGCATTCTGAGATTTCTTGGGGGCATTTTTGCCCTTGCCCCTGGCTCTACACTCGATTTGACATATTAACTTATTTTACTGCATGTACACAGTATGTGGCCCGTCTGGAGTGACATGTCATCTCCATGTACAGTACTGTACGCCTAAACTGTAGCATAGCCGAGTCTATGAATATTTTAGTTATACAGAAGTATATTTATTTAAACTATCTCTGATTTTATCTGCGGTCTCTCGTTACAGTATGTGTTCTGGTATACGATGTGGTAATTTCAGTGATTAGTACAAATACTTTGTTACTGCACTGAATTGCAGTTATCTGTACTGACAACTACACCACCAAAATCGAATCAGCCGATCATTGAGGCCTGTACTAATTTCAAACAAATGTTAGTGACTTTTTGAGATACTGTATCTTGTTACCAAACCGCCAGACTGGGATGAAAACATATTTACAACGTATTTACTGTGGTATGTCTTTTCATACTTTTACACAATTTGTCAATGACACAGGTGTTCTTCATCTCACCTAATTTCATCATGTGACTGCATCATGTGACTGTATACTGCTATATCTAAGATGGCGTCCTGTTGTCACCTTAGTCTGATGAAGAGCGTCTAGCTCGAAACGTCACTGGTCTGTGGTGCAATAAAATACCGCAAAAGGAGCCCTGCAGTGTGCGAGCAGTTTTTATTCTTTTGTTTCACTGTTCTAGTTCAGCTCAGCACCTGCCCCTATTTTGGGTTTGGATGTGCGTGCGTGTCTCTCTCTATTTCTCACTGGGGTGAAAACATAACCTCCTCTTTGTTGGTTCAATTGATTCAGAATCAGAATCACTTTTATTGCCACAGTATGCAAGATTACATACAAGGAATTTGTCTTAGTGCCATTATGCAGTGTATATTATATTCAGAGATAAAGAAATAGGAAAAACAACAAAAAGACAATCACAACATGAATTAATTAATGATTTTATTTGACATAATAAAATACAATACACAGAAGCATAGAGTATTAAAATACATCAGGATTAGCGCAAGAAAGTCCAAAGACTTATTTCCATTGCGGTCCCAACCAGAGTGACAACCAGAGTCGATCATTCACCCAAACAATTACCCACAGCAACACAAAAAATAACAATAAAAATACAAAACAATACAAACAATTATCCACAGCAACACAAAAATAACAATAAAAATACAAAACAATACAAACAATTACCCACAGCAACACAAAAATAACAATAAAAATACACAACGATACATAAAAACACAATCTTAATATCAGCCCGGACTCCAAGCTAGGCTACACTACACTAAGTTACTCAGCAACCAGCAACATAACAAGTGCAGTCCAATATATACAATATATAGATTCAAGATTCAAGATTTTTATTGTCACTCCGTAGTACAAGTATCACGTGTGAAATTCTTGTGCTGTAGGCTCCGTTACAACATAGTGCAAATAACAGTATAACAGTGCAAAAACAGGGCATATAGATGCAGTAAAACAAGAGAACAGCAAGCAATAACAGTAAACTTTTCCTTTTCTTTTCTAGCGTAGATACCTTAAACATAATTAAACATTCTGTTTGCACAGGTGCAAATAACATAGGCATAATTATAATATGTAATGGTAGCAGCTACTACATGATTGTTTATTTGTGTGTGTTAAGGAGTCTCGTGGCCTGCGGGAAGAAATTGTCCCTCAGGCGATTTGTTCGTGCTTTTGGGACCCTGTATCTCCTCCCTGAGGGTAACAGGCTGTTGTGGGGGTGGTATGTGTCCTTCATGATCTTCAGGGACCTCCTGAGGCACCGCTGATTGTACAGTTCCTGCAGTTCTGGTAGCTCACATCCTGTTACGTGCTGGGCCGCGCGCCTCACTCTCCCGCAGCCAGTCAGCAGGCTTTCAATGGTGCCTCTGTAGAAGTCCCTGAGGATTTTTGGCCTTAGCCCAAATTTCTTCAGGCGTCTGAGTCCGTGTAGTCGCTGTTGGGCCTTTTTGACAACAGTGGCGGTGTGGCTGGCCCATGTCAAGTCCTGGTGGATGTTGACTCCCAGGTACTTGAAGCTGTCCACCTTTTCCACCGCTGTGCCATTGATGGTGATTGGGGGGTGTGCGCCCCCCCCCCCCATGTAGTCTACAATGATCTCCTTGGTCTTGGAGATGTTTAGAGAGAGGTGGTTGTCCTGGCACCATTGTTCCAGGGCCTCCACCTCCTTTCTGTAGGCCGTCTCGTCGCTCCTGGAGATCAGCCCCATGACCGCTGTGTCGTCTGCAAACTTCACGATGGAGTTCAGTAGGCATAAAATACAAATTTACTTTAATTAATAAATAATAATTAAATTTAAATGAATTTACAGTCTGAGTTAAATAGGCGTTAAAGCAGGACTAAACCCCCCAGATTTCTGGCAGAACGCCATGCTGCTTGATTTGAAAAAAAAACCTATGGAAAACCAAGAAATGAACGTCTCCTCTTGTCTCACTATACTCTTTGGGTGTGCTCACGTCAGGAATTATTTTCCGGAAATTGACGCCATGACAGTTTTGATCACTGCCTAAAAAGAGAGCTACAAAATCGTTATAAATATGAACAACTAGCCAACACTGGTGGCCTCTATGGAAACAGCGTTGCTCAAAATGGTTGAAAGTTATATCAATTTGGTCATTCAGTGGCGAACTAGAAATTGACTCCATTGACTCCCATGTAAGTATCGTTAAAAGAGCCTGGTGACGCGAGCCTGGTTATCGCAGCACAATAGTCAGGACAAACGGTGCCATGGCACTAGTCCGATACCTCACGAGTCCGACACCTCACAAGTCCGAAAAAAGAGGCATTGGACAGACGTCTCATTAGTCCAACAGCTCGTTAACCCGACAACTAAAATCTCACTCATCCGACCGCTCGTTAGGCCGAAAATAATGGCTCTGACTGCAGCGCATGAGTTCTCATTCAGTCGAGACTGAATGTACAAAACGGCAAATTGTTCTGCTGGTTTTCTCTCCTTTCTCTCTCACCCCCTCCCTCCTCCTCCCTCTCCTCCCCCCTCTCCCTAATGAACATAATTATGTTTTTGATCATCCAATAGTTCCAGCACTGCATGGCTATTATGGCCTGATGACACGGAGGTCTAATTTATGATCAGACGTGCGTTATTAGATATGACAATATGGAAACGCACTCCAGAACAGGCTGGAATGAACGTCATAGCCTATAGGCCTACTATTGTGTGTATTACAGCGCGTCGCGGTCTGTTTAATTAGGCATCATGCGTGTCGATATAAACACATGATCAACAGTGATCATTTGGATGCGCGCATGGAGACAGGGCGCACAGACCATTGGGTCGGATTCTGATCCGCTCCCATGATGAAGATATAGGCTAGCTACAAACACACACACACACACACACACACACACACACTCTCCCTCTCTCTCTCTCTCTCTCTCTCTCTCTCTCTCTCTCTCTCTCTCTCTCTCTCTCTCTCTCTCTCTGCGTGTGTGTGTATGTGCGCGTGAGTGCGCTCACTGCGCATCTCTCCCCCTCTGTTTTTTAGAGCAACTGGAACAGAACTGAACTCCTTTCCCCGCAGCCGTCTCAGTGCATAGCCTATGGCTACTCCTTCCGAATTGCGCACTCCTTATAAACTGCTTGGCTTGGATGCACGGGGACGCGCGCTGCATCTGAGAGCCGTGATTGTATTTCATATTATTTGGTTCTCTGTGTACTGACTTAATGCGTTCCAGCTAAGAAATAACAGCCATATGCCTGTTAAAACGTATTTTGCCATACTAGAGCATCCCATTCATGGTGTGTTTTGTTTGTTTGTCTGTCTGTCACATGGCACATTCATTAGGCCATTTGTTACTTTTTCTGTTAATTGCTTGAGTCACTAAATGTGGTGAAATATTGACTGTTATTTCAGATGAGTATTTCTTTGTTTATCTAATAGGTTCAAATGCTAATATCGCCAAATTAGCCTAGGCTATAGCTATGTTTGCTGCTCCGGGCCCGATATGCGCTTTAGAGTGTGCGTTCTCAAGGTGTAGCCTATTTCTTTTGCTCTGTGGGAGATCTCCCACAGTGGAGTGGGGGAGAAAGCAAGCGGGACAGCTGTGCCCAGTCCCTGAGCAGTGGCTGGGCGATTCTGAACAACACAGAGTGCAAACAATCGCCCCGAGTAGTGCTTTGTCTGTCACAATCAATTTCATTTAGTTTTTATTCAATCAGAAATATTTAGGGGTGCACCGATCGATCGGCACGCAATCTGTATCGGACGATTTGGACCTCAAATATGTGATCTGCTGTTTCCGATATTCCTTTATTGTCGCCGATCGCATAGCCGATCATGCTGCACGTGAGAAACATGAGGCAGCCCATTTTCATGTCTTCAATGTCCATCATTTAACTTTCATATTGTACTCTAACGTTTATATCATTGTGTTGCAAAGCACACGCTTTGCTTTCGTCAGCCGTACAATATAAGCCGCAGCAGCTAAATTGAATGATTGTTACATATATAAGCAGCACTGGACTAAGCCGCAGGTGTTTTAATGTTTAAAACTGGTCAGGAGGAGGCGTAGCGCCTGCCTGTAACAGAGATCTCCGTGTCTTATCAGCGGAGACCGTTTTGAGTCCGATGAACAAATCAATCAAAAACACTTCACTACGTCCAAGGCTACAAGATTCGTTTCATTCCATTGAATTTGGCAGCGCGGACGAAACATGGGTGGAACGAAACATGCAAATTACATGTTTTGCATCCTCATCGTCGTAACACAGCCAGTTCTCCATCTTTTGAAGCATGATGTTAGATTACAACGAGCTAGTTGTGTGGCTTAGCCTTCCAAAATGTTGCCGTTAAGTTTTTAGAATGTAATACATAGAATTGGGAACGTTACATTCAATTTCATTCAGACTGTGTTTCTGGCTCAATCGCCGACATTTTTCCCCCGGAGCGAGGGAGGGTGTTTTACAGTAGTGGCTGAGAGAGCGTAGTGGCACAGTGCTCCAAGCAGGTCGCGAGGCACATTTTTTGTCCACACACCACACCAGACTGTCAAGACACCCCTTGCATCTTTGAATCACACACATCAGCTGGTGATTAGAGCAGACTCAGCAGAGAGAAGTTACCTCCAGTCCTCCCGCCTACCGAGGCATTTGCATGCTGTTAAGTCCGTGTTTGATCCATATTTGCGTGTATCCTCCTAACGTTAATAGCTCCGGTTAGCTTTAGCCGCTTTAGCTTAATCGATAAAATAGTTAACTTGGGTCGAAGTTATTTTTCTTGTGTAACAGGGAAATCCCGGAAAATTGAGTATTTTTGTTGAGTGAACTGAACTGCATTGAACTGGTAACATGGAAATCCCGAAGTGGAATGAGTTTTGTTCTTTTATAAACTGAACTGAGGGAACTGGACTGAACTAGCCTACTAGCCATTTAGTTCAACACAGTCTTGTGCTCCAATTATCTCACACACAAAAAATCATGTTGGCGGTTTCCTTTAGCCTACAAAATATAAAATATTGATGTAGAAAAAAAAGAAAACAAGTGTGCTGCACTTTCAATTTGATGCATGAAATGTAGGCCTATATGTAAAATGGAAACTGTTCTATAATAGACTGCTATAGCTGCTTACAAAATAAATAAATAAATATATATATCGGTGATCGGTAATCGGTAATCGGTGATCGGTCGATGATTGGTTGGGCAGATATTTCTCATAGGTGATCGGCAATCGGTGATCGGTGGCAAAAAACGTGATCGGTGCACCCCTAGAAATATTATTATCTAATAAAATAGTCACACTGTAAAAAAAAAAAAAAAAAAAAGTCCGTGGCAGCCGACATCTAAATAAAGGCAGCCGACATCTAAATAAAGGCTATTTCTCACCATGTCTGAGTCGCACTCAAGAACATCCGGTAACGCTTTAGCATACAGCCCGCAAATAAGCATGTAGTTAGAGTATAACAACGGGGTTTAGGGCTGTAGTTATAGTCTAACTACGGGGTTTAAGGAGTGAATTATAAGATCTGTACTTATAGTCTAACTACGGGGTTTAAGGAGTGTAGTTATAGTATAACAACGGGGTTTAAGGAGTGTAGTTATGGTATAACAACGGGGGTTTAAGGAGTGTAGTTAGAGTATAACAACGGGGTTTAAGGAGTGAAAAAATACTTTAACTAGAGGGTAACAAGATCTGTACTTATAGTCTAACTACGGGGTCGCGGGCTGTATTATGAAGCAGGGGACAAATGTTTGTACTTATAGGCTAATTACGGGGTACCACACTGTACTTACAGGGTAACTACGGGGTTTAAGGAGTGTAGTTAGAGTATAACAACGGGGTTTAAGGAGTGTAGTTAGAGTATAACAACGGGGTTTAAGGAGTGTAGTTAGAGTATAACAACGGGGTTTAAGGAGTCTAGTTAGAGTATAACAACGGGGTTTAAGGAGTCTAGTTAGAGTATAACAACGGGGTTTAAGGAGTGTAGTTAGAGTATAACAACAGGGTTTAAGGAGTGTAGTTAGAGTATAACAACGGGGTTTAAGGAGTCTAGTTAGAGTATAACAACAGGGTTTAAGGAGTCTAGTTAGAGTATAACAACGGGGTTTAAGGAGTCTAGTTAGAGTATAACAACGGGGTTTAAGGAGTCTAGTTAGAGTATAACAACGGGGTTTAAGGAGTGTAGTTAGAGTATAACAACGGGGTTTAAGGAGTCTAGTTAGAGTATAACAACGGGGTTTAAGGAGTGAAAAAATACTTTAACTAGAGGGTAACAAGATCTGTACTTATAGTCTAACTACGGGGTCGCGGGCTGTATTATGAAGCAGGGGACAAATGTTTGTACTTATAGCCTAATTACGGGGTACCACACTGTACTTACAGGGTAACTACGGGGTTTAAGGAGTGTAGTTAGAGTATAACAACGGGGTTTAAGGAGTGTAGTTAGAGTATAACAACGGGGTTTAAGGAGTCTAGTTAGAGTATAACAACGGGGTTTAAGGAGTCTAGTTAGAGTATAACAACAGGGTTTAAGGAGTGTAGTTAGAGTATAACAACGGGGTTTAAGGAGTCTAGTTAGAGTATAACAACGGGGTTTAAGGAGTGTAGTTAGAGTATAACAACGGGGTTTAAGGAGTCTAGTTAGAGTATAACAACCCCGTTGTTAGACTCTAACTAGACTCCTTAAACCCCGTTGTTATACTCTAACTAGACTCCTTAAACCCCGTTGTTATACTCTAACTACACTCCTTAAACCCCGTTGTTATACTCTAACTAGACTCCTTAAACCCCGTTGTTATACTCTAACTACACTCCTTAAACCCCGTTGTTATACTCTAACTACACTCCTTAAACCCCGTTGTTATACTCTAACTAGACTCCTTAAACCCCGTTGTTATACTCTAACTAGACTCCTTAAACCCCGTTGTTATACTCTAACTACACTCCTTAAACCCCGTTGTTATACTCCAACTACACTCCTTAAACCCCGTAGTTACCCTGTAAGTACAGTGTGGTACCCCGTAATTAGCCTATAAGTACAAACATTTGTCCCCTGCTTCATAATACAGCCCGCGACCCCGTAGTTAGACTATAAGTACAGATCTTGTTACCCTCTAGTTAAAGTATTTTTTCACTCCTTAAACCCCGTTGTTATACTCTAACTAGACTCCTTAAACCCCGTTGTTATACTCTAACTACACTCCTTAAACCCCGTTGTTATACTCTAACTAGACTCCTTAAACCCCATTGTTATACTCTAACTAGACTCCTTAAACCCCGTTGTTATACTCTAACTAGACTCCTTAAACCCCGTTGTTATACTCTAACTACACTCCTTAAACCCCGTTGTTATACTCTAACTAGACTCCTTAAACCCCGTTGTTATACTCTAACTAGACTCCTTAAACCCCGTTGTTATACTCTAACTACACTCCTTAAACCCCGTTGTTATACTCTAACTACACTCCTTAAACCCCGTTGTTATACTCTAACTAGACTCCTTAAACCCCATTGTTATACTCTAACTAGACTCCTTAAACCCCGTTGTTATACTCTAACTACACTCCTTAAACCCCGTTGTTATACTCTAACTACACTCCTTAAACCCCGTAGTTACCCTGTAAGTACAGTGTGGTACCCCGTAATTAGCCTATAAGTACAAACATTTGTCCCCTGCTTCATAATACAGCCCGCGACCCCGTAGTTAGACTATAAGTACAGATCTTGTTACCCTCTAGTTAAAGTATTTTTTCACTCCTTAAACCCCGTTGTTATACTCTAACTACACTCCTTAAACCCCGTTGTTATACCATAACTACACTCCTTAAACCCCGTTGTTATACTATAACTACACTCCTTAAACCCCGTAGTTAGACTATAAGTACAGATCTTATAATTCACTACTTAAACCCCGTAGTTAGACTATAACTACAGCCCTAAACCCCGTTGTTATACTCTAACTACATGCTTATTTGCGGGCTGTATTCTAAAGCGTTACCGAACATCCTTTCCCAGGCAGGCTGATGTCGCTGTCCATTGGCAGGGGTGCTGAAATGTAGCCTAAACCAACTGTAAAAACTAATATTTTATTGTAGGCTACTGCTTTAGGATACTTAAGTTTCCTCTTCTCTCTCTCTTTCTCTCTCCACTCCACAGCTGTCCACGTAATCTAACATGCCTCCACTCGGGAGTCGGGAGTAGCCTACGGGCCGGCGGGAGGATGACATGACTGAGGGTGCAGTTATGGGGAGGGGGCTGATCTTTTTTTTTGTAGTAAAACATATACCCGCCATGCCTATTTCTGCACTTTTTAACCATGCAATAGCATCTGAAAGGCTAAATAACAACACAAGAAACATAAAGACTACTGTTTCGAAATCAAGTAAAAGATTTATTTCACAGCAGTGGTGAAATGAAGGCAGTATTAAACCTGAGTGTCCTTGCACAATGCAAAATGTCGGGAACTGTCTGCACTCTGAGTCTGAACATACAGTCTATGCACAATCACGAAAGATATGTAGTTGACTACAAAAATAAACAAAACCTAAACAAAATAATAGTCAACAGTGCCATGCCAGGGTCATTAAATAGCCTAAATAAATAACTAAATAATCTGATCACTAAATAAGTGATCAGATCGTGTTGTCTGCTCATATGTGGGTGCAGCTTGCTCTCTCTCTCCTCTCTCATTGACGTCACTGCAAATTTCACTTCTTCATGGTTTCCATTCTGTGGATTGCTACAATTGAGAAAAAAAATAGTCTAGAATTAGGGCTGAAAGTTCAATTCACCACGAAAAGTAGACTGTTTGAATCAAAGTGATGTGTGTCTATCTCTCCTAGCTCCGTTCAATTTCAGCACCATGGACAGGAGGGATTCGGCTAGGATGTTTACTGGCCGCGGCCAATGCAATAGCTGGGAGGGAATTCATAAAGATTGTGCACTTGGTGACAAGTTTTTGATTTTTGGCATGGTGTTTGGTATGGGCCTAAGGTTTTCAAAAACCACCGGATACAAGTTGGTGGAGCCCCCTAGTGGCCAGTCTCCAGAAAATCGAAAATGGCTTTCGCCGAAAAGAGCAAAGGTCGTATCTCAGCTTCTTTTAGTCTTAGATTGTCATATTATGTCACTTTTTTCAACTTTATTTGATGCTAGGGATCCAATTCTGAGATACTTTTCCTATCTCAATGTCATTTTCAAGGTCAAAATGAATCTTCAATGTCATTTCTAGCAAAGAAAACTGTCCATATAGCTGAAAAAGTCACATCAAAAGATTAATCAGGGCTCTAGATCCATATTTTCACCCCCAAGGTATGCTATTGTCTGTTGATTGGACAGGTCACTATCACTCTAGTGTAAAAAATCTATTTTGTGAGCAAAATGCCCATCGTTCAGGCTTAAAATTAACACAACTAAGCCACAGTGAAAAATTATATTTGGCTGTACACCATGTAAAGGATCAATTATTACATTTCAGTCAAATAACACAAAAAAACAATACATATTTAAACATCATGGGGTATTTATTCAAAGATTTCTGTTGTTGCCTGGTCTGGCGCCCCCTAGCGCCTCTCCTCTGCGCCTCGGACTGAGGCCTGTGTTTGCACACCTTGTCCTGGGATGTTTTACGTTCCTCTTCAGTGTGCAGTCTCCAGTTCTCGTTTCTCTGCAGCTTTCTTTTAGTGTTTCCCAGTGTAAGTCCTTGATTTGTATTTATTTGTTACCAGTCAGTTCTATTCATTTGTTAGTGTTTGTTATCCTTACCCTAACTGTGTTCTTGGTTTCCTCCCCCTATGTTTTGGACTTCCTCCTTGTTTTCAGCTAATTCCTTAAGTTTCGTCTGCCCCCATCATCTAGCATGTGTCTGCTCAGTTTTGTTCTCCTTGTCACTTCTTGTGGTCTGCAATAAATCACCTTACACTTACACTACCTGCTTCCATCACCTCACTTATTGGGTCCAGAGGCTGAGATCATAACAATTTCACTCTTCATTATTAGTGCAGCCCCCCTCACACTTGCACAATGTGGTACAGCGGAGTCCGGCTCGGTAGCACTTACAGTTCCCTTTACAGGCAACCACACAGCCACAGTTGAGGAGCAGGGAGCATCCCTTGCTGACATCTTCCAGAACTGTCCAATATGGCACCCACACTTTGGTTCTGGAATTCCATTCCCACCCCCATTCACTGGGGTCTGGAATGTCTGGAGTTTTGGAGAGGGATTGCTTCCAGACAAAAGCTGCAGTGTGCAGGGCACGCTTCCCATGCTGGAATAAGGCATGCTGGGTCGGGGGGATTGAATCCAGGGACTTGAGGCCATGGGTGAAAAGAAGCTTCCGGGCTTCATTGACTGACTCGACACCGCAGTTCTTGCTATACATGAGTACAGTCCAGCGTTTGAGATGTCGCATGTGCACTGATTCCAGTGTGAGGCTCGTTGGGTCTTGGGTGATTGTGATGAGGGTGTCGGTGACTTCTAGAAAGGCTGCCCATGCATTCCATGAAGTTTTTTTTCCAATGCCATACATTGCTGATACAACGTCGCATCCTGTGAATGCGTGGAAGAGGGGCAGTGCTTGGCATTTTTTAGGTCCCAGCATTTCTGAGATGTGGTGGATTGGGATGTCTTTATATGCCTTTCCTGATCCAAAGCCGATCCACAGCTCTGAGTGGTCTTTATTTTGACTGTCATTGAGGAACTTCTGCCATTGAGCTCTTTTTGGCAGAGGTATATTGGCGGAGACTCGTGTTCGACACCCTGAAGTCCCACCCGCATGGCACCGTAACCCCGGCGTTACGTTTCTGATTTTTTGCTGTTCATCTGTCATTTATGTGATTAATTAGGTAGTTAATTCTGAACAATACTGTTCATGCTACATACCAAATTAACCGGCTGAATCTTGCGCATCGACCATGTCTTCCTTTTTCAGATCAGATCAACACAGCAGAAGTTATAGCTGTCTGTGTACAAAGACAAAGACAACATTTCAGATTATTTGGCTTTTTCGAATGGCTTTTTATAATGGCTTTTTGGAAATCCGCCTAGGTATCTCCCTACAAAAACCACTGCCAAATACTCATGTTTAGGTATTTTTTCATCTTCTTTGAGTTGGGATGTGGTAAGGCCTGTGGCTATGTTTCCATTGGGTTTCTAGCCATAAATACAACAACCACAGGTAACTGTTTACACTCTAAAAGTGTTTTTTATTCTAGGCGAGAATCAACCACTGTGTTTGAGCTGGTGTTACTCAGGGTCAGTAACACATAGAGTCATTCTGACACTTGGAACATAAACGTCAAAGTCTTACCTTTCAGAAAAGGTCAGGCAGTTGTCTGTAACCCTAGCGGTTCAGCCACAGTAAGCATTTTAGTTTGGGTATGTCGTTTTCACCATTTTCTTCAGAAATAGGTGGCTTTAGAAGAGGTTAACACGAGTCTGGGATTTGAGACTTGCCTCTATATACAGTACGTGTCCCAGACTGCATCCACTCTTGTCGTCCTGTCAGTCATCAGGCTGTGCAAGTATGGCAGCAAGTGCATCCGAGTGTACTCTCCAAACACTCTGGCACACTGGGTTTTGATGATGTGTATGACTGCTGCCATATCAAGCACAACCACAGAAGCTTCTTTGGCTGATGGAGATTGGCCAGGACCAGGCATTCCTGGTAGGCACCCAAGAATGTCTGACTTGGTTCCTGACCGCAGCTTGCCTTGATCGGACAAAGATGGAGGCTCACGCTGATTCTCATGCTTGAAGAAGTCATCTATGTCGAGATCAGGACGGGCTTGTAGGGACAAGAAAAGCTTGGTGACGAGAGCTGTATTTGTCTTGGCAGACCCCAGCTTGTTATCACCTTTCTTCAGATCCACAGATGGCCTGTTGGTGAATGTGAATAAGTTGGCCCTTGGAATGACATCAGATGGGAGCTTGGTGGCTTTTTTCTATTCTGTCCCTTACAAACTCTGTGAACATGGCTTTTCCAATGTTTGGAGCTTCCCTGAGGGAGTTGGAGATCTCATGGTCCATGACCTCACCAGTATCTAGGGTGATGAGCTCTGTACCCATTTCTTTGAAGGGATTGACCATTTTATCCTCCTTGACAAGATCACATAGAGCTTTCAGATGGTTGAGGAACTTCTTCTGTTCAGCAGCTGAAGACTCTGGATGTTCCAGACTTTCCTTCTTGCTTGAGGCAGAGAAACAGCCAACCTCAAACTCATCAATGGCCCGTAGCACTTCAGGTTTTGAGAGCTCAATGATCTCCTTTTCCTCCTGCTGACCATAGAGGCCCTTTGATCCACTGTCCTCCTTCAGAAACTTGATGCTGTGTTCCTGGCTCTGATCCATTGCCATTAGTGTGAACTTCTTGTCACCACGTTGCACGACAAACTTCCCCTCCAAGAAAGCCTTGTGGACTGATGGGTGGTAGTTGTGCCATGTCTTTCAAGAAGATTGGCATCCAGCGGGTATAGTTCATGGGCTCTATTCTCCCACAGGCCATCGGCGCTATTACGGGCCTTAACCGCAAAAAAACGTGCCTTGCGCCTGTTTCGGCAAGATAGCAATAGGCTTTAGGCTGCCAAATGCGCTTTAGGCCGAATGGGCGTGGCGCAGTCCCAAAGTGGGCGTGTCGGCGCTAAATACCAGCCTAGTTATATCTTGGGAGCTGGCCTACATTTAGCGCTTTGCGCTTTTGAAAAGCAGGCCTATTCTCTGCCTTCACTGCTTCTTCTCTGTCACCCTTCTCTCTCTCTCTCTCTGAGTTCCCAGCATGCATTGTGTTTCTTCATTTCGCTACTAAATAGCCACCAAATGAGCCAAAATAGATATAAAAGGTAGTTCTAAATTAATGTGTAATGGTAACACAGCCTGCCATTGTCAACATTTCAATATTGGACCAAATAAAACTTCGAAATGAAAACACCACCCTATGTGAAACATATATGTCCTCTTGAGCCTATATATACCCCTTGTGGAGTTAACGTGATTTAGAGAAGTAACAGCGGAACGCGCTTCGGAACGCGCTTCTAATGGCATCTGCTATACTCTGATGTCCCTCCAATAACTTGGCCCTATTTCACATTTAGTTTTACAATAAAAACACATTTATGCAATGACTTGACATAATGTAGGGTATATTTATGTGCATCATCCTTCCTGCAGCAGGCGAGAGAAAATGATATCTTTCTGGACAAACTTTCACCAATCTAATAGGCTATATTTTTCTAGCTGATGCATAGAACATTATTTTCACTTTGATCTTGCTATAGTGTAGCGTATTTACATGCTTGCAGTATTGAAACTGCAGTTAGATTGGTTTGAGAAGCATAATAATATGGAATAATAGCCTATAATGCAGACAGACAGGCTGGATGAAGGGAGGGGGGGGGGGGCAGAGCGTTTGGCTTTCGTCTGGTTTTGCGGGATCACTGGAATTGGAGCTAAAAAGGCAAGCGTGCGATTCGTTTATTGCACTTATCCAATGAGCATGACGGTGCATAATTTTACGCCTAAAAGGCGTGATTGTAATGCTTTGGGCTGCATCTAGCGCCAGCACGACGATATCAAGTGCGCCTTTCCACGCCCACTGCTTTGATCTGCGCCTGCCGCTCGGCCTAGAAACTGCGCCGATGCAACGATAGGGGCCCATATGTCCAAACGCAAATAACCATGGGCACAAATCCTCACAAGCATTCAGGGTTGGCCAATTGGCCACTCGCTGACCCCGGATGAGGCGGCAGTTGATCATCAGGTAGTCTCTCACTCTCAGCCAGTAAGAGATTGTTGGAGCATTACTCATTACTCGTTTCAGAGATATGGACAGTTTTTTTTTTAGCTAGAAATGACCTTGACAATAAATTTGACCTTGAACATGACCTTGAAATGTGAAACCTATGTCAGATATGGATTCATAGCACCGAAAAAGTGACATTATACGACAATCTAAGACTTCAAGAAGCTGAGACCTTTAATCTTTTCGGTGACCGCCATTTTAGATTTTATGGATACCGGCCACTAGGGGGCCACCCCAACTTGTATCCGGTGGTTTTTGAAAACCTTATCCCCATACCTAACAGTGCACAATCTTTATGATTTTTGACATATTCCCTCCCAGCTACAACCAGTATGTTCCAAAATGCTGGCCTTATAGAATATTTACCAACCCAGTCAAAATGTAGCTATTGAAAAAACATTGATTTAATCATTTTTTACATACATAACATATTTTTAGCAAACAAAATTTTCATTTTAAAATCATTTTTGTTGACGTTTATTTCAAAATAATTATCTATGCACTGCTTGCAGTGCAAAGGAGAGCCTCACCACTAGTTAATTAATTAATTCGGTTCAGGTTTGAATTTACCTTCAGAAATAACATTTAAACAGCAATAAAACACACAAAACAAAGGCTATGCAATCATCCAAGAAATGTGTTTTATCGATATAAGGGCGGCCCGACCTCTTCTCAGGAGTAGCAGGAGCTTGATGCTTTTCTGTCATCTTTCTGGTCTCGGCTGAAGTAGCCTACTTGCACCACTATGGTCTGCTTTGCCATTTTGATCTCGTGTTCACTGTCCGCGGGAATCGGGATGCTGCTGCTCTGTGCATATGGTGAATGGCGGACTACAGTTAAAGAGACACCGTTGGCTAGATTTTTCCTTTTTTCACCAAACACTCCACATAGGCCTATGAGGTTCAAAACTATAGATCTCTGACACCTTGTAAAAACCAAAGCACAGCAAATAGGCTTCCCTGCCAATTCTGAAACAACAGAGCTATGTTTATAGGCGGTACAGTAGTATAATTGGACCATTCTGGTAACATTCTTGGATGTATATTCATTGCTCCACTAGATGGTAAAATCTGTTGTAGGCTACTGCATCCGACACAATGTCACGGTCGCAATGTAGGCCTACATACAGATTTTTATTAACTACACCCACACACACACACACACACACACACACACACACACACACACACACACACACACACACACGTGCACCCGCGACATAATAAACAATAATAATAATAATAATAATAATAATAATTATGATAATATAAATAATAACAATAATAATAACATACAAATAATAACAATAACAATGATAATAATAACAATGATGATGATAATAATAATAATAATAATAATAATAGTAACAACAATAACATAATAACACTAATAATATAATAATAATAATAATAAACAATAATAGTAGTAATAATAATAACTACAACAACAACAACAATAATAATAATAATAATAATAATAATAATAATAACAGCTTTATTTTATTTATTTTTTGGGACAGAGTTCACTCAAAAGGTAGCGTACATGTCGGCTGGGCTGGGTGTGTGTGTGTGTGTGTGTGTGTAGCTAGCCTATGGCCCCTATCGTTGCATCGGCGCTGTTTCTAGGCCGAGCGCCTGGCGCAGCGCAAATCAGTGGGCGTGGACCAGCGCACTTGATATCTTGGTCTTGGCGCTAGACGCAGCCTCAACCATTACAACCACGCCTTTTAAGCGTAAAATTATGCACCGTCAGTTCATTGGATAAGTGCAATAAACGAATCGCATGCTTGCCTTTTAAGCTCCATTCCAGTGGTCCAACAAAACCAGACGAAAGCCAAGCGCTCTGCCCCCCCCCCTCCCTTCATCCAGTCTGTCTGTCTCCATATTATAGGATATTATTCCATATTATTATGCTTCTCAAACCAATCTAACTGCAGTTTAAATACTGCAAGCATGTAAATACGCTACACTATAGCAAGATCAAAGTGAAAAGAATGTTCTAAATGCATCAGCTAGAAAAATATAGCCTATCCCTATATGATGAGATTACTTTTATATTGGTGAAAGTTTGTCCAGAAAGATATCGTTTTCTCTCCCCTGCTGCAGGTAGAATGATGCACATAAATATACCCTACATTATGTAAAGTCATTGCATAAATGTGTTTTTATTGTAAAACTAAATGTGAAGTAGGGCGAAGTTATTGGAGCGGACATCACAGTATAGCACATGACAGTAGAAGCGCGTTCCGAAGCGCGTTCCGCTAACACTTATCTAAATCACGTTAAATCGACAAGGGATATATATAGTTTAGCGAATCAGCATTACACATACAGGGGTGAGCAATGGTAGTGTCTCAACTACAGATAGGAACTGATGTGTGGGAGTGTTATATTGGGGAACACTATGCTGTGGGGATACTTCCGGGGGAGACTGAGCATGCGCGGTCAGTCTCCAGACACTGCCTAGAGGGAATGCTGCTAGCTATGAGCGTGACAACCGCTGAGAGTTGTAATATAACTAACTGAGAATAAAGAACCTTGTACCAGCAAGAAGCCTCTGCCTCATGAGTTACCAGGAACGTTACAATAGGCCCAGGAGGACATATATGTTTCACTTAGGGTGGTGTTTTAATTTCGATGTTTTATTTGGTCCAATATTGAAATGTTCTACAATTGCAGGCTGTGTTACCATTACACATTATTTTAGATCTACCTTTTATATCTATTTCGCCTCATTTGGTTGCTATTTAGTAGCGAAATGGAGTACCCAATTGCATGCTGGGACATTCACAGGCAGTGAACTTACAGCTGCTATTTCCTATAGGACGTGTGTTGTGTCTGTCTGAGCGAGGGAGTCAGAGAGAGACAGTCGTATTGTGCCTGTCAGAATGAGGAGAGAGGGAGAGAGTGACACTGAGAAGGGTGACAGAGGAGAGAGCCAGAGGGGAGGGAGAGAGCCAGAGGGGAGCGCTCCGCGCAACTGGCTGCACTGAATAGGCCTGCTTTTCAAAAGCGCAAGGCGCTAAATTTACGCCAGGTCGGAAGATAGCAGTACGCTGAGATTTAGCGCCGACACGCCCACTTTGGCCCATTCTGGGACTGCGCCACGCCCATTCGGCCTAAAGCGCATTTGGCAGCGTAAAGGCATATTGATATCGTCCCAAAACAGGCGCAAGGCACGTTTTTTTGCGTTTAAGGCCCGTTTTAGCGCCGAAGGCCTGTGGGAGAATAGGGGCCTATATCTTCATCGTGGGAGCGGATCAGAATCCGACCGGCAAGGTCTGTGCGCCCTGTCTCCATGTGTGCATCCAAATGATCACTGTTGATCATGTGTTTATATCGACACGCATGATGCCTGTAAACAGACCGCGACGCGCTGTAATACACACAATAGTAGGCATATAGGCTACGACGTTCCTTCCAGCCTGTTCTGGAGTGCGTTTCCATATTGTCATATCTAATAACGCACGTCTGATCATAAATTAGACCTCCGTGTCATCAGGCCATAATAGCCGTGCAGTGTCATAGCCTACTGGAAGTATCGGATGATCAAAACAAAGCATAATGTTCATGAGAGAGAGGGCGGAGGAGAGGGAGAGGGTGAGAGAGAAAGGAGAGAAAACCAGCAGCGGAGAAATTTGCCGTTTTGTAGGCTACATTCAGTCTAGACTGAATGAGAACAATGACTCATGCGCAGCAGTCAGAGCGTATTATCTTCGGACTAATGAGCGGTCGGATTAGTGAGATTTTCGCTGTCGGGTTAACGAGCGTAGGACTAATGAGGTGTCTGTCCAATGCATCATTTTTCGGACTCATGAGGTGTCGGTCTCGTGAGGTGAGTTTAGTGCGGACTAGGGGGCAGTCCCCGGACAAACCCCCCACTCTCAACACGCTCATGTAATCACAATGAGAGATTTCTCCACGTTATTCCCTTGTCCAACTTGTCCTCTACACCGCCATGAAGTCCCTTTTTAATTTTCGTTTCTCCCTTTTTCGTGATTCTTGTCAAAAGGTGTAGTGCACCTCTGCTTTTCCTCAGAGCTGCAGCGGGGCCGCAGAACATTCTCCCCCTCCCTCCTCCTCAGGCCCCGGCTGCTCACCCTACAGTACAGGCGAAATAGCCTCCTGCCTGGGGCGCCAGTTCGGCTAGGGCGCTCTGCAGCCCTCACAAAACAACAACAAACAAACACAAACAAAAATCACTGGTGTGCGATTTTTCTGCACAATTTTTTCTGCACAATCAGTGTCTGAAATTGGGTACAGGATTGCGGGAATCCCGCATCTGTTTGCGCGAACCGCTGCATACGACTGGACAAGCCGCTTGTCACAGACAGGGGCAGGCCATCAGTGCAGCTACGCAGCTGAGTAGCCTATAAGTCGGAGGTGAGTGTCACTTCACCTGCCTTCTCCTCCCCATCAAAAGTGAACCAGGAAAATACATTTTAGGCTGTAGGCTGGTTTTGGGAAAAAGGGGCACAGAAGAGTCCTCCTCTCTCTCTTCGCTCTGCACAATCAAAGTGGTTGAGTGGTTCTCAATGTGGGGTCCGGTGACCACCAGTGGTCCTTGAGAGGATTCCAGGATTCTCTGTTATCTCTCAACCTAATGGAATTCTGGACAAAATCATATCTAGGCTACATAAAAAAAATAAAAAAATAAGATTAGCATCTGAGAGACCAAATCTCATCATTGCCCCCCAATGTGAACTAAATTAGGGCTCCTTAGTATGAAAAAGGTTGGGAATGATTTACAGCAACACAATGCCATTTCCATCCTTTTATGATTATAGTGGCGTTTGTTGATAGTATTGTGTTACATAGGTGTTGGTAGGAAAATAACAGGCGATTGTCATCAATTAACAGGTGATTAACAGGTCAAGTGACACAAAGAGCCAATGAGCTGTGTGTATTGTAGCGCCATATTGGTAGGAAAATGCTTGTGACATCATGGGAATAGGCTTGGAGTTGTGAGGAGCCGGGAAAGGGTACAGGGGGAGTAGGGGAGTTACTATCTTGAAATCCCATAGTCTTTGGTTCATCGTGACATCACGATGTATCAAATCTCGTTCATTTGAGGGCAAAAAAAGCAGTGTTCAACCCATAGAGGGCACTTATGCAGCTGAAAATGATACAAATGGTACAATGGTAACAGTTTGGTCTCAAATGTGGAAATGTTAACCAGAATTCTTCACACACCACCCCCAAAGTCATATATATTGGTTAAAAGCTGAAAAAAAGTGTTTTGGGGTTTAGTCCTGCTTTAAATAGGCAGTGAATTTACATGAATTTACAGTCTGAGTTAAATAGGCATTAAATTAAATGAGTTACAGTCTAAGCTGTGCATGATGTGCCCGATGTAGTTAGCAAGAGTAATCTAATGGTGTAAAGTTCTGGTAGAAGAACCAGCTGTTATACTTTAAGTGACGAGTGAAGGCCAGCTGCAAAGTGACGTTTGGTGGTGGTGGTAGTGTCCCCCCGGCTCATGTCAGTGGGGGGGATTCAGCTGAGTACAGCTGAGTTCAGGAGGAGGTTGGGGTTTGTGGGGGGGTGTTGGTACGGACCTTGGTGGAAGGGGCTTACGGGCTTTGTTGGTGAGGCTGATGGCAGTTGATTCACTATACGAGGGATTTTTTTGGTAAGCATTTTGGTAAACAAACCGCGTCACTGGGTGGAAACGGCAATGGGAAACCTATGGAGCATGAGTGTCTGAGTGAGCTTGAGTGTCTGACTCTAGCCAGCTGACGCTGTTTACATTTTAAAAACTGCGACAGTTCACACAACTTTAACACGACATGCATATATTATACATCAAACTCTTGAGCTAATTCTGCTCTCACTCAGAATGTCAAAATATAAGCGATGTGATGTATAGTTTTTTGAGATATTAACGTTTGTTTGGCACAACTCATACTAGTTAACTGCTGCGGGGTTCCGCATTTCTGGGTGGTTGTGACGTCTGATTCAGGGGGGGGCGGTGTCTGGGAGGAGATGATAACACTACAGACTTTCCTTTTGTTGTGTGAGTGAAACATTTCTCCAACATGGTGGTGTGTCCCGTGTAGCCAAGCAATAACCGCCGCCTGTATCCCCATCTTATTGCTAACTTACTCCTAGCCCTAGCCTCATATTTTCTCATATTTGGTCAATGAGACAAAATCTCATCAAATGGTGGTCTGTGGCTCTATTTGGACTAAATGAGGGGTCCGTGATATGAAAAAGGTCGATAATCACTTCCATAGAGGCCTCATTATGTACTCATGATCTTGTCATGCATGTGAGGAAATCCTGGTGAAGTCGTTAATTTTCAAACTGCTGCTGTATCAACACTTGGACTATCTCCACCACATGGGTTTTCCTCAGGATGTGAAGTGTTGATGCAATATTTTATCTTTCTACCATCCACAAACCTTTCAGGGTTTTCCTGTGGAAACCTGATAAGGTGCTGAGAAAGCTCTACTAATCCAGATTTGTTTGGGGTCTCCTGAATGATCACCACTTTTACATGAGCTGTTTCACCACTGAACAGGAGTGGAGGTTTTAAACTGTAGCAGCAAGAAAAGCTTTTGGACTCACGGAAGTGCCCAAGTCACACCTTCTTCCGCATTCATTTTTTCCATATGATGTTTTGTAAATTCCTTATAAAAATTGTTTTACTTGGTTAAACCCAGGGACGCTGGAGCTAGGGGTGCTTAGGGGGGCTGCAGCACCTCCTCCGGTGCCGCGTCTATGTGCCGGACAGGCCGCAGTGCCGACAGGTCGCAATGCCGATAGCCCACAAGCAGAACCAGCTGAGCGAGGCGGCATGCAGCGTGTCGGTGGAGCTAACCTCTCCCAGCCCCCCACGCCAAACCTAACCTCCCCCCATGCCTAAACCTAACCTCCCCCAGACCCTAACCCAAAACCTAACCTCTCCCAGCCCCCACGCCAAACCTAACCTCCCCCCATGCCATGCCTAAACCTAACCTCCCCCAGACCCTAACCCAAAACCTAACCTCTCCCACGCCTAAACCTAAGGTCGGCATTGCGGGTGGTCGGCATAGCGGGTGGTCGGCATAGCGGGTGGGACCCCCCTCCTCCTGGCGCGAGCTGTAACTGCAAGGGTAAAGGATTTACTTAACAAATCAATTAAAAAAACGCATATATTCCTATGTTTTTCTATTTATATTGTTCTATTTTCTCTATTTGAATCTCGAAATATATGCTTGTATTACTAATAAATAAATAATAGTGCAAATTAAACACGACTGCGATTGCCATGTGACGTCATTATAGACTTTGTCTCAGCACCCCAACTCTAAATGACTACCCAAAAGCATCCCTGGTTAAACCAAGCGATTCTGCTATAATTAGATGAACAGCGCTGTCCAAGACCCCATTTACACGTGGCATTAAAATGTGTTTTGGGTGATCAGATTGCAATCGGATAGTGCTTGATCACATTAACCTGATTATTTACACCTGGTATTATTATGGGTCTTCAGTGTCCACATTGAGATCTGAATGCGATCAGATCAGGCAAGCTCCATAGAACATTAATGAGGGTTTAATGAGGGTTTCCAACATCCAATCCATTTAGGTATTCCAGTGCTGGTGCCCTCAATGTTTTGGTTGCACCTGT